>NC_045609.1:18730616-19030616 GCF_009762305.2 Zalophus californianus
AATTTCTTCCTCCTGTCTAATTGTCTTGGCTAGTGTGCAGAAGAGTTAACATGGCAGGCCTTGAACGGCTTTTCTCGGAAAGGTTTCCTTGCAAGGTCAGTCCTTGGCTCTCTGTAACTGGGATTTTAGGAGTGTCCCACCATTCCCAGAACTGACGAGCGGCTCGTTGTACCTAAGCTGTTTGTACAAACAACATGGTCTATGCTAAACACCTACTTTCCTTCTGGGTGACAACATGGTCTATGCTAAACACCTACTTTCCTTCTGGGTGTCTGGAATATGGGTACTTGCCGGCTAGTGGCTGCTTATATGATCAGTCCCCGATAGAAACCCTGAGCAATGAGTGTCTCATGAGCTTCCGTGGTTGGCAGCATTTCACACGGGGGAGTTAATCCTCTGTGTCTCCCCTGGGAATGGACCCATAGAAGCTTGCGCCTGGTTTGCTCTGGACTTCACCCCAGGAGCTTTTTCCCCTTTGATGCTTGTGCTTGTGTCCTTCTGCTGTAATAAATGACAGCCGTGAGGACAACTGTGCAGAGTCTGGTGAGCCTTCCTAGTGAATCACTGAACCCGAGGACCCTGGCAGAGCTAGAAATTGTATTTGTGGTGGAGCCACATATCAATGCTGAGAAATGCCTTCCTCCGTGCCATATTAAGATAAATTATTAGCCCCCAAACTGGTACATTTGGAAGGTCTCACTTTCTTGTTGTGTAGCTGAAGTACTGTCTCATGCAAAGTTTATCTGCCAGAGCTCCTGACTGGGGAGGTCTGGGGAGCGGGGACCTGGGCACCTGCATACTAACCAGCACCTCTGGTTAGTATGCAGGATCTGGACCTGATGATCCTTACGCAGCCCATGTGTCTGCCTTTCTCTTCTTGGAGGTTGTCCCAAGGGGTTTCTCTTCTGTTCTTCTCAACTTCCCTTCTGTACCCCGTACCTGGCCCAGCCCTTGTCCACCCACTCACAATTGTTCTTCTCCGGATTCCTGCTTTCCTTATTTTCCAGCTCATCAAACTTTCCTGTCATGGCAGATGTCTGCTGGATCCAGTTCAAACCTGAAAATGTTAAGAGGTAGTCAAAATTCCCTGATAGAACCCAGAGGCACCCATCATCAGCTCCAACTCAGGCTACTCACTTTCTCTTTCCTCTAAGATGGGCCAGACCTGAGACCGCCCAAATGCATAGTGATGGTGAATGCTGTTTAAACCCTGCCCTGGTGCCCCATCTACACCCAGATAAGAAGCTTCAGTATTAATCAGGGATCATGATAATCCATGGAAAGTTCTTTTCAAGATTAAAACCATAATTAATCTGAGAGTATTGGAATATGATGGGGAAGATTTTTTTTTTAAAAAGATTTTATTTATTCATTTGAGATAGAGAGAGCACACGTAGTGGGAGAGGCAGGGGGAGAGGGAGAGGGAGAGGGAGAAGCAGGCTTCCCGCGGGGAAGCAGGGAGCCTGACGTGGGGCTCGATCCCAGGACCCCGGGACCATGACCCGAGCCGAAGGCAGACGCTTAACGACTGAGCCACCCAGGTGCCCCGGGGAAGATGCTTTGATATCAAGGGTGAACAGTGGGAAAGTGGTAGAGCCATCTGATGTGAAGTAATGAGACCCCGACAAGAATAAGGGCCAATTGGGACCTTGGTGGAGGAGGACATAGTTGATCATGATGAGACCAGAGTCAAAACCTTTTCAACTATGGGGTCAGTGTCTCATTTTTCAAAACCAATAGATTCCTTCAGGCTCCTTTCCCCACCCCCAATCCACTGCACACCACACCCAGAATAAGCCACTTAGATTGTACCGCTCTTTTCAATATCAGGAGTGGGTTCCACTCGCCTGGCTTGTTTTCAAATCCCTCCAAAATTGGGCCCCACTAATCTGTCTATAATTCTTCAATACTGTATTTAAACATCCTAGTGTGGGGCTGTACACATAGCGCATATACACCCCTCTCCACGCCAGTTTTCTCACTGCCTCCAATAGACAGAGTTTCCGCTCATCTTGTTGCCGCCTCCTTAATGCCTCCACTTCCTCTTTCGTGTATTTATCACTCCAGAAAACCAGCAGAGGTTTGGGCTGTTCTGGAACAGACATAGGTTTTAGCGTTCCTTTTAATGTCAAGTTCCAAGTGCTTTTGGCAGCCCTGGGGCTGTCCTCAAAATGCCCAAAGAGCAAATGCGAGCGAGGCGTAGCTAATCTGGAGGACAGTCAGGCGAGCTCTTACAGGACTGACCTGAGACTGTGTTAATCCACCAAAGCCTGTCCTTTGCAGCAATTCCCAGCTAACCAGGAGAGGTACTATTACAGTTAGCAATCAACAGAGTGATTTTAAATAGAATCTGTTTTTCACATTGGAACTGTAAGACGTTATCAGAGATCGGGCTTAATCAGGGCATTGCATTCGAGTACAGAGCTGTAGCAGCATATTTTCAAAAATTAACCATTTTATTTATATAAATAATTTGTACTTACTGTAAAAATTAATAGTGAAAAGTTATTAAATAAAAGGCTCTTCTGAAATTGCCCACTTACGACACTGTTGGGAATCCTTTCCAATAATTTATACATAATATAATTATAATATATATAATATGCATATGTGTGCTTTTCTTTCACAACTGAGAATTAATCCGTATATATTATTGTTTTGTTTCCACTTATCCATATAAGTCAGACATTTTTCCTGTTGGCATATACAGATAACTCACGTTGTTTTCAACAGATGCAGGGTATTTTGCTATATGGATGTTCCAGTATTTACTTTAGCAGTCTCTTCCTCTCAGACTTTTGCTTTTTCCCAGTTCTTTTGCTATTAAAGACAATACTGAAATATTTTTTTTAAAGATTTTATTTATTTGACAGAGAGAGACACAGTGAGAGAGGGAACACGAGTGGGGGCAGTGGGAGAGGGAGAAGCAGGCTTCCCGCGGAGCAGGGAGCCCGATGCAGGGCTCGATCCCAGGACCCCGAGATCATGACCTGAGCCAAAGGCAGTTGCTTAACGACTGAGCCACCCAGGCGCCCCAATACTGAAACATTTTTATGCAAAGATACCATTGTACACTTTTGAAATTTTAACTGTCAGAGAAATTCCTGGAATTCCAGTATAATTGCTGGGTCAAAAATATACATATTTATAATTTGGATAGATGTTACCAAGTTGCTCTCCAAAAACGTTGTGCTAATTTGTACTCCCACCTACAGCAGTTGAGAGAAGAGCTACATCCTTGGCTACAAAACTGGAGAAAAGATAGCTTTCTACCTATCTATAGTCTCCGATGGCAGCGTGGGCTAGTGAAAGAGCACAAAGACGGTACTCAAGAAAATCTTGGAGAGCCAGGTTGGTGTAGTACTGAAATCAGAGAGTTTGGGAATCATACAGACTTCAATTTTAATCTTGATTCTGCCATCCACTAACAGAGTGAATCTGGTGCAATTTACTTAATCTCCTTTAGTGGGGATAATATTGCTCCCCTGCAGTGCTGTTTCGAAGGTTTAATAAGATAACGTATAGTATAGATTAAGTAGTATCTGCTCCTGGACTTTGGTTTGTTGGGAGTTCTTTGCTTACTCGTTCAATTTATTTGCTGGCGGTCAGTCTGTTCAAATTTTCTATTTCTTTGTGCTTTGATTTTGGTAGCTTATATGTTTCTAGGAATTTATCCATTTCTTCTAGGTGGTTCAATTTGTTGGCATATACTTTTCCATAATATTCTCTTACGATTGTTTGTATTTCTGTGGTGTTGGTTTTTCTTTCTCCTCTTTCATTTGTGATTTTGTTTATTTGGGTCCTCTCTCTCTCCCTTTTTTTAAATGAGCCTGGCTAGAGGTTTATCAATTTTGTTGATCTTTTCAGAGAACTAGCTCCTGGTTTCATTGACCTGTTCTATTGTTTTTTAAGTTTCTACGTCACTTATTTCTTCTGCTCAACTCTTTATTATTGCCTTCCTTCTACTAGTTTTGGGTTTGCTTTTCTTTTTTTTCCCCCCTAGCTCATTTAGGTATAAGATTAGGTTGTTTATTTGAGGTTTTTTTTTTTTTTTTTGGCTTCTTGAGGTAGGTCTGTATTGCTATAAACTTCTTTCTTAGAACTGCTTTTGCTGTATCCCAAAGATTTTGGACCATTGTGTTTTCATTCATCTCCATGTAATTTTTGATTTCTTCTGTGGTTTCTTGGTTGACCCATTCATTGTTTAGTAGCATATTATTTAACCTCCATGTATTTGTGGTCTTTTCAGTTTTTTTTCTTGTAGGTGATTTCTACTTTTATAGTGTTGTGGTCAGAAAAGATGCATGGTATGACTTCAATCTTTTTGAATTTGTTGAGACTTGTTTTGTGGTCTAATATGTGATCTATTCTGGAGAATGTTCCATGTGTACTTGGAAAGAATGTATATTCTGCTGTTTTAGGATGGACTGTTTTGAATATATCTGTTAAATCTATCTGGTCCAATGTGTCATTCAAAACCATTGTCCCTTGATTGATTTTTGGTTTAGAACAGTCCATGGATGGAAGTGGGGTGCTAAAGTTCCCTACTATTATTGTATTACTATTGTATTACTACAGCTTTATGTTTGTTATTAACTGTTTTATGTATTTGGGTACTCTCATATTGGGTGCATAAACATTTACAATTGTTAGATCTTCTTTTTGGGTTGTCCCCTTTATTATTATATAGTGCTCTTCTTTGTTTTAAAGCCTATTTGGTCTGATATAAGGCTTTGTTTTATGTTTTAAAGTCTATTTGGGGGGTGCCTGGGGGGCTTAGTTGTTAAGTGCCTGCCTTAGGCTCAGGTCATGATCCCAGGTTGGGATCGAGCCCCGCCTTGGGCTCCCTGCTCCACGGAAAGCCTCCTTCTCCCTCTCCCACTCCCCCTGCTTGTGCTCCCTCTCTCACTGTCTCTCTCTCTCTCTGTCAAATAAATAAATAAAATCTTAAAAAAAATAAAGTCTACTTGGTCTTATATAAGCATTGTTACCCTGGCTTTCTTTTGACATCCATTTGCATGTTTCTCCATCCTCTTACTTTCAATCTACAGGAGTCTGAAATGAGTATCTTGTGGGCAGCATACAGATTGGTCTTGTTTCTTTAATCCATTCTGTCACCCTATGTCTTTTGATTGGAGTGTTCAGTCCATTTACATTCAAAGTAATTATTTGTATATATGTATTTTTTGCCATTTTTAAGCCTTGTTTTATGGTTGTTTTTGTAGTTTTTCTCTGATCCTTTGTTCTCTTGTTTTCTTTCATGGTGTGCTAGCTTTCTTTAGTGATATACATAGATTCCTTTCTCTTTATTCTTTGCATATCTATGATTGATTTTTGATTTGTGGTTGCCATTAGGTTTGTATATAATATCTTCTGCATATAGCAGTCCATATTAAGTTGATGGTGCCTTAAGTTTGAGCCCATTCTTTACCCTTCTACCCCCATCTTTGACGTATATGGTGTCATATTTTATATCTTTTTATTTTATGAATCCCTTGACTGATTTTTCAGAAATATTTATTTTTATTGCTTTTGTGTGTTTTACTTTTCATACTCTCCCTTATTGGTCTTTCCTTTCTAGTCAAGGAGTCCCCATTTTAATATTTCTTGTAGGGCTGGTTTAGTGGTCATGAACTCATTTAGCTGAGAAAATCTTTATTTCTCCTTCTATTCTGAATGATAGCCTCACTGGATAGAGTATTTTTAGCTGCAGATTTTCCCGTTTCAGCACCTTGAATATATCATGCTACTCTCTTCTGGCCGGCAAAGTTTCTGCTGGAAATCTGCCGATGGCCTTATGGGGTTTCCCTTCTTTGTAATAGTCTTTTCTCTTGCTGCCTTAAAAATTTGTCCTTTATCACTACTTTTTGCCATCTTAATTACTATGTGTCTTGGTGTATACTTCCTTGGGTTGATTTTGTTGGGGAATCTCTGTGCCTCCTTGATCTGGATATCTGTTTCCTTCCTCAGATTAGGGAAGTTTTCAGCTATTATTTCTTCAAGTATTTTCTGCCCCCTTTTGTCTCCTTCCTCTGGGATTCCTATAATGCAAATGTTATTACGCTTGATGGAGCATAACTTCAGTGGAAGTCCCTAAGACTATTCTCAGTTTGCATGATTTTTTCCCCTCTCGTAGCTCAGCTTGGTTACTTTCCATTATTCTGTCTTTCAGGTCATTAATTTATTCCTCTTCCTCTTCTAGTCTGCTATTTATTCCATCAAGTGTATTTTCAATTTCATTTATTGTGTCTTTCATCTCTGAAAATTTATTG
The DNA here is from genome assembly GCF_009762305.2 of Zalophus californianus. Taxonomy (NCBI): domain Eukaryota; kingdom Metazoa; phylum Chordata; class Mammalia; order Carnivora; family Otariidae; genus Zalophus; species Zalophus californianus. Next base: position 18,736,889 of record NC_045609.1, read on the forward strand.
TGTTTTTCATCATCTTTTGTATCTTTTGTTAAGGGTTTCACTGATATCCTCCAGTCTTTCTCAAGTTCAGTAAGTATCTTTATAATTATTTCTTTAAATTCTCTATCAGGCATATTACCTATATCCCTTTCACTTAGATCTCTTGCTGTGATTTGGTCCTGCTCTTTCATTTGGGACACATTCCTCTGTCTCCTCATTTTGCCTAACTCTCTGCATCTGTTTCTGTGTGTTAAGAAAGTCAGCCATGTCTCTTGGTCTTGAAGGTCATGGCCTTATGAAGAAGAGGTCCTGTAGTGTCCTACAGTGTGGTGTCCCCTGTTCCCTAGGGCCTGGCACTTCAGGGAGTGTCTCCTATGTGTGTTGTGTGTGCCCTCCTGCTGGGCCCTGGCCTCTCTTTCCTGTAGTACAGTTGTCTGCCAATGCTCTTTTTGCCTGTTGTGGGGAATGTTTGGTCCCCGGCTGGGTGGGGCACTTTTTAACAAGGTGTGTGCCGGTCTGCTTGTGAAATGAGACTGCTGCCACTACTGCCAAAACTGAGGCCCCACAGAAGACATGGGTCAGGAGACACAAGGCTGGTCTTCTGGGAGAGGAGCCCTGCAGCACAGGGACTGAGATAAGCATGCCTGGAAAGGGTGGATCCATGGAAGCACAGGGAGAAGGGCTTGGTATAAGCAAGTTATTCAGTGAGTGCTGGCATGGTGCTGGTTCCTGCTGGTGGCTGTGTGTTTATGCTGAGGGGTGGGGAAGGAAAATGGTGCATGCCAGCTCCTTTGTTCCTGAAGGGGTCTCCCCATGATCTCTGCCTCTCCAGGTCATGCTCTGAGATGAGTAAATAATGCTCCTTCCCACCTATCTCTGGCATTTTTCAAACTGCTACTTCCAGGCTGTATTTCCACTGGCTGTCCGTTGTCTCTTTAAGGGTGGGGACTCAGCTTCCTAACACCCTCTGAGTTCTCCCAGAGCCAAGCACGCTGAATTTTAAAATTCCAGGCTTTAAGTCCAGCTGGTCATAAGAACTCACAAAATTCAGCCCCTCCTGCTTCCAAAGCCAAATGTTCTGGGGATTTGTCTAACCCGTGTGGGCTCCCCAGTGTGATACTTTGTTTCTTGCCCTTCTCGGCCACCCCAGCTCTCTCCTGCTGCAGATGGCCATCGTCTGTTTCACTCCCAAACTGCATCTTTGCCCTTCCTACCTCCTTTGATGTGGTCTCTTCTCTACCTTTAGCTGTGGAGTTTGTTCTGTCCGTCTTCAGGTCATTTTTCGGGTTGTTTATGCTGACGTGACTGTTAATCTTGTTATCTAGTATCTGTGCGATGAGGCAAGCTTAGTGTCCTCCTACTCGGCCATCCTTCCAGCCTCCTCCCCCAATAGTTCTCTTTTGAGGCTTCAGGAACTAGTGCATGTAAAGTGCTTAGATGAGATATGGAATTTTGCAAGTGCTAAGTAAATGTTTGTTAGGGAGATAAATTATTTAGGGCCCCCTCTGCCTAGATGACCCTTAGACTTGTTAAGTGGATTCACCATAAAACATTTCAAGCAGGGTGCTCAGTTCAGGTGAGAGAGTTGGGATTTGGGGACAAGGGAGATAGATCCAATAAACTATAAGTAGCATAGTTGCTTTTCCTGACCAACAGGTTTCTTGCCAGACCCAAGTATCACAAGGCCCAGAAATGACACAGGCTCATTATAAAAACTCTCTATTGTTTCCAATGTAATTACAGCTGAGAATGGAAGCCAGGGCTCCTTTCTTCACTTCATTTATTGTGGTTATACCGGCATGCTCTGTTTTACCTTCAAGCCATAAGGTCAGACTCCAAGCACACTTGAGCCACCCCTTCCTTGGCAAAGATAACCCCAAGGCTGCTTGGAAGGTAACGTCTATACTATTCTTGCCCCAGTAGGAGCTCTGGGGACACAAGGAGGAGGAATTGAGGGAACAGGAACTGAGTCTTGGAATGGAGAGCCCCCAACACTGCTCTTAAATTCTTACAAGGTGGCAGAGGTATACAGAGTGATGGCTCAGCTCTGAAGAGCTTGTTGCTCTCTATGACATCAGAGGACTAGAGATCCTCTTCAGAGATCCCCTGTGATGGACCTCAGCCATGAGTACTGCCTGCAGTCTCTGCCTATTCTTATGGGTGTTTGGCAAACTCAGCTCTTTTAAGTAAATCTCTCTTGGATGGAAGGAGAGGTGCCTTGGCCTGAACTAGGACTCCTGGACTTATTTCTGGATTCACCCACTGTCTTTCTTTCTGATCTTGGAGTAGTCATTCAACCCCCATCCTGGTCTTTTCTTGCCTATCTCTAAAATAGCCATTCAAGAAGCCACTAAGTCCCTAAGCCACAGTGAGGGATTGATGAGGTCCAGGAGTGGCTCATACTTACTCTGCTGAGAAAGGGAGAACATCACTCCCGGTCTCCCTCCCTCTTCTCCTCCCTCTCTTAATAGGAAGGAGCTGAGTTCATCTTTGGAATACAGTCAAGAGATTTGGAAAGTGATAGACAAATCTTACTTACTTAAGAAGTCTTTAGAAAGGACCCACTCCTGAAGTGGTGGGATCTTTAGATATTCTTTGGGCTCTGCCCTTAATCTGCATTGTCACTGGGCAGTCATAAGACAGACGGGTATGTGCCACCTCTGTTGCTGGGGAGTTGAGAGGGCTAATAAATTACAGTTCTTGTATGCAGAATTGTATAAGATACAGCAAAAATATCTTTACAAGAGTGCCATTTACAATCTGATACCTTGAAGGCGGCGGTGATTGTCTATGGTTTAGTAGGAGTCTGACCAGGAATAAATTGTTGCAGCCTTTCCATAGGGGAAAAAAAAAATCATGCCCTAGACCCTTTGATACCACAAGTACCTGCTGGTCTGACCTGACCATCAGCAATAAAGCTCTTTTAAAGACAGAGCCTAATTAACCAGGCAGAAGACAAGACAAGAGCAGTGTTCTGTAATAATCTTGTAATAGATGAAAATAGGGAAAGACAGTTCTTTTATGGTACATAGTGCACAACCCTCTACCCTGAGAAAAGCCGTAACACGAAGTGATATCATACTGCATACTGTTTCTCTCTGTAGCAGAGACTAATGTCCATTTCAAGAGGAACTTCCACCTGGCCTGGAAAGAGGAGTAGGATTGCAACCAAATGTCAGAGGAGACATGCTGCTCACTAAGACCTGCAGTAAGTATAGGGCTGGCCCACTTGGGAGTCCACCTGTTGAGGGCCTACAGAATGCCCTACAATGTATGCTTAGCAACCTGCATGTTCTCAGTGGGTGACATCTGAAATTCAGATAATGAGCCAGCTGAGGGTCAGTGTATGTCCTATGCAGCATTTAGCACATGATTTATGTTTAGCAGAGGGAAGTTTTGTTGTTTGAGACTCTATGACCTCTCACCAGAATCCACAAGGATCATTCCTGACCATTGTTCAGGGGAGAGCTGCTCAGGGTCTAGAGAGGGTGCGGGGCAGATGTCCCCAGAAGAAATACGTCCTGTTGCTGGGGTCTGACCTGTGCGAGTCCTCTCATCCTGTCTCTAAGTGCGGTGAGCTGTCTCTCTGATCTTCATCAAGGTTGAGGGGAAGATGGCGGGCACTTAGCTCTGCCACAAAGTGCCGAGGAAGGCTTTTCTAAGGTTATCCACATCGCTTTGAGTTATGGAATTCAAAAACAGGTTTAAGACTCAGTTAAGAGTCTGGCCACATTGAGCACCGCAGGAGACAGCCAGGAGAGGCTTGTGGTGGATGAATTTGAAGACCTCAAGGGGGTTCAGCCAAAAAAATGGCAAGGGGGAGGTTTGGAAGGAAGACGAAGAGGACAGGCATCTAAAGACCATCTAAGGTCCCCTCTCCTGCTTCTGAAGCAGAGGGGAGGGGACACATCAGCTCCCAGTTGACTCACCTAGCTGGCTCTCCTTTTGGTCTCTGGCCATCACCTACCCAATGACAGTGCTGAAGCATGGATTGGGGAGCCAATTTGCAATTTGTGGGTTGCCCATCATCACTGCAAAGTGAGAGGGACTGAGTGGCTTAGTATCCCCGGGACTGACCGGAATTGGATATGGGACTCTAGCTCTGCATGGAGGCTGACTGACACAATGTCAAGTGGCAAATGATAGCCCTGCCTCTGAATTTGTGACTACATAGGAGAAAAACACTTAGCTTTGGAGCCAGACAGGTTAGACTGAAATCTGGGTTCTATCACTTAGCATTCGCGCAGCCTTGAGAAAGCCCTCTCCAAATATCAGAGTCCCCATTTGTGAAAGAAAAAAAATTCATTGCTCAAGGTGGTGACCATTGCAGAACTTGCATGCTCAGAGTGGCAGGGAGTAAGCTGTGGCTTCTATGCTGGAGGAGAGCTCCCGATCCTGTGTCTTTGTGTCTCTTCTGAGCAAGAAATTAAGCCTCCCAAGTAGTAAGCCTGTGAGAGACACAGTGTTAAAGGCAGAAGGCACTAAAATATGCATATGCCAAATGTTGAGAAAGCTCGGGTGTAAGCAGCGTTGTAAATTGGAAACAGCCTTGCAGTGTAGCATGACTAATTTTATCACTCAGGGTAGTTATCAAAGCGCCTCCGTATCATCCAGATGACTGTATTAAAGAGAACATCTTGGAAATTTCAGATGAGCTTCTGATGCCAAACGTGACATGCCATGGCTTCATCCTTAATGGTTTGTATCCCCCAAGGTGCGGTACTGTAGTATTTGCAAGCTCACTGATGGTGGCATGGGGAGAGGCCAGAGCTGAACTCTACCGAATTCCTACTTCATCCTGGGCAAAAAGCTGGTAGGGTTTTCTGTTCCTGAGGCGATTCTGTGATCATGGCATTTTTTTGTTCCCTTGCATGAGCTGGTACAGGACTGACAGGGCAGCTATCTCGGTGGCTGGGTAGGGGGTGTGTGTGTGGGGGGGCAGAAGGATAAGAATGGAGGTGGGCTAAGAACTCCAGTTTTTGATCTCAAGTCCCTTTCCCCACCCTCTGGACATGTGCCTCCAGCCACTGGTCTCTGTCTCTCCCCAGAGGCCTTGACTGGAGCTTGTCTGGCTCACACACTACTTCTCTTGAGACTGTTGCCTTCATTTGTCCTCATATTGTAGGGAAGATATACAACCAACCCCCATCTGCCTGATGTTTTTGAATGTCTAGATCTGAAACCACACTAAACTGAAGACGGGTAATTTTTGGTCCTAAGAGACCAAGAACATTTCTCCCTTTACTTCTTTCCCACTTTTCTCAAAGCATAGGCATCCCCTTTATGTGCCAGGGAGATGTCTCAAGTGCCCAAGGCCATCTGGCTCAGTGAAGTTCCTGTTGGCACATTCCTGGGTGGGAACCAGTTTGTTCCACACACAACCTTTGTGGAAAATGTGACTGTCATGCTGGCGGGGCTCCTCTGTTTGAGGGACACTGGAGTTTTACATGGACAATGCTGAGCCTATGTTCTTGGAAAAGCAGTCTTCACTCTGCGTGAGGCTACCTCAGGCACCTGACCCTGGTCAGCACCAGGAAGTTGCCTCGTCCCTGCCTTCTGTGGATGCTCCCCGATTCCCTGTCACTGACTAGGTGAACTCCCAGCCCTCCTGAAGCACATTGCCTGGGACAGACATCACTGGAAGCCAGTCTACTGTTTTCTGGGCAGCAGTTTGTGCCAGGGACTCCTGGGCATGCCCTTCTCTGATCCTGACAACCACTTTACCAGGGAGACATTGGGAGGCTCACTTTACAGTGTGGAAGCTGAAGCTCACACTGGCATAGGGACTCACTCAAGGTCACACAGCCTCTGGGATTGGAGACCAGCTCAGGCGGCCCAGTCTCCTATGACAGTGCACAGCACACAGGCCCCTGGCTAGCACAGGCCTGGGTGAGGCAGCAGGCGGCCGAGTTAATGCACAGTGAGAAATGGGACATGTGTAGGTGGGAGTGGCTGGATTGACAGCCCAGAAAACACTGCCGCACTCAGACTTACGGCTCCTTTCTGTTGTTAAAATCTGTATCCCGGGGCCAACAGTCCTCACGCCTAGAATCAGTGCAGTCGGGGAGTTTTTCTGCTCCCAGCTTTCTGTTTCCATGGATAAAGTGGAAGTGATAAAAATAATAGCAGGACTCTGAAAAATATGGAGCACTAATGTCCAGAAAATATTTACAGCTTTGGAAAGTCTATTAACCAAAGGGCTTTTTATGTCAATGAAATTAAAGCGCAAAAGCCCAAGAAACTCACAATTTCAGAAGTGAATGGTAGGAGAGAAAACCAGCAACAGAGTTCAACCAGAGCTTCACTGATCCTCTCACTATGGGAGAAAAGCCTGGATGCCACAGATTTCATCCCTGTAAACTTTGGTGAGTGAGTGACAAGTCCTTCAGCCAGTAAGATTCCCTATTAGAAGCATTACTTCATGGAGGCAAAAGCTCATTGGTTGTCTGGCCTCTGAGATCCAACCCCAGGCTGCTGGCATGTGTAAAAGTGCTTTTTGTTGGAACGATGCTTTATCCAGCTTCTGGCATCCATCCCAGTTTTAGAAGGCACATGTGTGGTTTCCCCTGTACCCAGATGAGGGATGCTGCCTGTATTTGCGGTATTAGGGCCGCTGAGAAGGCCTGCTGATGAACACTAGAGCTCATGGGATCTGTAGCTGGGCTTCCCTGAGAATCCTGTTCCCCCCATCGTGGTATTTCTAGTGTCATCACAGGACAGATAGGTTCTATTGGATCAGGAACTGGGAAAGACAATTTTAACAGTTGGCTCATTGGCTTAGTGACTGGAGGTTTAGGTATATATTAACCCCCCAAAGCAGATGGGGTCCAGACTACTGCAGTTTGAAGGTTCCTCCCCAGGGGATGTTGTAGTGGTGCCTCTCCTTGATCTAACAGAGATGGGAAGAGCCCTGTAGATTCTCCACATAGGAGGATCAGGTAGGGGCATGTGTTCTCGTGGGAAATTCCAATTCCTGCTCCAGGAAAGCATTTCCAGCTGGGAATGGAATCATCTGTGTCTGGGAAGAGTCTTGTTAGAACGGGGAAGAAGGGTGATGTTTGCCTGTCTTGTCTGTTATTTTCAATATTTGAAGTCAGATAGCAATGAAACTTGCAGACAGAGAGAATCCCAAGGCCACAGATGGGCTTTCTTCTCCCTTTGCATTGTGATATGAAGGAGAGACCACTGGATTTGAAGTCAGAAGAGCTGGATACAAATACTGGCTCCAAAGTTATCAGATGTATGACTGTGGGCAAGTCTCCAGGCCTCCTAGGGCCTTGACTTTCTCAAATATAGCAAACTGTTGATAAAAACACAGTTCTTACATGGCTGATCTGAGAACAAAATTAAATAATTTGAGCCTATGCCCTTAACCACTAAAGGAGGGATGTGGTGTCAGGCCAAGACAAAAGCCCTCCTGGGAGATATGGTTTTATATTCTTCTGGTTTTAAATACCAGAACTAATATCACGGGGTGGTTGTCAGAAAATTGTAAACGTGGACTGCTATAACCAAAATTTTGCCTGCATATAATTGTGAAGTAGTTTGGCACCAACTTTCCGTAAAATTGCAGTTCAGAGCAGAGGAGTTAAATTGTTTCAGTAATGGCAGGTAACTGCTATAACAAAGGTCTTCAAATAAAAACTTATTTCTAGTGCTCTCTTCGGCAACACATATACTAAAATTGGAATGATACAGAGAAGATTAGCATGGCCCCTGCACAAGGATGACATGCAAATTCATGAAACATAGGGAGAGGTAGGGAAAAAGAAAATAAGACGAAATCAGAGAGGTAAACAAACCATAAGAGACTCTTAACTCTAGGAAACAAACTGAGGGTTGCTGGAGGGGAGGTGGGTGGGGGGATCACCCACTGGGTGATGGGCATAAAGGAGGGCACTTGATGTAATGAGCACTGGGTATTATAGGCAACTGATGAATCACTAAGCTCTACCTCTGAAACTAATAATACACTATATGTTAATTGATTAATTGATTTTAAATAAAAATTTTAAAAAAGAAAAAAACTTATTTCTATCTTACTTGGTAGTCCAGCGTGTGTGTGAACGCGTGTGCATGTGTGCACATGCATGTGCACGATGCTTGCAGGGACCCAGGCTGCTTCCCTCTAGAAGACTGGCAATTATCTGGGCCTCTGAGCCCTTCACCGGATACACAGCATATGGACAGCTAGAGAGGAAACAGAGAGAGTGCAAGAAGAATGGCTCAGAAGACTTTCCAGGGGCCAGACCTGGAGGTGCTCTGGACACTTCTACCCATGTTCCCTTAGCCAGAACTCACATTGCCCCACCAACTGCAGAGAGACTGGGAAATAGAACTCAGCTGTGAGTCTAGGAGGAGATGAAAAATGGGATTTGGAGACTACATAGTATTATTGTCTTTGCCATATTCTATCCTTCTGGTCGTCGAATACCTGTTTTATCTTTCTCCCACAGTTATTCCTCCCCAAGAGAAACACATCCCATAATCCCATGCAGTCTCTGCATCCAGTTTATCGTTTTTTTCTTTTAAGATTTTATTTATTTATTTGACAGAGAGAGACACAGCGAGAGAGGGAACACAAGCAGGGGGAGTGGGAGAGGGAGAAGCAGGCTTCCCGCTGAGCGGGGAGCCCAATGCGGGGCTCGATCCTAGGACCCTGGGACCATGACCTGAGCCGAAGGCAGACGCTTAATGACTGAGCCACCCAGGTGCCCCTCTGAATCCAGTTTAATAATCACACTCAAATGATGTGCAGTCCTCCCCACCAGTTTACATGTGGCTAATGCCCTAAGAACTAAAATACATATGTCTTCCCGCATCCTCATAAACTGAACATGAAAGGTAGAACAAGAACAGGCTAATCACAGTACAAGTTTATATTTGCTAAGTTCATCTAGAACTGGACACAAATTGAAAACTGTAGTGTTGAACTCCTGCTGGGCAGACATTGTGAAGAACCTCTCCTTCCACCTCTTGGTTTGGCCATTATATTAGTTATCTCTTGTTGCATAGCAAAATACCTTAAAACTTAGCAGCTGAAAGTAATAAATGCTTATTTATTTACAGTTTCTGAGGGTCAGGAATCTGGAAGTTGCTTTGCTGAGTGGTTTTGGCTCAGGGTCTCTCCTGAGGTTTCAGTTAATATGTTGGCTGGGGCTGTTGCCATCTGAAGGCTTGACTGGTGCTGAAGGAGCTGCTAACCCACACAACTGTGGGCTTGAGGACTCAGTTCCTCTCTGGCTGTTGGTGAGGAGGGTCTCAGTTGCTCATGATATAGAGCTGTCCATAGGACTACTTAAGTGTTCTCATGGTACAGCAGCTAGCTTCCTAGGGTGAGCTATTTAAGAGAGAAAGAAGGAAACCACAATGCCCTTTTAAAAATCTTAATTTCAAAAGTCATACATTATCCCCTCACCTTACTCTATGTGTTAGAAGCAAGTTTAGATATTTCAAAACCATCACAACCATGATTCTGCCTTCTGGAAGAATGCCCAAGTCCATTGTTTCTGTATTAGTTCTGTGTTAGTAACCACACCCAGAGCATTTTTCCTAGACATAATTCCTATTATTATTTTTCTTTCCCCCATTACTATTTTTATTAATTATTCTTCTCAATAATTATTTTTCTGCTGGATCCTCATTCCTCTTTGTCAACTTAATGGTGGCCATTTTGATATTATTCAAGAAAATTATTGGGAAAACAATACCCTTAATGTGATCATTGATGGAGGACTGGATTATTTTATTCAGCTTAGAAGTTTGCTGGACTTTTGACTTTAGAAATAGTTGGGTTTTCCACCCCCCGCTTTTTTAAAAAAGATCTTATTTCTTTATTAGAGAGAGAGAGAACAAGCAAGGAATAGCAGGCAGAGGGAGAAGCAGGCTCCCTACTGAGCAAGGAGCCTGATGGGGGACTCGATCCCAGGACCCTGGGATCATGACCTGAGCCAAAGGCAGATGCTTAACTGACTGAGCCACCTGGGCGTCTCAGGTTTTCCAGCCCTCCAACACCCAAATTTCCAGACTGTATTTCCTTTCATTCTGCTTACTCATTGGTCAGGTCTTTCTGATCTCTTATTTTGCTTATATATCTTGCCCAAAGAAGCCAGTAGTGGCTATTGCACACTACCACACTGGTTCTTTCCAATTAATTCCTCTAAAGCCCCCTGCCTGGTAGGCAAATCGTTTCCACATTATTGCAGGTGGCAGTTTTATGAAGTGCTTTACCACCACGTAACATGGGGTGCTATCTTTCCAGACTCTGATCCTGGTTCCCTCATGCCTGTCACACAACTGTTAAGCTAAAACCATATTTAATTTTCATGGTGGAAACTCATTTCAGGACTCTAATGACCATATCGGTCAGGTTTTGGTCTAAAACTACTCTGTATTTTAGTAGAAAAAGATGAAATATAAGGAATTATGTGCTTATAAAATTGTTGGAAGGGTCAAGGGTACAACAGTCAGGAGAAACACTCCTGGATTTGAGAACATTAAGAAGTGCTGGAATTGTAGGAAGTCACCACTGGGAAGTCTGCTACTTGCTGAATTGAAGCAGGTGATTTCTGGGAGCTTGCCTAAACACCATGAGCCCTGTGACTTCTGTTTGACCATACACCTACCCACTGCTATTAGAGAAGAATAATACTTTATTCTTTCTCTTCCAAATCTTCCAAATTTTATCTTCCAGTGCCTCTCAATGGGATAAGCTAGACCAGAAACTTCCCTGGATGAGAGAATAAGACATAATTTCCAAAGTTTCAGCCCCTGTGATACAGGAATGATCAGAGGTGATAATAGTGCTGAGGATCAGGAGACAGTAGGAGAAGGGCAGCATCCTGGAGAAAATAATACTTGAGTAAGGAAGCGGAGATAGGGTTTGAATATGTGAAGAGAAGAGATGATACCTTTGCAAGTGAGTGGAACCATATGACTAGATCACACGTATGACAACTTGCATAGTAGTTTTTGGCCCAAATGCACTCCAGAAACGTGTGACAAATGAATGTAGGTGGGATGAGTGTACTATATTCATGGACGGAGACATTTGAATGGGAAAAAAAGAGTGGATGAGGTCTAGAAGGGTGTGATGCCATCTCACTCAGTGTTTTATAGTTTTCAAAGTTCACCTATATAATCTTTGGTCCTTTCAAGTAAGAGCAGGGTGGGGTGGATAATCAGGGAGCTTGACAAGAGGTGCGAGAGTTCAGGTGAAGGGTGGGAGAAGACCACTGGCATTTACTGAACACTCATTACATCTAGGCTCTTTACATATCTCTCCTTGTTACCTTTGCCTTGTCTACTAAGTAGCTTCACCTTGTTCATCTTCACCTCAACATGCTCACTTTTACCCCTATATATTCACCTTGTTCATCTTTACCTGTACATACTTCAGGACAATCCTAGCTGAATGCAGTTTTATTGTTCACTTTCCAGTGAAAAAGACGGATGCTTAGAAAACTTAGGCAATTTAGGACAATGCCTGAATTTGAACTTAGGTCTGCCTGACTTCTGGTCCCAGTGATTTAACCTGAAATCTAACCCAAGATTTCCTCTTGGGCAAGAGAGGGCCAGGCATTCCGTGTCTCAGGAACAGGACTTGACTTGGTAACAAACTGTGTAGGCTGTCTCCAGGGAGCAGAAGTCCTTATCTGGCCAGCACTGATTCCCTCCTCCAGGTTACAGTTTCCAGTTCCATAAGAAGAGGGGATTGGACTAGAGCTAACTGCGGCGAGTGGGTCACGTGGTCCCTGCCTGTCCCTGTGGATGTGGCTTCATGGGCACAGCCACAACCCTCTCACTACTACTGTGGGGCTCTTGCTGTACCACAGTGGAGCTGAGTTGTGACAGGGACTGTAGGGTCTGCAAAGCCAACATATTGACCCTCTGGCCCTTTACAGACTTTCCGACCCCCTTGGACTAGAGGATCTGGAAGGGCTCTCCCAGGTTGGTACTATGAATTACAAGGTCAGTTCTTAAATTCCCTGATTAGCTGTCAAGCCCTTGCCCATGGATCATTTGCTTCAAGAAATATTTGTACCAATTTCCTTTACACGAGATCTCTTGCAGTCTGTGTGGTGGGGTGTGACCCCTGACACTGCTGAACATCCTTGTTGCCCACAGCCCACTGCTCCCAGACAGGAGGACCCTGGACACCAAATTTCAGCACTGGGCACGTCTCCTCTACCTTGGGTAGAAAGCGTGACCTCCGGGAAAGTAGCAGGCCCTGGCAAATGTCCAGGAAGTACATCGCCTGCTGTTGAGAAGCACAGGGGACTGAGACCCCTCACAGCCTCATGATTCTGGTGAGGCTGAGCAGCAGGGGAGCATGCTGGGCAGAGGGATGTGAGCTGGGTGGAGCCGTCCTGGCCCATCCTGGGTGGCAGATGGGGTCTGCGTTGCCCATAGGCAAGGTTCTGTGTTAAGGGCGTTGTTCAGTTATATCTACTTATGATGTAAGGTTCTTTATTAAAACTTAGTAACTACATTTCTGTCTTTCTTGCATTAATCAGTGACGTTCTTAAAATGAATTGGATCGCCTTTCTGTATGCATTGTTTAGAAATTTTAAAAACATGTTGGAAAGGTCTGTTTTTAAGGATTTTTTTAGTCTCAGCTTTATATACTGTACAACTTACCCATGTAAAGTACCCAATTTAATGGCTTTTAGTATATTCACAGAGCTGTGCATCCTTCACCACAGTCAATTTTAGAACATTTTTATCACCACAAAAAGAAGTCCTACCCCCGTTATAGTCATCCCTCATTTCTCCCTACCATTTAGCCCTAGACAACCACTAATCTACTTTCTATCCCTATGGACTTACCTTTCCTGGATATTCCATATAAATGGAATCATTCAACATGTGGTCTTTTGCGATTGGTTTCTTTCACTTAGCGTACTGTTTTTAACGTTCATCTATGTTGTGGCATGTATTGGTACTTCATTCCTTTTTATGGCCAAATAATATTTGCTTGTATGGATATATCACATTTTTAAAATCCATGATCAGCTAATGGACATTTGGGTTGTTTTCACTTCTGGCTATTATGATTAGTTCTACTGTGAGGATTCACATGCAAACTTTCATGTGGACATATATTCTCATTTCTCATATCCAGCAGTGAAACTGTGGGGTCATACAGTAAATGTGTTAACCTTTTGAGGAACTGGTGGATTGTTTTCCAAAGTGGCTGCACCATTTTAAGTTCCTACCAGCAACACTTGAGGGGTCCAGTTTTGCTACTTTTTTTTTTTTTTTTTGCCAATGCTTGTTATTATCTGTCTTTTTTATTATAGTTACCCTAGTGTGTGTGAAGTGGTATCTCATTGTGATTTTGATTTGTGTTCCCCTAATGACTAATGATGTTGAACATCTTTTCACATGCTTATTGGGCATTTGTGTATCTTCTTTGGAGAACTCCCTATTCAAACCCATTTTTAAGTTGGGGTTGTTTGTCTTTTTATTATTGAGTTGTAAGTGCTCTTAGTGTGTTGTATGATATCAGATATGTGATTTGCAAATATTTCCCCCCATCCTTTGGGTTGTCTTTTCATTTTGTTAATATTTCCAAGTTTTTAAAGTGTATAGATACCAGGGTTTCTGTAGGTATTACACTTAAGTGGTTTTCAGGAAGGAAGTCACATAATGATGCAAATATTTCCAGACATTGGTTTTAAAAATGCCTTCTCCAACACATAACTTCCTTTCTAAAAGAGTTCTTTTCTCACTCTTGGTTACAACTTTTCTTTTACCTTGAAGGCTAAGAGTGTTTTAAAATTTTATTCGTATAATCTTAAAATATGTTGGCAGGCAAACTGTTGAGTATCATCATAGAAAATGTCAGCCTACTTGGAACACCTTGTACAAGAAGAACATTTGGGTTGATAAGTCTTTTACGTATCTTGCCATGAGGCAACCATTGTGGTATACAGTCTCACGATCATTCTGAATGAAAGTTTAAAGGTCTTGTTTTTGTAAAACTAACCACATCAGAGAAATCCAACGGCACTTACTGTTGTGTCGTGACATCCACTTCTATGCCACAGTAACTTGTCTGCAAATGAACTTCAAGTGAGGGGTTTTATTTGTAAACCTAACCCTAGAATTTCTTATATTAAAAAAAAAAAATTCTGGTTAAAGCAGAATTTTACACAGTCTTCCCGTAAGACTTTATTTTTATTAAAGATATCATTAAATAGTGAGTACATCTCCGGGGCATCTTTTAGCAGCTCATAATAAAAGACTTTTTAAGACACATTGCATTACTGTTACAGAATCTAACAAATACTATAAGCCAAAACATGTTAGGGACATCTGTCTTTTCATCTAATTGTATAATAAACTTTCTCAACTAATTAATTTGCTTTGATGCTTGCTTCTTCAAATGCTCAATGAGATTTGAACTTGTGTCTTTCAGTAGTATCTGCTAACAAAGGATTACATTTTAGTTTGTTGCTATTGTTTTTCATACTTTATTTCAGTCATCCTTTCCCCAGCAGGAAAAGAAAAGTGTGTTTCCCAAATACGTGATTTTGTAAGTCTACTGCTATGAAATGAGAAGACTTGAAAGGAATTTTAAATTTTATCATTAAGTTCAGTGAGCTTTTCAAAGTTGGTGGATTAAATATTTCCTCACTTTAAACATTGCTGAAGAACTGATAGAGGTTTGCCCTTGCATCTATATTCTCACTTAGATTTTAAATGTCTCTCTCATCATGATGGTTTCACGTTATCATTAGCCAGTATCTTCACATAATATACACTTAGGGGAGATTAAGAGTGGCTATAAATCCATTCTTCAAATCATCTTCTTGATTATTTCAGTATTTGTGGCTGATTATCCATCAGATCTAATTAGATGGTCACTATTTTTACTTGCGAATGTGATTGATGGAGGGTTTGTATCAGGGATAGGAAAAGGGTCATCTCTGCCATTTTCTGGTTGTTCACTGGGCTTATATGATTATTTTTATCTTCACTCTGTAGTTTTCTTGCAGGAATCTTTTAAGGTCATCTTGTAAGAGTGAATCTAGTTCAGACTAGACAGTCTAACTGGGCACATGTTACTGTGCCACAGGAGTTACTGTAGGGGATAAATGAGTGAATGAGAACCCCATGTCACCTCTTCCAGGGTCCCTCAGGACACTTGTGCATTGCACTCAACCTGGGACGGTCTGATGTGCCAGAAAAGCAAAAGCAGCAACTTCAATCATGGACTAAATAGCATAAAACCATCTCCTCATTTTGTAAGCTAAAAATCAAATTTCTAACATTTCTTTCCATCCCTAGTAGATTGTTGTGCCTAGTCTTGAGGTACATGTACCCTACTTTGGAGACCAACTACTCTAAACATTAGACCAAAGTAACATTTTAGGACAAAGATAGTAAACAAGTCTGATACATATCTGTTTTTCAAAAAGAAAAAAATCCAAACTCCCTAAAGGCATGCCTGTTTGACAAATGCATTGTTTAATAGTTTTATTGGAAACCTAATTTTTAAAACAAACTAATCTAAGTAGATAAGGGAAGCTTGCGATCCTATGACGGATGAAGCCATGTGTAAAACAAATGATCGGTCCCTAACTGTGTTTCATAATTTTGGACTTTATGTTTTTAACCCCAGATGTAGAGGGCTGAGCTAATTATACTTCTTGGCTCAGGGCACATTATCATCGTCTGTACAAGATCCCACTCTGGTTTCTAATTTTCATTATTCATTTCTTTTTATAGGCATTTCCCACTTCCACTTTCTTTCCTTCATAGGCAACCCTTCCCCATTTTGGATCTGTATCTCTGCCTTTTTATTTGTAAACAAACATAGTTTGTACAATAAACAGTTCATGCATAAGCTATACATAAGCTAAGTATACATATATTTTATAAAACATGGGGTATAGTTTTGCATGCGTTTTTAAAATCTATAAAATGGTAATGTGCTCTAGATCTAATTCTGTTTCCTTTTTTTACTCAACACTGTGTTTCTGAGGTCTGTCCATATTGCTGTGTGTACGTCTGGTGTGTGTCTCTCACAGCTGCATAGGATTCCACAGTGCTTATCCACCCTATGATGTATGTGGCTTCATCTGGAAATGGATGCCTAGATCGCCCTACTTCCCCACCACTACAACAAACTGAGACGAGCATCCATGTATTCATCCCCTTCTAGGACATCTAGGAGAACTTGGTATAGATTGAATGTCTGTGTTCTGAAATTCACACGTTCAGGTCCTAACCCCAACATGATTAGGGAGTAGGGCCTCTCAGAAGTGATTAGATCATGAGGGCAGAGCCCTTATGAATGGGATAAGTGCCTTTATGAAAGAGACTCCACAGCGTTCTCTGAACCCTTGTACCAGGTGAGGACACAGGGAGAAGACAGCCACCCGTGAACCAGGAAGGACAGCCACCCGTGAACCAGGAAGGACAGCCACCTGTGAACCAGGAAGGACAGCCACCCGTGAACCAGGAAGGACAGCCACCCGTGAACAAGGAAGGACAGCCACCCGTGAACAAGGAAGGACAGCCACCTGTGAACAAGGAAGGACAGCCACACGTGAACCAGGAAGGACAGCCACCTGTGAGCCAGGAAGTGATTTCTCCCTAGACACTGAACCTGCTAGAACCTTGATCTGGGACTTCCCAGCCTCTCAAACTTCAAATCAATTGTTGTTGCTAAGCCACCTGGTTTATGGTACTCTGTTATAGCAGTGCTCAGGAGCTGGCTTGCTGGGTCCTGAAGTATCCATATACATAAATGGAGTAACAACCATCAGGCTGTTCGTCACATGGCTGCACCAATTTGCAGTAGAGCAGTTAACCCCCTGCAGCCTCCTGTCCAGCTTTTCAGTTGTTGCCAATCCAATAGGCATAATGTGATATTTTGTTGTTTAATTTTCATTTTTCTGAGAATGGTGAATTTGAATATCTCATCCATGTGCTTGTCAGCCCTTTTGGATCTCCTCTTCTGTGAATTGCCCATTTCTATACTTGGCATGCACACTCTTTTTCTGTTGGGCTTCCTTGTTCTATGCTTGCTGATTTGCAGGAGTTCCTTACGTATTCTAAATATCAGTCCTTTGTTTTTAGACACATTTTATTTATTTATTTATTTATTTATTTATTTATTTATTTATTTAGTTAGTTAGTTAGTTAGTTATTTTTTAAAGATTTTATTTGTCAGAGAGAGAGAGAGGGAGAGAGCATAAGCCGGCAGAGGGAGAAGCAGGCTCCCCGCTGAGGAAGGAGCCCAATGTGGGACTCGATCCCAGGACACTGGGATCATGACCTGAGCTGAAGGCAGACACTTCCCTGACTGAGCCACCCAGGTGTCCCTTTAGACACATTTTAGACACACTTTAGCAAGTATCTTGTCCCAATCTCTCACTACTCTGTGGCGTGGCTGTGCAGCATAGTAGTTAAGAACGTGGCTCTAGGGGCACCTAACTTGCTCAGTTGGTAGAGTGTGTGACTCTTGATCTCGGGGGTGTGAGTTCAAGCCCCTTGTTGGGTATAGAGCTTACTTAAAAAAACAAAAAGGAAGAAAGAAAGAAAGAAAGAAAGAAAGAAAACATGGCTCTAGATGTTCTAGATGTTTGCATCTAGATGGCCTGGGTTTGTCTTCTGGCTATGCAGAGGTAATCTCTGTGATCCTGGGAATGTTACCTCTGTGCAGTTCAGCACCTTATCTGTAAAATGGGGATAAAAAGACGACCCACTCCATAGGCTGCTAAGAACATTACATCAGTCAGTATTTTAAAGCACCTAGATCAGTGCTGGCTGTATGTAGTATAGGAATATTTGTTAAATAAGTACAAAATATTCACTTTGCTCTGGAGTTCTTAGTTGAACAGAACTCCTAAATTTTGATGCAATCATATTCATCAATATTTTATGTTTTGTGCTTTGGGGATTCTGTTTAAGTTATTCTCCATTCCTAGTGAACAAAGGTTTTCTTCTACATTATCTTCTATAAAACTTACAATCCTACTTTCCACATTGGGGTGTTGAACCATCTGGCTTCCATCATTTCATATGGCTTTAGGAAAGCATCCAGCTTTATTTTTTGCCATACTGTGAGTCAGTTTCCTAAGCCCATCCCAGGATGTCCTGGCCTCAGTGATTGCAGTTCACCTTTATCACAGCCCCAAACACACCTGCGCTGGTGGAGCTCTCTGTCATGCTTGTTGCCATTACTGCTGTTGAGCTGTTACCATGTGGACTTATTAGTGGGGCTTTAGGAAAGGTAGTAATATCTAGTAGGTTAGTTCCTCTTCTTTTTCAGTATAGATTTAGCTGTATATAGATATTATTCTTTCATATACATCTTAGAATGTGTTTATCAAATTCCTTGTAAGGTTCAGCTATCTTTTTACTTGTATAGCATTGAACTTAATACGTTTATTTGGGAGAAAACAGATATGTTTAAAATATGATGTTAACCCAGATGAGATCATGAAATGTCACCCTACTTATTCAGCTCTTTTAAAATGTCCTTTAAAAGAATTAAATTTTGTTTTCCACAAAAGTCTGAGATATTCTTTAAGTTCATTCTTGGACATAATTTTTGCCACTATGTTAATCATTTCTTCTTACTATCATTCTCTTGTTGATTTTTGGTGATAAAGAGAAATGCTCTAGTGATTTTACTTAGTTTTTCTTGTCTCTGGCAATTTTTATGGAATCCATTTGGTTCCTTAATATAGATGATTCCATTGTCTGCAAATAATGGTATTTTTTTCTTTTCCCTTCTAAATTTTATGTTCTTCCTCTTTTTAAATAAATTTCCTGTTGGCTGAGACCTCTAGGACTGTGTTAAAGGATGGTGGTGATGGGAAAGCATTATCTTACTTTCAGTCTTAAAGGGAGTGAGGCTAAAATTTTTCCTTAAGCATAACTTTTGCAAGTTTGTAAGTTTTCTGGTATAAAACTTTTTCTGAATTAAGGCATTTCCTTTCAATTTGTAATTTGTTCAGTTTCTTAAGAGCTTTTTAAAAAATTATAAATACATACTGAACTTTAACAACTGTGTTTTTTGTAAAAAATTGAGATAATCATAGAATTGTTCTTTTTTATTCTAGTAATGTTAAAACTACATTGACAGATCTTTTTATTTTTTATTTTTATTTTTTTAAGGATTTTATTCAGGGCACCTGGGTGGCTCAGTCGTTAAGTGTCTGCCTTCAGCTCAGGTCATGATCCCAGGGTCCTGGGATCGAGCCCCGCATCAGGCTCCTGGCTCAGCGGGAAGCCTGTTTCTCCTTCTCCCACTCCCCCTGCTTGTGTTCCCTCTCTCGCTGTGTCTCTCTCTGTCAAATAAATAAAATCTTTAAAAAAAAAATAAAGATTTTATTCATTTATTGAGAGAGAGAGAGTGCACACGTGCTCATCAGTGTGTGGTGGAGGGGAGGGGCAGAGGGAGAGAGAGAATCTCAAGCAGACTCCCCGGTGAGCGTGGAGCCCATGTGGGGCTCCATCCCATGACCTGAGATCATGACCTGAGCTGAAACTAAGAGTCCAACGCCCAACCAACTGAGCCACCCAGGTGCCCTCAGATCCCAGGGATTTTAAACTTGAAGACCCAACCAAGGAACAACCTTGAGAAGCCAGCAGGCACACCCATGGTGTTGGGCCCCTGTTTGCTACTCTGTCACCATGGAACAATGGCAGGGCACCTGCCCCCACCTGGCAGGGACTTAGATTGGAACCCTCTGCACACAGAGCTTGGGACGCTCTCAGCCTGGCTCTCACCTAGCCTGGGGTGGCCTGGGATACATGTTTACCTTTGTGAAACTTTGATTTCCACCCATGTTTAAAAGGTAGAAAATCAGCCTTGATCTCTACCCATTCCTATTTGGTTCTGGTTTAAACTGATTTATTTAAAAATCCTTTTGCCTCAGCCCAGCGATTCAGGTTTTAATTATCTGTCATGAGCAATGTGTTTTTGTGTTCTGCTCTTCCCTCTCCTTAAAATGATTTACCTTCAGAGAATTGCTAATGAATTCCACTTGAGATAAAAGTTGGGACTCATCTGGCCATTTCCTGAGTGTATTTTCCAAGGCAGGGGTTATATTGCAGCCCCATCTCAAGGTCCTGTGAGGGTGGGATGAGGAGACCAGGCCTTGGACAGATGCCCCGTGAGCTCTGAGCTGCAGGTGCTGCAGTGTGGGCCTTGCACAGGTGAAAGCATTTGTCTATGCATGAGCATGTGTGTAACACAGGGAAATGGACCCTTTGAGATTCTGAAAGTAAGTCCAATCTGAGTTCTCCGTATTTTATAAATATTAATCATCTAGAGAAGTGGTGGTTTCCTGATGGCTCCTGGAATTTGCTTCATCCCTTGAGTTCCACTTTGTGCCCCGTAACCTGTACCCATTTAGATTGTGCTGGCATTTGAGCTTGGTTGGACATGGCTGGAAAAGTTGATTAATTACTCCTTTGTTCCTGTGGTTTGATCTGAGAGCACATAGGGAGGACTGACCTTTGGAGGCTGTTGTGCTGCTGGGGTGCCTGGGGCCTTGTGCATGGCTGGTTATCCTGGCCTCCCAAGATTTAGGTCCCTGAAGCAAATTGACTGAAGCTTGGTGTTCTTTTGCTTACTCTTTGTCCCTGCAGAGTGAACAGTTTTACAACTTCCTGAGCTGCTGCTTCTTTTTTTTTTTATTTTAAAGATTGTATTTATTTATTTGACAAGAGAGAGAAACAGTGAGAGAGGGAACACAAGCAGGGGGAGCAGGAGAGGGAGAAGCGGGAACGCTGAACAGGGAGCCCGATGCGGGGCTCGATCCCAGGACCCTGGGATCATGACCTGAGCCGAAGGCAGACGCTTAACGACTGAGCCACCCAGGCGCCCCCTCCCTGAGCTTCTTTTTGAAGACTTAGGAAGGACTGGACTTCTGAGCCGAGTCAGATGGGGACAGAGGCAGAGTTTGTGCAGCTCAGGCACAAGCCCTGTTGCTGGTGCTAGTGACCATAGCAGTGGCTTCTCCGTGAGACCAAGATGTTAGGGATGGTGGCAGGGGGAGCTCCTTGCCATTCTTGGAAAGGCAGCTTAGCATGTGTTTCTTCAGCCGTAAACCATTTACTGTCCTGTGCGAAATCCCCGTGCTTGGGCTGGAGTAGGTGTTGCGTGGTACAGCCAAGCTCTTTCTAATACAGAAGAAACTTGTTACAAAGCATGCATATGAAGTGGTTTATTAATCATTTCATTCTCTTGCAAGAGAAAAGGGAAGTATGAAGATATTGAGGGCCTGGCTGGACAGGCAGGCAGGGAAAATTTGGGGAAAGTCACAACAGACAGTTGGAAGGTGACCAGAAAACCCAGAGCTCAACCTTGACCACTTCCCACTCTCGCTCCGAGAGCTGATTGGGAGAGGGTTCCTGCATGTGAGTGTCCTTGTGGACTGTGCATGACCTCTGCCAGGTGTGGCTAGGGTGTTCCTGCAGGTATGGGGCATTTGCCTTGTTACTTAGACACAAAATAAAAGGGAATGTCACCAATTCATGAAAGCCCTACCTCTGGCCACACTTATGTTCTCTCTCATGTTCTTGACTACTCTGTTGGCTGACCTGTTTAATGGGGTCATGGTACTGACTTCATGGGTTGTCAAGAGGTTTAAATGCATCTAATGCACCCCCCCACCCCATATTTGTGAACTCAGGAAAGAGTGTAGATGAAAATCCTCCCCACTGCCCAGCCTTGACTCTACTCTGCATCCTGATGGCCTTATGTCCATGTGGTGGACACCCTAATTTCCTGCCCCTGCAGACAGCTGTTCAAGCCTAGGAGTTCACTCATCTACAGGGTGTTCTGTCCTTTGGACGATGGACTCAGGGAAGAGGTCTGTGTGGCCCTGGCAGCTGACCCACATTTGGGGGCAAGAGCTTCAGGAGTCTGGCCTGGAAGGGAAGGTGCACCTGGTTCCCTGACCCCCCCGGACTCCTCACCCCACAGGGAGAGAGTGGCCAGATGGGAGCCTGGGCAGGACCCTCTCCAGTGGGAGACTCAGGGGCTTGAATGGCTCAGTTCTAAGGGTGGTGCTGTGGCAAACCATACCCTATTAGGACACTTTCTGATGCAAGGAAAAAACCTAACTCCCTCTAACCAGCTTAAGGAAAAGGGGGACTTATTTGCCTCAATTAGGAAAAACAGAAATGGAGTGGCTTTGGGCACAGTTGGATCTAAGGACTCAAAGAGGGAGGTCGAGGCATCTCTTTTTCCTCATGTCCTGTCTCAGCCCTGGGGTGCCAGTGGATGGACTCAGTCTCCTCATGAGGACAGGCCTGTTCCTTGTACAGCAGAAGAGGGGCACACAGATCACACCAGTGTAACAACACCAGAACAAAAAGACTTTTCATTGTGCCCATTGGAAATACCAGGTCACATGCCCATCCCTGGGCCAATCACGGTGTCTAAGTAGAAGGTATTAGGATGTGCCAGGCCAGGGCAAGTTTTGGGGTGGGATATGGCAAGGGTGGAAGCCCTTGGAGAGAGGGAGGAGCAATTCTCCAACAGAGGGAGGTGCTGTGAGAAGAAGGTTGTGAGGTGTGAGCAGAGGGGGCCGGATAGGCAAAACGACCTGTGGGCCACTCCCCACCCCCGGCCCTGCCTAGGGCAGAATCTGCTCAGCCTGGCAGAGGAGGCAGGTCAACCCCTCATTCTTCCTGTTTCCTCCTTGGAAGGCATTTATCATGAATAGTCTTGTGCAAAGGAGTCACTAAAATTTTCCGTATTTGTCTTTATCCCCAGTGGAGGTTTGATACTCTTTTTCCAATTCTCCATAAAAGTGGGAGCCTAATAATATATGAAAATACAGGGAAAAGCTGAACCTATGGATTTGAACTCTGATCTTGCTCCGACTCGCCCCACAACTCCCCACCTCCCATGGTTTCCCCCTCTCCTTCTCTTCTGCTCCCCTTTTATCTTCCCTTCCTGTCTCCTCCATCCCCCATCTTCCCCCCCCCCCCCCCGTTCTCTCCTTCTCGGTCTGTCTATCCCCCTTCACCCCCATTCCCAGTAGATTTCCTTCATTTCTTGTTCATCAGCTGGATTCACATGTGAACAGATGTTTTGACCATTGACTTTGCCTAAGTGCTCAAAGTAGCCAGCTAGCAAGTTCAGTACAGTGGCATGTAGTGAAATGCCAAGCAAAGGTAAAATTGTCTTTGATTTTTCTGCTTGTTTGTCATTACATTGTTTTAAGGTAAGTTTCTCTCTCGCAGCTGCAGGCTATATTTTTCTTAAGGTGTAAGTTTAAGGGATTTCCTCTACCCACATCCAATATAAGGTCTTAAGCCTTGGATCCAATTACTTCCTGATTGGATTTGCATGCTTCTTCCTCAATTAGTAAATGAGCTGTCATTTCACCCATGGGGCATGTCCTTGGCTCCTTTTGAAGGTAGCCCTGAAGTTCTCTGGTTTTCCTTTGGGTGGGTGTATCGAAGCTGAGCCTGCAATTAAACGTCCGCTTCAACTGTCTGTGGACAAGAAGCCCCTTCCTGGTATGTGGACATCGGCACCCTGTGACACGAGATGCTGGATGAAGCTGGCTCTGGGTGGTGCTCACCGATGGTGCAGCCTCTGCCGTGGAGCCGGAAGCTTGAAGGACAGAGTTTAGGACAGAGAAGAAGGAAGAACTGCAGTTAATAAATATATGAAGCTGACGCAGTCTGGAAATATTAATCTGGATGTCCAGAGTCTTAGATAGCAGAAATGTGGTGGGCCATCAGGGGTGTCTTTTGGTAATTTTATTAAGATGCTCCATTTGAAATGTTCCTAGAATCATCACATGACAGGCAGGGCACCATCTAGCTGAGTGTTTCACCACGGGGTCCTGCTGATCGGGACAATTGCTTGTGTGTGGGACTGACACCTGCCCTGCAGGGCATTTAGCATCCTAGGTCCCCGGGCCCTGAAGGCTGGGAGCCCCTTCCCTGTTCATGGTGCCAATCAAAATGTTCCCACACATTTCCATAAACTCTCTACAGTTCTCACTTTTTGGACAAGGAACTGAGGTTAAGAGAATTGAAGCTTGCCCCAAAACAATAGGTTGGTGGGGGCTTGACTCCCATCTGATGCACTTTCTACTTCTACCAGGTCAATTTGCGCAGTGAGAGGCCTCAGCTAGGCAGAGGGGCCACGGAGAAATGTCCTTACTTTGTTCCATGGTTGGTATTGGAGGACTGAGTGTGTGCTCTCGTGCTTTCTCTGTCTGTCTCTCCCTCTGTCTCTGTCTGTCTCTTTCTCTCTCACA
This sequence comes from Zalophus californianus, assembly GCF_009762305.2. Classification (NCBI taxonomy): domain Eukaryota; kingdom Metazoa; phylum Chordata; class Mammalia; order Carnivora; family Otariidae; genus Zalophus; species Zalophus californianus. The sequence goes on from NC_045609.1 coordinate 18,761,122, forward strand.
CACACACACTCACCCATCCACACCCATCCATCCACACAGACAATTACCTTTCTCTGAGGATCTTTCTGTGTTTCCTCTGATGCTTTTAGCCCTCCCCAAAGTGGCCTTGAAATGCTAAGGCTTCTTGCATCAAGCCACAGATCAGAACACAGGATTTGTTATTCCTTTTCATTTCACTGTTGGACAAGAAATTTAGACATAATGGTGAGCCTTTTTTATTTCCTTTTTAATCCAACAGAATGGTATATATAGACTTGCTAGACCATGAGCTCCTTTAGGACTGGATCTTATCATCCTCACATTTGTGTTTCCAGGGGCAACCGCAGTGCCTCACACACCACATAAGAGTAAGTGTGCTGAATGAATGGATGTGTGCTGTGTGATGAATGAATGAATGGGGGATGGGCAGACCTCAGGCTGTCCTGAAGGGCCATACAGTTCCTATCAACATTGACCCCACAAGATCACAGTAACAGGGCATTGCCCGAAGTCAAAGGGCACAGAGACCTCGGAGGTAATGTTGAACAAGCTACCGTGAGGTGTTAACACTGAGAACACGGCCCATTGTTTGGAGTTATGAGTAAGCAGGGACTCATATATTAGACAGAACAGTCTCAGGAAGTTGGCTACTAATCCACTTGAATATTAACATTAATCACATTATAGATCCTTTCCTAACCAGAACTTAACTGACTAGACCCATGAGGTGAATGACGTTTTCCTTTCTACATTTAACTTTCAGGAGAAGATATTAGACAGTTTTTTGCTGAGACAACAAACAACCCATGTCTCTCAGTGTTTTCTTCTCTTTCATGGCCTGCCTTTGCCCCAGGTCAGGTCAGGTCTGGGAACACCTGGGTGGAGAAGCCTGGACTCCTCCCAGGGACCAAGCAAACCTTTGGGAACATTCGCAGTTTTGCCTGGACTTGGCATGGTCGTGTACGTTCACATTTAATCTGCAAGTCTCACGTCGCAGCTCAGCATTGTGTGGGCCAATGTGTGTGTGTGTGTGTGTGTGTGTGTGTGTGTGTGTGTATGTGTGTATTTTCTTGATTCCAAGATATCATCAATTCTAAGATACATCTTGACCAATTAATAGCCTTTTACAAACAAAAGAAGTACTTTCAGTGGAAAGATGAATTCATTTCAGAAATAGTAAAATGTGATAAATTTTTAAATTGCAAAAACATATATATCATTCTCAAAGTGGGACCGTACTGTACATACTATTTTGTAACACTTAAAATTTATATTGTAACTATCTCTCCTTTCCATTAATGCAATCCTACAACATAATTTTAGATGACTGTAATCATTAACTTAAATCTCTATATGGATAAACATAAAATACATGCCTAATTCTCTGTTAAAAAATTTGAAAATTTTTTTCACAGTTTATTCTGCAATTAACTTTTTGGTTACTAATATATGTGCATACTTATGATAATTTTCTTAGGATAATATTGTAACATTGTTAATGATTGTTATATGTTAATGATTATCTTGGGTTTTTTTGTTTTGTTTTGTTTTGTTTTTAGTGGTTGCCATAGGGCCTAGCGTATGCATCTTATTAGAATGTATTTCAGATTTATTAACTAAGTATGATTTACTAACTTAATTCCAGTGAGATATAAAAACACTCCTCCTGTGTAAGTCTATTCTCCCATTCCCTTTTCTATACTACTGTTATACACATGACATTTATGTATGTTACAAACCTAACAATACATTGTTATAATTATTACTTTATATACTTTATGCCTTTTAGAGAGGCTGGGAAAAGAAAGATGAGCAAGTACAAAGGGAAAAGAAAGATGAGCAAGTACAAAGAGCAAGTACAAAGTACGTATTCATTTCTTTCTCTTCATGTGATCTTGTGGACTTGTGTTACCATGTGATGCCATTTCCTTCCTCCGGTACAAGTTTGTCCCCACCTACGTCCTTTGTGATGTTATTTTCAAATATATTACATTTCTATATGTTACAGATTTGACAGTACATTATAAATATATTAATATATATATGCAACTGTTCATAAAATCAGTTCCGAGAAGGAAATAGAATATGCATTTAAAATATCTTTTATAGGGTGCCTGGGTGGCTCAGTTGGTTAAGCGACTGCCTTCGACTCAGGTCATGATCCTGGAGTCCCCGGATCGAGTCCTGCATCAGGCTCCCTGCTCGGCAGGGAGTCTGCTTCTCCCTCTGACCCTCTTCCCTCTCATGCTCTCTATCTCTCATTCTCTCTCTCTCAAATAAATAAATAAAATCTTAAAAAAAAATCTTTTATAATTACATAATTACCTTTATTGGTACTTTTCATTTTTTTCATGAGGATTTGAATTACCATCTGGAGTCCCTTGCTTTCAACCTAAGGAACTTCCTTTAGTATTTCTATTAAGATGGGTTTGCTAGCAATGAATTATCTCAGTTTTTGTTTATCTGGGAATGTCTTTATTTCATCTTTGGTTTTTGAAAAAAATAGTTCTGCTAGATACAGAGTTCTTGATCAATGGGCTTTTTTCTTTCAACACTTTAAATATGGCATCCAATTGCACCTGGCCTCCACAGTTTCTGATAAGTCAGCCATTAATCTTAGTGGGATGTTTTATATATGATGGGTCATGTGTTCTTGTTGCTTTCAAGATTTTCCCATTGTCTGTCCAATGATTCTACTCACAATAGATTCAAGATAGATAGAAGGCACAATACTCAGTGTGATAGTTGTTACTTTTAATTTTACATATAAAATTATATGAAATTATAATTTGCATATAATTTAACATCTACGTTTAATAAATGATCACACTTTTTTTTTAAAAGATTTTTTTATTTATTTGACAGAAAGAGACATGGTGAGAGAGGGAACACAAGCAGGGGGAGTGGGAGAGGGAGAAGCAGACTCCCCGCTGAGCAAGAAGCCTGATGCGGGGCTCGATCCCAGGACCCTGGGATCCTGACCTGAGCCGAAGGCAGACGCTTAACTGACTGAGCCACCCAGGCGCCCCATAAATGATCACACTTTGCTATCTAATTTAATCCTCTTAACAACTGCAGGAGGTTACAATCTTAATTTTACTGATACGGTACCTGAGGCCCAGAGAAATTATGAAATGTACCAATATCACAGAGCAACTAAAGCATCTTCCTTCCCTCTACCCCTCTTTTTATTCTGAGATCTAGAGACATAAGAAAGAGCAATAAGAGTGTGAGTTCATGTGAACACTGAGAGGGAAGAAAGGATTGGAGTGGGAGGGAGATGCCATTGGGGATATATCAGTAAACAAAATGAAGTCCTGCCCTGATAGAAGTATCACACTCATTGGGGAGACAGCCACACCGTGGCAGATCTGGCCCCTGGGGAGGGGCAGCTCAGTGGCCCCTGCCCTGGGCCTGGATGTTCCGTAGGACCAGAGCAAATTTATCTTGATTCTTGCCTTCTCCCTACACCTTGTGTTCTGGCTCCTCCCTGCGGAAGGCTTCTCCACTTTCCCCATCCCTCCTTCCTTCCTCCCTCCTGTCTTCCGTTCCTTCTCTCTCTGTCTCTCCCCCTCTTTCTTTCCTCCTCCCTCTCTCGCTCTCTCTCCCTTCCTTCCTTCAACCTTCCCTCCCTCCTTCCTTTCCGCTTTCCATTCCTTCCCTTCCCTTCCCTTCTTTTCTTTTCTTTCTAACATAATGACTCCAGACGTGTAGTGTCCTCGTCTGGGTCTCTTCTATGACCTTCTTGCTGGCCCCAGCCTGGCCTCTACTACAGAACCTATTGTGGCCCCTACTGTCATGTTTTCCAAGGCCAGGCTCCCCTGGGAGGTCTTCAGGATGGTCCATAATCTTGCCCTTCCCAACATATTTGACCTCATCTCCCCTCCTCTGCAAGTTGACCCCTGCTGACTAACAAGAATTCCCCTCCCTAAGTACCCCCACACAGATCCTAGGCTCATTCAAATCCCCATTATTCCTTTTGCCTTTTTTTTTTAAAGATTTTATTTATTTATTTGATAAAGAGAACAAGCAGCAGGAGGGAAAGAGGGAGAGGGAGAAGCAGACTCCCCGCAGTGGGGAGCCCGATGTGGGGCTTGATCTCAGGACCCTGAGATCATGACCTGAGCGAAGGTGGGCACTTAACCGAATGAGCCACCCAGGTGCCCCTCCTTTTGCCTTTTTGAAAAGCACAGTTCCTCCTGCCTCCTGTCCACCCTAATGTGTAAAATTGTAATTTTGGGCTTCAGAGTTAAAGAGATCTGTGTAATTACCACTTGGCTGGCTGTGTGTGACTTTCTTTAACCTTTAAAGTCAGAGTTACCTCACATAAAATGAAAATAGTAAGAGCAATTTCCTAGTGTTGACAGAAGAATGACATGGTGGAGAATCACATACAAAGCACTTTGCATAGGGCAAACTGGAAAGACTCACGCATGGCTATGGTCATTATTGCCATCCATCCTTTAAAGTCCATCCCAGATCGACCTTCTTCATGAGGCTTCTTTGGCTTCTCTAGCTACATAGCCGTCAAGTCCTAGAGCCCTGAGGGCATCAGATTTGGCCCTGAATTGTTCTCCATGTGGTGGATGTATTAGACATATCCTCCACATTAGACTGCACACTTCTGAGGACTCAGACTGTGGTTTTTCTTTACATGCCTTCTGTCTGTCCGCAGCACTTGTGGAATCTTCTGGTTGGAACTAAGGAAAATATGGGGTGGTTTCTTCATCCACTGCAAGTCCATGTCTTCTGAATCTAAGCTCCTAGGAGCCCACAACCCCCATATGATGCAGGCTTGGCTCACCCTCTTTGGAGGGTTGCTGCAGTCTGAGAAGATACCCAGACTGGATTTGAATAAAGTTGGTCTGTGTCAAATGGAGGGGGTGGACGAGGGCTGGGTGCCCAGCAGCATGTCAACTTGCTAGGTGACTGAGGGCCTCACAGTTATGGTCCTCAGGGGCCAGTCAGTCTCCTACTTTGCACACCCCATGGAATCTTCATGGACAACATATTGAAATAGGAAGAGGGATTTTTACATGAAACAGGTATAAGTCCTATTTAATGAGAGGAATTTGAGATGTAAGCTGGGGAGATCATGTGAACCAACTTCTTGACAATGTTATTACAGGCCAGTTTTCACCACTAAATTGAGATTGCTTAACAAGGCACTGGCGCTATTTTGGTTAGTATAAGGGAACGGGGGCCTACCTCTGCCTTTCAGCGATGGACTGATCCAACATCTTTGATGTTGGAGCACCAGGGAGGTACATCTGTGTTGGAGTGGTGATTTTGTTAAGAATATTCCTAAAAATGGGTGGGGGGATGGGGTAATTGGGTGATGGGCATTAAAGAGGACATGAGATGTGATGAGCACTGGGTGTTATATGCAACTGATGAATTATTGAACTCTACATCTGAAACTAATGATGTACTGTATGTTGGTTAATTGAATTTAAATAAAAAAAGAATATTCCTAAAAAATTGTGTGTAAATTGTTTTTTATAAATGTTTTACCTTTGGCTGACATTATAGTATCAGAGATGTTTCATTTCAAATTGATCATCAAACACCTTGAATACTTTGTTTCTTAGTTTCCTAAGTAGTTAATTGTCTGTAAATATGTGAAGGAGGGGTTCTCTATTTAAAGCAATAAGCTATTTTTAGTGAATCTTTTGTAAAGCATAAAATGCCATTTTGGTGAAGAAAAATCTCCCCCAATTGATCTAATAAATGGGGTTTCTCTTGCTGTATGTAATCACTAATGCACTAGAATCAGCCATTAGGGCTGCAGATAGCTTGGTTTTCCTATTTTGTCCAGTAGCTGGGGTTGACTTTTTTAATGGCTAGGGATTTCTCACATTTTATAGATGTTTTGAATAGGAGTCACAAAAATAAAATTCAAATTTACAAATACCAATACATTGAAAAATGGAATAGGAAGAGCATTTCTATTTTCAAAATGCTAACTGGACAAAATTTTTCTTTAGCATTTCTTTAAATGGTAAGCTATCTAAATGCATATATTATATTCCTAAAATTAGAGCTAAGTTTTTATTCAAGTATGTTTTATTAGAGATAATTATCTGGCATCAAACTATTACATAACGTGTATGAATTAGTTTTTTAATAATAAATACAACCACAGCTAGCCTGGATCTTCACAAACCATGCTCTGTGGAACATTAGCATCCTGTGATGTTAACAAAGCATTCTTTGAAAAAACTGTTCTATAACTAAAGCATTCAGAAAATACTGAGTCAAACAAAGTAAAATAAAGTTAAAAACATGCAGAATGCCTTCTGAGATTAAAATATATTAATACAGGGGCACCTGGGTGGCTTAGTCGTTAAGCGTCTGCCTTCAGCTCAGGTCATGATCCCAGGGTCCTGGGATTGAGTCCCGCGTCTGGCTCCCTGCTCAGCGGGAAGCCTGCTTCTCCCTCTCCCACTCCCCCTGCTTGTGTTTCCTCTCTCACTGTCTCTCTCTCTCTCAAAAAATAAATAAAATCTTTAAAAAATATATATTAATACAGTTTTGTATTAGTTATCTATTGCTGTGTAACAAACTGCCTTAAAACTTAGTGGCTAAAAACAACAAATGTTAAATATTGCTCAAAATTTCTGTGGATCAGAAGTTTGTGGGCAGCTTGGCTGGGTTGTTCTGGCTCAGGGTCTGTCATGAAATTTCAGTTAAGATGTTGGCTGGGGCTGTGTAATCTGCAGGCTCCGCTGAGGCTGGGGGGATCCACTTCCAAGTTATGTTACTCACCTGACTGGCAAGTTGGTGCTCGTTATTGGTGGGAGCCCTCAGCTCTTCTCTATGTGTGTCTCCCCAGAGGGCTGCTCCCCATGGCATGTTGACCACCTTCTCTCAGACAACAAGGTGATCTTTGGGGGCCACCTGGAGTCTAGCTGCCATAATACTACATAATCTTAAGTAGAGATTATGGTATGCAGTTTTCCCCAAATTTGCTTTACCATAGATAATCATAAAATCCGTTTGTTTTTTAGGGAATGCTTATTCCTAGTATGTGTTGATATCTTACACCTCTAATTCATGTTGTTCAGCTCAACCTAACACAGATTGAGCCACTGTCTACCATCCTGCATGATGCCGGAAGACTCTTTTGTATTATGTGTGTGTGTGCGTGCACGTGTGAGCCTCTGTGTGGGGTATGTGGAGCCAGGATTATGATATGAAGCTGGATGGGGGGACGGGGTGCAGTGCAGACCAGGCGAAGGCTGGGGTCTCCTCAGGCAGACACCTGAGCTGAAGGAGCTCCTGGCATTTAAACTGCACTCCTCCAGGTGGACCTTCCCTCCTTGTACATGCTGAGTTAGTGCCCTGCTCTGACCACTCTCTCCCTATGGTCACAGACTCCCTTGGAGTCTCTACTTCTCAGTCTCTTCCTCACCTTCTGCCTAGATCCTTTATTTCCCTCCGAACTAAAGCCATCTTCCTGGATTTTCTTTTACAAGAAGCCGTGATGGCCAAATCAGAATGAGCCTTTAAAACAGGATTACGAGTCATTAGCAACAGAAGAAATCAGTTCTCCCTTCTTTGCTGTCAAGAAGACTCTACTTACAAACAAGTGCCTGCTGTACACTTTCTGGGAAAGGCTGTTCTCCCTCCCTGCCCGTCCTAGAATGCACGTCCCACGTCTAAGGTGGGAAAAGAAAGACAAAAACAACTTGAGATTTTATATCAAATTAGATTGAGTATTCGTGTCCTTCCATATTGGAACATTGTTTCTATTGTAGGCCTGGCTCCACTTGCATCGACACTGGGGCATAAATGTCACCTTCCTAATAATAAGGCTTCGTTGAAGTTCATTACCCAAGAAATGATGTCTTTCCTGCTTCACTTTTGCTGTGACGCTCCCATCAACCTCCCCAAACCGTTCTATCTACTGAACTTGCTTCACATTTTCCGCTACAAACTGGGCTCTGTTCCTTCACCGGGGGTCTCTTTCATGGAGAAAGTGTGAGGTCATGGAATTAGCATCTGAAGACTATGATCCTGATAAACATACTGCCATTGGAAGCTGAGGCTGTGATGATTAGCCTCCCCAGGCAGCGAGGCAAAAGGACTGGAAACAATGCATGTTACTCCTTGCTTATCTGTTGCCTTGCATGGTGAATATGGGAAGGCCCATAACTGCACAGTATCTTAACACAATTCTACAATGGGAGAAGAAATTCAACTACATCGAATATGGCCATTCCTGAGGGTATGAGGCAGTGGGGTGTGAGCTCAATCTTTGTGGACACTTGGAGCAACTCTGAGAAGCAGAGCCAGGCAAGGTTAACAAGTCTATGCACGTGCATGTGCGTGCGTGCATGCGTGCCTGTGTGTATGTGTCTGTCTGTCTCTGTCTGTCTCTGTCTGTCTGTCTGTCTCTCCCTCTTCTCCCTCTCACAAGTGATTTACTTTTCCATCCACCTCACTTGAAGTGATCCCTTGGGCAAAGCTTACTTATTTGTGGGAATCTTTTTCCTTGTATCATTTCCTTCCTTCTATGAAGAGCAGATGTTCCACTTGGGTTATCTGGTCAGAGGCAAGAGGAAAAGTGTTTCCTAGACATGGAAGGTCTGGAAATTTTCGGCTCTCCTTTATATTGTGAACCAACAGACTTAAAATGCACAATTCTTTTTTCCTACACGATTGCTGATTAAGCACCCGAGTTGTTATTACAGAGAAAAAAAGGGTGGTTTCTCATTTTGGCAGGGAGGATAAAGACTTAACCTCTTCAACAAAATGCTTATCAGGGAGTTTCAAACTCTTTGTCAGAGAATCTGTCTTCCCAACTGAAGAGGCCTGCCCTCCCTGCTTCTTCAGCAAATATGCTGATATTTTCACTTGTTGATTCATTTTCCCAAAATGCTGCACAATCATTTTCCCCTTAACTGTCTCATGGAACTACTTAGTATGTTTTTCCTGAGTAAAGGGTGACAAAACTGTGGCATGGAGACAAAAAAGCATAAATAAGTTGCTTCAGAGGAAACCTTCCCCGGCTTACTGCAGTCCACTCTTCTAGCCCACCTCCATGGAAGTAGCTTCACATAAAATCCAATGGAAGTTGGATCGTAGGTCAGCAGAACACTAAAGCAGCCTGCTCTGGTTCTAGAATATAGCCTGTAGAAGAATGTCCCCACCACCAGCCTAGGGCAAAAGGATTTCAGTTATTGAGAGAAGGGCACACGTCTTCTTGGTAACATGAAGAGTTGTCAAGGCTGGTTTGCTCTCAGATTTGCTGTCTGGCAACTGGCCAGGCCCCAGGTAGATGGATGAATGGGGTGGGGTTGGGGCAGAGTAACTGTCTGCACAATTTGAGTCCCCTGGGTCAAGTGACTGTCCTCAGTCACCGATCCCCAGATCCTTTGCCATGAGCCTTCCACTGCATCATAGAGTGAATCTGGAGATCACTGCTGGCTCCTAGCTGTGGAATGCCCTGGAGTGGGGTGGTCAACATGGAGCCATTTCTGAGTGGAAGACTTAGGAGCCATTCATGGCTACACCATCTCTCTTTCCCTCTACCTTAAGAGCAGCATGTCCCAGGGAGGGGGCTGCTCCTTCACCTTCGGTTCTGGATTCCTGACAACCGGGAGCGGGCTGAAGCTGAAGCCAACCCTTTTGGCTGTGACATGAGTGAGAAATAAACCTTGGATGTTATAAACCACTAAAATTCTGGAGGTGTCTGCTGGGGAAGGGTAAGTCAATTTAAGGTAGCTGGTAAAGAGGTTAAGTCTATGTATATAATCAAGAGTTGATTCGCAAGAGACGGAGACAAGATGTGGAAAAGCTGGGTGGGCTTCATAGTTGGAGGTGTAATCAAGGTAACAGGGTGAGGGGTGAGATATTCAGAGAGTGGGAGACTTCAGAGCAGCTGCAGAGTACAAGAGAGTTGGACGAGACTGGAGAGGAGAAGGGAGGGACATCTTTTCTAGGTTTTAAATCAAATCGCTTTGATGTTCTTTAAGAGAAAAGAGTCTACCAGAAGCCTTTGCATGAAAGGCTACTGAGACTGAATTTATAAAGACCCAGGTCCTTGCAGCAGTTTCCAGAGCACTGGCAAAGACTCAGTGAGCAGTGACAGGAGACCAGAGGGAGGAAGAGGAGAGAAACGAAAAGGGATAACACTGGAAAGTCATCAGGGCATCAGTGAAATCTTCACTCAGACTTTCAGTGAATATTTCTCATTTTACCCGGTATTGCCACTGGGGTAGGTGCTGTGTAGTTCAGGAAGCAAATGATTATAGAGGGTAGAGTAGAAGACATATCAGAGCTTCATGCAGAAGAACAAATTGTTTCCTCCTAGCTGCCTATCCCACTTTTGTTGGAAAAAAACAAGAGCAGGAGGCAATCCTTGCTGAAAGAAATTTCTACTTGCATTGGGGTGTCATTTTTCCATGGGGCCATCAGAGGCTGATGTGGAAAGCAGCCAAACCTCTCCTTAATATGCTTAGGGCTGCAGCCTTGGCACAGAAGGCCATAGATAGTGGAATCACTCCTAAGCAGATTCTCCAAATTGGCTGAAATCTTTACTACAATATACCCTCCCCCCCCCCCCCGAGAAGGGCAATTGATAAGAAAACCAGCTCATATTAGGCATTTAGTAAACAAAGAAAAGAAGAGTGATTTCCAGGTTCTCAGTTGATCCAATAAGATCCCCAACATCAGTGTCCTTTGTGCACAGTTTTTTTTTTTTTGTAGTGTAACTTCTTGATTAAACAAGAGCTAATCTTTTATTCTAATATATAAAACAGTGTAAGTGGGGTTGCCCTGGTTGAAGGGGGGTGGAATCCAGAACCCCACCGCCTTGGACTAGACACCAGTTCCCCACCTCCAACCCCCTGCAGCTGGCAGCTTACCTCTGAGTGTGGCAGGAAACCCATTGCCCACCCCTTTACCAACCCACCCAGGGCTCCTGGACCATGAGGCACTGCACCATCCTCAGTGCCCAAAGGTCCTCTATTCTAGACTTAATCCACTAGGAAAGTGAACTCAGACCTGTAGGATAGGCATTGAAAATCATCCAATGCAGCCCCCTGTCTTTATAGTCAAGGAAACTGGGGCCTGGAATGCTCTTGTCCTGGGTGACATGGTTAGACAATTATAGAACCTGGACAGGAAATCTGGTCTCCTGGTGCCAATCCAACAACCTCATTTGTTTTATTGTATACCATTTGCTTGCTTACATTTTAGAAAGATTAAAGGAAAGCAGTACAAGCTAAAACAAAACAAAGGGGAGTTTTTCTTGTTAAAACCCAATTAATAGGTACTTAGGGTTCTCTAGGATTATTCCTCAAGCAGGGTGGCTAACAATTTTCTCTGTGTATCTCAGACACTTCACATTCAACATGACAATGGTAAACCCACAACCTTGGTGAGGCAGTGTTTTGTCCCCAGTGGTTGCTTTTAGCTCTGGATTTTATACCTGGGGGTGGTGGGTGGAGAGATTTGATACTGAGGGAGAGAAAGGAAATCATCATGGAGAGGAAGGCTTATCATAGGCACAAGGGGTTGTCCAGGGAGCCTTTGGAGGAAGAGGCACCTTCCCCTTCTCAGTGCCCACAAGGTCTGGAAATCTCTTTCTACCACATCCTGTCACAGGCTTTTCTTCAGCAATGGGCATGCCGGGGGGCTTCACGGAACACGCACACTCGGGAAGTACAAAGAGATGTAATGTCCAGGACTTTTATCCTTTGCGAAGGCATGGGGGACGACCAGAGACCAGAGAGCAATCTGGCGGATGCAGTGTGCCCTTGCAGGGAGGTTCTATATTTTTGTGGTTGAACTTGGATCGAGGACAATGGAGAACTCAGTAGCTCCCTGCAGTCACCTGTCCCTACTGACACAGGGAGGGGACACATCTGACTCAGGCTAGTCTGGACTAGCTTAGGACCTACAGGCAGAGGACAGAGCCCGGTGACTAAAGTGAAGCACTCAGACAAACTGGGGCCAGGCCAGGGGCTGAGGACCAGGGTCATGGACATTAGTAACAGGCTAACAATGCAGTTATGTGTGTGCAGGGTTTGAAGTTGATGTACATCTATAGCTTTCTATATTTATGGTTAATATGGTTTTTTGATAACCCACTGATATCTTTGCCATAGCATGAATTCTATTCTATTCAACTTATTACATTGTTATTTTGCAAATTCATGAGTTAAAAGAAATTGCTTCATGTGTATTGGGAAATTAGAGCAACCGATGTCTGGAAGCACAGGATCTGGAATAATGTCCTCAGCCTAGGATGCCATGAGCTTCCTGTGGGAGATGAGCCCAGGGAACAGTTCCAGGCAAAAGAGCACTTTGATGCAAGTCGAGGCTTTGGCTCTGGCTTCCATTGCCATTCTCTGGAGCTTTGCTGCATCCCGTGGAGCAGGGGGATATCCCACTGCACAGACTCTGGCAGTCTATGCAGCTTTTCCCTGGCATCACTGTCAGGTTTCCTCTGGGCTTTTTCTGGGAGTGGGGGTGGGGTGGCTGGAGGAAAGACCCAGGTCTGCTATGATTCCGAATTTATAAAGAGAAGAGACAGAAAGGAGCAAGTGGGGAAGAAGTGAGCACATGAGGGAGATAGAATGAGGGTGAATGAGAGTGGGAGGGATGTGTGTGCATGTGTGTATGCATGTGCACGTGTGTGTTCATGTGCATGTGTGTGTCTGCGTGTGTGTGAGCATGAGAGAGTGAGTTTGAGAATGCCTTGCTTTTTCAGCATCCTTACTACTCATGCCTTATGGAGAAAAGGTTGTCCTCAAACAGCACTCTCATTTTATTAATTAATTAATTAATTAATTTATATTATGTTATGTCAGTCACCATACAATACATCATTAGTTTTTGATGTAGTGTTCTATGATTCATTGTTTTCATATAACACCCGGTGCTCCATGCAGTACGTGCCCACCTTAATACCCATCACCAGGCTAACCAATCCCCCCACCCCCCTCGCCTCTAAAACCCTCAGTTTGTTTCTCAGAGTCCATAGTCTATCATGGTTCGTCTCCCTCTCCAATTATGCCCTCCTTCATTTTTCCCTTCCTTCTCCTAATGTCCTCCATGCTATTGTTTATGTTGCACATATGAGTGAAACCATATGATAAGTGACCTTCTCTGCTTGACTTATTTCACTTAGCATAATCCCCTCCAGTTCCATCCATGGTCAAGGCAAATGGTGGGTATTCATCCTTTCTGATGGCTGAGTAATATTCCATTGTATATATGGACCACAACTTCTTTATCCGTTTGTCCATTGAAGGGCATCTTGGCTCTTTCCACAGTTTGGCTATTGCGGACATTGCTGCTATGAACATTGGGGTGCATATGGCCCTTCTTTTCACTACATCTGTGTCTTTGGGGTAAATACCCAGTAGGGCAAGTGCTGGGTCATAGGGTAGCTCAAAGAGCACTCTCCTATGGGCATCAAAACTCCAGCTTCCATGTTCACTGTGCTCCAGCATTAGGAATGGTTTTGAAACCAATCATTTCACATCAGCACCGTTCCTCGTTAGAGGTGGGGTTTAGCTCTGGAGCCACTCCAAGCTTGTTTTTTGTCAATATGGTGTTATGGATTCTCCTGAGATGTCTTGTCTTCATCTCAGTGGTGTGGTCTGGCTGAACATGGCCCTCTGGACTGGCCCAGATCAGGGGCTACTACTGTTTGGGCATGCTACACCTACTATGTGTCCACAGAGGGCTTGGGACAGAGAGCTCCAAGGACCTACTAGCTGCTCTCAGAGGTGCTCCTAATGCCCAGGGTCCCCAAAGGTCTCCCTACAGGGACACCTGTCACCTCTGGAACTTGCATACACCCTTTCAGAAAGGGTAAGTATTGAAGGCACTCCTTGTGGGGATCTACTATAGGATAGGGTCTCCTTTAAAAGCATCTCCCAAAGCTCCTACTTTCATCTTCAGATTTCACTTTAAATATGTGTCAGAGATCAGCCCAGGCTATTAGAGTGAGGACAGTTGACCCTGAACAGAAATGTCCCCTCCATGCTTTAGGCCTAGAGGATATTGTTGTACATGTAGTAAGATGAGTCTGGACAGGAATCTAGAGACATGACTCCTGCCCCAGTTCTGCCATCACCTACCTTGTCACCTAAGTTGTCAGTCTTCTGGGGGCAGAATGAGATGACAGCTGAGGTCCCTTCCTCTCAGGTCATCTGAAGGCTTATAGCTTCAAAAGGAAGCTAGGCACTCATCCAGAGCCTGTTGGATGTCTTCCCATCCGACTTGATGGGGAGACCCCCCGAGAGAGTGCATAGGGATGGTCACCAAGGGAAGAGGGAGGAGGCTGGGGCCTCTAATGTGTCCTTTCTAATTAAAATCTCTCAAAGACAGAGAACATCCATGGATGGAAGGCAACCTTGGGGATCATGGAGTCTAGTGGTTCTCAAACTTAGTAAAGTGCCAGAATTACCTGTAGAGCTTTAAGAAGGCAGATTTCTGAGATCCATGAAGCACCCAATGAAGCAGGGTGTCCAGGGATGAAACCTAGCTGTGTGAACCTGAGCTGTGGCAGTGCTGGTCCAGACAAGCCATTGGCACAAGTCTGTGATCAAAGTGGATTATCTGTTTATCAGCTCTGTCTATCCCAGGACAAGTTACTCATCCTCAGTTTCCACATCTGTAAAATAGGGATAGCAGCATAGGGCTGTGGTCAAGGTTAAAGAAGATGCTGTGTGTGAAGAGCTCGGTATGGAGTTTGTGCCGTTAGTGTAAGCCCAGGGTATTATTTGCTGCCCACCCCATGGTGAGCAGGTGGTGGAAGATCTCATGTGGGGGAAGGTGACCCGCTCATCTGTCAAGCATTCTTTCCTCAGGGGAGACTGGGCTGCAGTAAGGAATCTGATCCTGTGGAGTTCTGGACACAGAGGGAGTGACTTGGTGTAACAGGCTCTCTAGTGGGCTCAGGACACACTGTTCTCCGAGCCCTAGCTCCAGCAGAGAGGGCTCAGTGTTATCTTTCCCTCACCTTTGAATCCTGCCAACACAAACGGGTGGATGGATTGTTACCTGGGACACTTGATTAAGTAAAACCAGAGCTTTGTGCCCAGGGGAGCAGCTGGAGGATGGAGGGCTGAGGAGGGAAGGGGTTATGTAAATACTGGCTGAATAACTGGGTTTGTGTGTTGATTAGATAAGGGCTGAGAAGCTGAAGCCCAATGAATAACAATTGAGCTTCCAGGCTGGTAATGGCCTGATTTGAAAGTCTGAGGCAGGACCGCCTGGCACGGGGTGAAGGGCGGATTTCCCTGATAGGTCTGTGGCTGCTGAGATAATGCCTGGTGACAAGGGGAAAGAAGTACAGGGACCTCTGCCTGCCCCCTCACAAGTGAGTCCAGGCCTATCTGCCTGTCCTCTTGTTCTCAGTGGAATACAAAGACAATCAAACAGATGGGAGCACTGCCTCTGGGAGTTTAAAATCCTAATGAAGCTTAAGTCAAATTTTGCAAGTTAACCAAATCCTATGTAAATATTTGTAAGCATCGCAAATGTCGAGTGCAGCAAAGTGGGCTTGGGAGTCAGCCCCGGGGACAAAGACAATGGTAGGGGACTAGCATGTACTGTGTGCTGGGTTCTTTGCGCTAGTTATCTTTGGGGCTCTGTGAGGTAGACGGTCTCATCTTCACTTCATGGATGAGGAAACGGAGGCCCAGGAAGGTTGAGTGAACTCACGAGTGTGTCCCCTAGTAAGAGGCAGAGCCAGGATTCCATCCATGTCTGCTTCAAGTCACTGCCCTTGGGGCAGGAAAGTGGGCAGGAAGGACACAGGGGAACCTGTCGAGCATGGCAGGTCCACTCCTGAAGGCTCTTCCAGTTCCTGAACTTTGATGATTTGAGTGTCCTGAGCCAGACCGGGGACAGCTTGCTGAGGCTAACTGCAGGGCCTGAACTGTGTATGGGCCCCATGGTGTCTCCCATCTCCCCCAGATTCCCATGTTGAAGTCCTAATCTTCAGTACTTCAGAATGTGACTGTATTTGGAGTTGGGTCCTTCAAAGAGGTGGTTAGGTTGCAATGAGGTTATTAGGGTGGGTGCTAATCCACTGTGTCTGTGGTCCTTCTAGAAAGAGGAGATTAGGAATAGGTACACAGAGGGAAGACCATGTGAAGACACAGGGAGAAGCTGGTCTTCTGTGTGGCGAGGAGAGAGGCCTCAGAAGGAACCAACCATGCTGGCACCGGATCTCAGACTTCCAGCCTCTAGAACTCCAAGGAAATAAATTCCTGTGGCTTAAGTCCCCCAGTCTGTGGTACTTTGCTGGTGGACCCAGCAGACTAATACACTTGGTTTCACCAAAAGGCAGGTGGAGGGCTATGAGCAACATGGCTGGAGACCTCTCTCTCCTCTGCCACAGATGTTAAAATCACCCCAAATGTGATTCCCACGGAGAACCACCAGCAAGTTCAAGACGAGGTAGTTTGGGATGTAAATATGATAGGAATTCATAGAGGTGAACTGGAACCCTCAGAAGAAGCTTTATAAAGAATGGAAGGTGGCTGACCCTTGAAGAATGAGAAGGATGGAGATGAAGAAAGGAGAACAGAGAGCCTCCCAGGTGGGTGTCCCAGCACGTTTTCAACAAAAATCAGGCAGAGGCCTTGTCCCAGGGCTCTAACAATCTGCTGTGACTTCCCTACTGGGGATTTCCTGAGACTCGAGGTCACACTTTTAGTCCATGAAAGATACCTCCAGCACCATGGAATTTTCTGGGATCTGATGAGTTATATGGCCCGAACCTGCTGGAGGACTCCTTCTTGCTCAGTGACCCACTCAAGACTGGTAGCCTTCTGTGTCACCTGACCAGTGGGTCAGAGAAGTATTCTCATGTGCCATGTATTTGCCTCTAAAGCCTGAAGAGCCCGACAAAGCACCGTATTTCTTTTGTAAGCGCAAGTTGCAACGACTTGCCCTCTACCTTGGAGAGTATTTCCAGGGAGGATGAATTTGGAAAAAAATCTGTGTCACCTCGTCTTCGTATTTCCACACTCTAACTGGAGGATCATGATAGCTTTTTAGATCTCCTTGTATCAGTGTCAGCTTGGACCCATATCTAATAGTTTTGGAAGTGTCTGTCTAGACCTTTTCCTCGGGGTTTAGTGACTTCAGCAAATGGCCTCTGGTCACTTTGGGAAAGGTTTGAAACAAATTTAGTTCATATACTTGTGATGGTGTTGCTAAGTCTTTCTTCAAGGGGATACAGACTTCAGTCAATAGGGTCTAGATCTGTGAATGATTTAGATCTGAAAATTGAATGAAGGACCAGCGCTCAATCTTTTCAATACAAGTTGAGTGGCACCCTAGTTGACTCTCCATCTATCTTGTCCCTGATAACACCACGAGGATCTAGTAGCATCACCACACATCCCTACAAGTCAAGGCATCTTGATGACTATTCTGGTCCTGGGAAATTGTATGCATTTTTTTTCCCAAATTTGAGTGCCCCCTGGAATCTGCAACTCTAATTTCTAATATCCTCACTGATATTAGAAAGTCCAATTCTACGACATCATATTTCACTGTCAACTCTGCCCTAAAAAGTTCAGCCATCTCCAGGCTTTTCAGTGATGTTAGTCTAGCCATCACCAGTGCATTCGTTATCATCTCAATGAAAGGTGTGTCCTCTAGGCCTTCCTGGGCAGTGTAGACAGGGTGGCTTCTCAGGTCTTATTTGGTAAATCTACCCTAATCTCCTTACCTCCCTGTGCTGACTGGTCCTTTCCTTGATACTAAGAAAAAGAAGTTGGTATCACTGCCTCATTACATGTAGGTTTTCTTTATGTCAAATTGTCAAGGGGGCATCTCAATTGACTATTAGGCCTGGCTCCAGGTTGCCTTGTCACAACACTGAATCCCAAGTTACATGTCAAATAAATTCTCCTTTATCAGCCTGTGTCTTCCCACTCCAATTCCAACACCCTCAACATTATTCGCAACATGTTTTCCCAGTTTTTGACAGTACTGATTATCCAGGACTGCAATTCCTTGGGTATGTAAACTTTATTCTAGAGCAGGGACTATATTTTCCCATTTAGGTGACTTTTGTCCTGGAATCATTCAGGGTAGCCAGGAGCAAATCTAGAGGAGAACAAGTGTCTTCAAGCAAGTCATATGCTTCAGGAAGGTCTTTTGCTGCTCAATTTTCCAGACAAAGGGATACTCTTTTCTAGGAAGGAGGATTGGGCTGTGTATATATATATATATATATATATATATATATTTATTTATTTATTTATTTTAAAGATTTTATTTATATATTTGACAGAGAGAGGCATAGCGAGAGAGGGAACACAAGCAGGGGGAGTGGGAGAGGGAGAAGCAGGCTTCCTGCCTAGCAGGGAGCCAGATGTGGGGCTCAATCCCAGGACCTTGGGACCATGACCTGAGCCAAAGGCAGATGCTTAACAGTTGAGCCACCCAGGCACCCTCTTCTTTAAAAAAAAAAAATCTTTTATTTATTATTATTTTTAAATTTAAATTCAATTAATTAACATGTAGTGTATTATTAGTTTCAGAGGTAGAGTTCAGTGATTCATCAGTTGTGTATAATACCCAGTGCTCATTACAACAGGTGGGATCGGGCTGCTTCTGATGGTCCACTGGATTTAGGACAACTAGAGGCTCAAAATTCTCAAGTCTCATCCATTCAAATAATCTTGGTACAGGTCTCAGAGTCCCACTTTTACTTTTTTTCCTCATTAGGGCCTTGACTTTGACCTAGGACACCTATCAAAACTCTGAATTCAATCTCTTCTGTAGCCAGACATAGCTCTGCCACATTTATAGTTTGATCCTGGGCCTGATTTTCAGCCTAGCCTGTCCTGTGGCTGCAGGAGAGTACAGTCTCCTTAAAGCCAGCACTGAAGCCTTCCGACTTTTACTGTATTTGATTTGGCAGATGACTGCCCTGAGTTTATTATTTTCTTTTTTTTAAAAGGTTTTTAATGCACTTAAAAACAGTCAGCTTCCTCTATGTACCGGTCTAGTGTCCGGTACCAAGGCAATAACTTGTCTTCTACTTGTACCTCATTCCAGTTACCCATAGATAAAAGCGTTCAGTCTTTCACCATTAAATGTGATATTAGTTATGGTATTTTTTCTGTAGACAGTCTTTACCAGGTTAGAAATACCCATCCATTCCTAGTGTGCTAAGAGTTATTATCAGGAATGGATGTTGGATTTTTGTCAAATGCTTTTTCCAATGTTAACTGAGACCATATAGGGTTTTTTATTGGTCATATTATGTATTTTATTTTATGTATTGTTGGATTTTGCCCAGCTTTTATTTCATTGATTTTTCTATTGTTTTTCAATTTCTATTTGATTGATTTCTGCTCTAATTTTTTTAAAAAGATTTTATTTATTTACTTGACAGAGAGAGAGAGAGAGAGACAGTGAGAGAGGGATCATGAACAGGGGCAGAGGGAGAGGGAGAAGCAGGCTCCCTGCTGAGCAGGTAGCCGGATGTGGGACTCAATCCTAGGACCCTGGGATCATGACCTGAGCCGAAGGCTCAATTTTAGGATATTTAGGGTATTATAAGGCTCAAAATTCTGTCTCATCCATTCAAATAATCTTGGTACAGGTCTCAGAGTCCCACTTTTATTTTTTTTCCTCATCAGGACCTTGACTTTGACCTAGGACACCTATCAAAACTCTGAATTCAATCTCTTCTGTAGCTAATTTGAGCCTTATAATATCCTATAATATCCTAAAAATATTAGGATATTTTCATCCCCCAACACAGACTTTATGCTATTGTTATCATATATTTTCCATTTTACTAATACATATAAGTGCCAAAATACATTGCATCTTTCTTTTAGATGCATCTTTAAGATGCTATTTATTTGGGCACCTGGGTGGCTTAGTCAGTTAAGCAGCTGCCTTTAGCTCAGGCCATGATCCCAGGGTACTGGGATTGAGTCCTGCATCAGTCTCCCTGCTCAGTGGGGGACCTGCTTCTCCCTCTGTCTGCCGCTCCCCCTGCTTGTGCTCTCTCTCTCTGTCAAATAAGTAAATAATATCTTTTTAAAAAAATATGTTATGTATTTATTTCGGGGGGAGAGAGAGAGAGAGCGCTCACGCTCGCACGAGTGGGGGGAGGGGCTGATGGAGGGAAGCAGACTTCCTGCTGAGAACAGAGCCTAATGCAGGGCTTGATCTTAAGACCCTGAGATCATGATCTGAGCCAAAATCAAGAGTTGGCCGCTTAACTAACTGAGCCAATCAGGTGCCCTGGTGACTTAGATTTTAAAGAGATTCAAATAAGAAGAAATGATCTTATATATTTACTCATGTAGTAGCCATTTTCAGTGCTCCTTTTTTCTAAATATAGATCTGTATGTCCATCTTGTATCAAAACAAACAAAAAATGACTGCATATACAGTTTATATTCCTAAATAAAAAATATATCCATAAAATATATGCTAAAGAGAAAAATAAATCAGAAAAGGGAGATAAGGGGTAAGAATATGTGTATAGAAATTTCAAAGAGGGTAGTCAGTTAAGACCTCATTAGGAAAGTACCTTTTGGGTAATACCCAAAGGAAGTGAGCCAGATGGGTATCTGGATGAAGAATATTCTTGAGGTATGTGGTAGACCTAAATAACAACCCCTGTCCACACCCTAATCCCAGAAAACTGAATATATTACCTTAATGGCAAAAGGGACTTTGTGGATGTGATTAAGTTTAGAATCCTGAGATGGAGAGATTATCGTGAATTATCCAGGTGGGCCCAATATGATCACAAGAGCCTTTGCAAGAGGACGGCAAGGGGGTGAGAATCTGTGAAGGAGGTGTGATGACACTAAGCTACTGGCTTTGAAGATGGTTGAAAAAGCCACGAGCCATGGAATACAGGTGGCCTTTAGAAGTTGGCATAGGCAAGGAAATGGATTCTCTCCTAGAATCTTCAGAAGGAACTCGACCCTGCTAACATTTTGATTTTGGCCCAATGAGACTGATTTTGGATTTTTGACTTCCAGACTATAGGACAAACTTGTGTTTTTTTAAGTCATCAAGTCTGGGGTAATTTGTTACACAGCAATAGTAAACTTATACAAGGCAATGCCTGATGTGTTTGAGAGGTAAGAAGTGGAGAAGTAAGGAGTAGAGAGGTCATGTGGAGCCCTCCAGGCCATTATAGGGACTTTGGGTTTTACTGAGTGTGATGTTTTGACTTATGTTTTAACAAGATCACTCTGGCTGTTGTGTGGAGAGTGGGGCTGGGGGAAGCAGTGTCGAAGGTAGAGCAGGGGAGACCATAGAGGAGGTCATTGCATTAACCCAGGTAAGAAGTGAATGGTGGCCTGCCAAGCAAATTAACCATTTGGCCCTTGTGACTGCTCCTGTGTTTCTTCTGATTGTGCTTCCCAGCACCCAATTTTCCTCCTTGATGATGTTGACCTTTTTGACTCTCAGTGCCTCTCACTTGGCAGTCTTTTGTTATGTGCCTTAGTGTCCTTCCCACAGTCGCTGATGAATCTTACAATGGACCTGTCACTTCCTCCTCACCAACTGCTGGGGATGATTCCTTCTGATCATGATTATTTTCTTTTTCCAGCCTCTCTTGAATCTAAACTTCTAGCTCTGTTGCCTTTGTATGTTGTCTTCTTCTGTACTTGCCAATCAATCTTCAGCGTGCTTTAAGCGGTTAAAAATTCATCTAGGGTAAAGTTTATATTTAACTTAAAACAAAATAGTTTAACTATTAACTATTAACTAATAGCAAGTACTTATGTGGGGCTTACTAGGTGTCAGGTTCTGTTTAATGTGATATATGCATAGCACGTCATATAACTCTCACAAATCTATGAGGGAGGTACTATTTTCACCCCTTATTACAGATGGGGAAACTGAGCTATAGAATTTCAGAATTTTCTCCAGATGGCACAGCTACTAAATGGCAGAGCTGGGTTCTGAACCCAGAAATTCCTGCACCAGTTTCCCTCAAATACCATCCGATACTGCCCTTCAAAAGGAGCCAATTTTTATATTACCAGGTAAAATAATTTTCTTTCGTTTCAGCTATTGCTGACTTTGAATCTTTAGTGAATGAAGAACATCATTATCTTCCAGTGGAAGAAGTAGGAGAGAGAGAGACAGAGAAGAGAAGGTTTTTATAACATGGGTCTTGGCCAAATAATAGAAGTGCTGCTCCAAGGCGTCTGGTTCTGCGAGTATGTGTCAGACAATGGAACACACAAGAAATTTGAATTTAATGTAAAAGGGTCAACACCCTCTCTGCTCTCTACTCAAACACAGGTAGCAGTTGGCAATTACTGATGCATTTATTTCAAAGGATTTTTTTTTTAAAGTCCTTCGAAAGTCACAGGCTTAGACCCTTTCTTAAAAATCAGTAAAATGCATGCCATTATGGGCTGAATTGTGTCCTTCCAAAAATATGTTTGAGTCCTAATCCTCAGTACCTTAGAATGTGATTTTATTTGGACACAGAGTCTTTACAGAAGTAATCAAGTTCAAATGAGGCCATCAGGGTGACCTAATCCAAAATGACTGGTATTCATATAAAAAGGGGAAATTTGGACATAGACAAATGCAGGGACAGCAGTAGGTGAAGATAAGGCAGAGATCAAGGTGAGGCTTCTATAAGATGAGGAACACCAAAGATTGCTAGCAAACCACCAGAAGTGAAGGGAGAAGCTGGGAGCAAATCCATCTTACAGCCCTCAGAAGGAAGCAACGCCTGCCAACACCTTGGTCTGGGACATCTGGCCCCCAGAGCTGTGAGACAATACATTTCTGTTGTTTAAGCCGCCCAGGTTGTGGTACTTCTGTTACGGCAGCCCCGGCAGACTAATAATGCACTTGCAGACACGACTTACTGTAAAAATATCTCCGTCTTCTTAGTTTCTTATTCTACTTTCTCTCTTCCCTTTTGTTTTCATTTTCTCTCTTTCCCATGCATGTTCTCTGATGCCTGTGGTCTCTGTGGCCCCAACCCCCTGCCCTGCAGTCTCTCACTCTTGGTTTCATTTGAAATCGTCTGCTCCAGGTGGATATAGGACCCAGGGGACATGTCATCTTAGGGACAGATGAAACTGTCTAGAAACTGTCTGGGTCCACCCCTGAATTCCTCAGCTCAGTTAATAGTTGCTTGACTTTAAAGAAATGCAAAAAGGCAGTTACCAATGCTGCTGAGCAGGCAGGACAGGTTTTGAAAGTGTGGATAAAGAGAAACCAAACCTGAGTCAGCCCTTCTGATTTACTGATTATTGGAAGATATTTTGAACCTCTCATGATGCAGTGAGGCACTGAGCACCCCACTCTGCCCTCTGTCAGTCCTCCCACTGAAGCAGGGACAGTGAGGCAGGACACCAAGAGCCTTCTGTGACCCTGCCTGCTCCCCACCCCTGACCTCCAGATTCCTGGGGAGGGCAGCAGACGTGGACCCTGAAGTCTGCCCGCCTGAGGTTAAGCCTGATTCTACCACTTCTCTTGGCTTTCCCACATGTGAAATGGGAACAACAGTCGACCTCATAGGATCGTTCTGTGCACTGACATGAGATGGGTAAGTCACTTAGAAAATGGCCCAGAAGACAGGAACTATTCAAAGAAAAACATGTGACTTGTTCTCACCAGTCCTAAAGTGGGGGAGGACACAGTTGCCACTGACTTTCTACACAAGAAGGGAAATGAAATGACTGACCATGTCCCCAGAGGAGTTGAAAGGGGATGGCAGCTTTCGTGTAACCAAACCCTGTCCCCAGCAGCAGGGCATGCTTTAGTTAACAGGCACTGACTAGCAGAAAGGTCTTTAGAATGTGAGCAGTGTGCTACCATGGATCAAGTTTCTCTGGAGGTTGATGGTGGTGGCCAAGACCTTGCTATGCAAGTAAGTGCTGGCTCTCACCATGGAAGCCTGGCCCTGGGCTGACTGGCTGGCTCCCTGCAAATGCTGCAAGGAAGGGCCCACATTGGCCTCTGTTGACCTGGGGCTAGTTCTTAGAACTAGTGGCTGACCGGAAGAGCCTCGTTCTGAGCTACAATGATGTTGCTTAGACCCTCTCCCTCCCCACTATTTCCCTGACCCTACTTGGAGGCAAGTTCCCTTCCCATCCCATTTCAGTTCTGTTTTTAGTTTTATTTCGATTCTGGCAAGGACTAGCGATTAAACGATAAGGATTTCTTTCCTTGCAGGCACACATCGCATAGTAAACATGGAATGGGAGCTACGTGTAGCAGGGTACCGGTCAGTTGCTGGGGGTGATTGGGAGGAGGGCTGGTTGGGTATTTGGAGGGTTTAGAAGTGTGTGTGCTCAAAAACACGATCTCTAAGTCAAGAGAGAAAACTGGGGCTGCATTTTGAGCACAGCTCCTTTTCTTCCCTCCAAGGGTGGGGGGAAAAGCAGAACCATTGTTGGGTTGACAGTCTTAGATTTTGGATTTTATGGCTTGAGCATGATCAATGTAAACTTTGCTACTTCATACTAAGTGTCAGTGAAAGCCTAACAGTGAATGTTCTCATGAACACTCTTGTAACATTCTCCAGCCCCAAACAACTACAGGCTCTGGGACCCCATTGACCATCCAACCATAGGCTCAGCCCCTCTGAGTTTCTGAGCCACTCTGATTAGCAGATGGACTCTGTGCTAAGTCTCCATAGTAATCTGAGGTCTCATCAGCTTGTGGAGACTCTGCCCTCACACATGGTCTAATAAGGATCATGGGCTCCCCTAAATGCAGCTACGTGCTCCTTACCAGGCTTCTGTCTCAATTCCCTGATTTGCAACCTACGTACAACAGCAGCAACAGGCATTTTCTGAGCATTTGTCGTGTGTAGGACATTGATGGCTACAAAGATGAATCAGACATGGAGGCTGTCCCCAAGGTGGGACCGTTCTAGTTGGGGAGATAGACCGGGAAATGGAGGATTCTAATGCAAGGTAATGAAAGAAGAGGTGAGAACAGGACATTGCAGGAGTCCTCAACAGGGACCCCTAACCCAGACTGGGTACAGGAGACTAATCTAGGGAAGATTTCCCAGAGGAAGTGGAACACTCCCGCCTCATGCCTGGGACTGAAGCCCTGATTTTTGAATCTTACGTGGGTACTGCATCCTGTCGCTTGTTTCTGCAGCAGATGTCTGAGCTCTGCTCTAGGTCACAGCCCACCTGGTCTTCGGACATGCGATTGCTGCCCTTCAGTATTGCACGGCCTGAGGACTCCTGGTACTTGTCTGCCCACTGTACCACAACTCCAGCCACAGCCACCAGTTGGGTCATGTGTGGGTTCCTCACACTCAGTCATTTATTTGGGGTCCAGTCCCAGAGGGTGCTTTGGACTCTATTTTTGGGGGGGGAGGCAGTTTATTCCCCAGTAACCTGGCTGAGAGCCTGCTGTCTGTCTTTCTGACTGAACTCATCTGAGTGAAGGCAGGATCTTTTGCAGATGGTATATTGACTTCCACTCTCAGTACAACCAAAGAATTCTACATTTGTTTTGCTCTTGACCTCCTACGGGCTGGTTTTGGGGTACCTTATGTACCCTTCAAAGTACCACACACAAGAGACAAAAACAGATTCTCAGGGAGCAAAGAGGAAAGGAGCTGGGTGGCAAAGGGGCTGGCTGGTCCTCTTTCCTCTTTGGAAAGTCATCCTTAAGGCTCAACCTACCCACTAGGTGAGTGTAGGGGCCCAGCCTCCTGACCATGGTGTTCAGACATTTTATGACAACGTACAGATGTGGGTTTTGATGTGATTTCAGGAGGTTAAGAATATATGATGGAAAATAGCTAATTTTAAAAAAACAAATCTTTTTCTTTGGTAAAGGCCCATGAGAGACCCACATTGTTTGTGACGTTTCCCTAAGGCTCAATTCTTTCTTTAAATTCTTCCCCAGACTGACTCTCGATCTGTCCAACTCACTTGGAAATTTAATCCTGGCCTGCCTTGCAGTACTTTTTCCATTTATAAACTTTGTTTCTGCAAATAGATGGTCAAGGCCTTGAGGCCAAGGGCTATGTCACACTTCTTTTTATCACCACCCCCTCCCCAGCCACCCCTTCCCTAGAGCTTTGCCAGACTCGGTTTAAGTCCTCACTACACACTGGACTGGAATGATGAATGTCATCTGTTATTTCATCTAACTTTTTTTTTTTTAAGTGGTATATTTTCAGTTTAAGCCACCTTTTAGGTAGACGGTTTTGAAGCTTATATTAGAGAACTGGACTATCCTAAGGGGCATGTGTACTTTCCCCTCGCATCCTGATGTTCAAGTGAGCTTTTAGAAATTCCTAGAAGGCAAATGAGGAGCAGACTCAAGGGACCATAGGAACTTTGAATTGTGGCCTAACCCCTGAAGAATGTATGCACAGAGTAAGAATGTGGGCAAAACAGAGTGGACACTGGAATGAGGGAGTGGGCTGCTCTCTCACCATCCCTGCATAAGCACCACACTCTCTGGGAGGGGAGACGCTTGGTAGCTTTCCCTGTTGGGGCAATTGATGCCAGGCTGAAGTCAGTGTCTCAGCAAGAAATAGTTTCATCTGCAAGGAGATGGGAATGTGAGAGGTTGAAGAAGCTGACTTGAGAGATGCCTCAGCCTATGCACAGCCTTCCATCTCTACGCCGTCATGCTAAGTCCCCCGGATCTCCTGCCTGGATTTCCCAGCTTGATCTACTGTTTGACCTGTTTGTCCAGTGATTCTGACACCAACCGGTATGCAGCAATTCAGTTCTGGCACTAACCACCTGGAGTTCAAGCAGACCCCATAAATTAAAGGGTGTGGTCCACAACAAGACTGCTCTCATTTCTGACTGACTAGCAACAAATCTGGGAGGTTCCCATGATCCTCCTCAGGTTTGATAATTCACTAGAATGATTCACAGAACTCAGCAAAGTGCTATGCTTGTGGTTATGGTTTTATTATAAAGGATATAAATGAGAAACAGCCAAATGAAGAGGTACATAGCATAAGTTCAGAAGGGCCCCAAATGCAGAGCTTCTGTGTTCTGTCCCCATGGAATCAAGGCATATGACCTTTCTAGCACATTGATGTATTCACCAATCAGGACGCTCCACCAAGCTTCAGTGTCCAGAGTTTGTGTTGAGGTTTTACTACAAAGGCATGATTGATTGAACCGTTGGCCATGTGACTGAACTTAATAATCAGCCCCCCACCCTTCCCTGGAGGTTGGGAGGTCAGGCTGATGCCAGTGGCTCAAAGCCCTAATTCTCTAATCAATCACATCGTTGGTCTTTCCAGCATGATCAGCGCATCCTGAAACAATCTAGGGTTCCATGTGAGTCAGCTCATTAGCATAAACTCGGATATAAACCAGGGGCTCATGAACAATGAAGACACTCCTATTACTTGGGAAATTCCAAGGACTTAGAGTCTCCCTCCCAGGAGCCAGGGACAGAAGCTCGTCGAATTCTTTATTATATGATACTAGCTTTTGGCCTTCTTGTTTTATTTTCCAGATTCAAACTCATCTATTGGCTGTGAACTTGGGGAAGTTATGATATTCTCTATAGAGGGAAACAACTAGAGCTGCTCCCCACTGCCTGACCACTCAACTCAGGTAAGATTATGATAACAGGGAGCTTCGAGATCACTGGAACAAAGCACTGCTGTTCACTTGTGCTGTGTGGACCTTGCAGGTTGGTGCCACTCTGTTGCTTAGGGGCTTCATATGGGGCCCCAGGCTCATGGAGCAGCGGTCATCAGCATAGGGCTAGCCATTGTGGTAGAGGAAAAGAGGAGCATCTCCCAGCAGGCATGGGCCCTTACGGCTTCTGCCGTAAGTGACACATCACTTCCATCCGTTTTCATTGGCCAAAGAAGGGCTTTTGGCAAGTGATAACTATGACCCAATCTCAGATTTAGGAAGACAAATTACAGTCCAGGGGATAGCGCCTTAAGGCAGAGACAGGACCGAAGAAGGAGGGGGAGGGGCGCCAGAGGCCATGGGGAGCAGTCATATGAGGAGGCAAGGGCAAGGAAGGACCCAGGGGTTCCTGAGGGATCTAGTTTGGGTAACGTGGGGGCATTGGCACCCAGAAGGTCAGGAGGAGCCCGCAGAATGTTCTCTGCCTTTGCCGGATGGTGCTGGAGGCAGCACCTGGGCTTCCAGCCAGCAGGAGGAATATAGGGAAAAGATGAGGTTTCTTCATCTCAAAAACAATCAACCCGTCAATAAGCAGGCGGCCCTCTTAACCTGAACTCCCTGTGTTAATCGAAAGCCAGGAGGACTTTGACCATGCAGGCTCGGTTGCAGAACTGGTTTCAATGCACTATTGTTTTCCAGCCTGGTTTTTTCCATGATGAAAGTGATTCGTGGGCCCTGCTGGGCAGGAGATCATATTTAAACGTTTCCTGGGTTTGATCTCCGTAAGGGGCTTGTGCTGAGGCACAGAGTAAGTGGTAAATGGATCGAATTAACTTAGACGTATTTGAGCCATCACGGTGGGCGGTGGTGACCCAAGGTGTGGGTGCCTGTTGCTTCCCAGCCTGGTCAGCCCCAGAACTTGCCACTCTTGTACTTCACCAACTCGAAGGGGTTTGACAGTGGAGAAGCCAGGGTGGGGGTGGGGAAGCCAGGCCGGGAGCCAGGGGTCTATAACGTATTTCTGCTTTTGCTGCGAGCCTGGGCAAGTCGTGACACGTTCTAAAGATTTGCCAACTGTTCAAGGACAGTGATGGGGTGAGGGTGGGTATCCCAGCTAATGGAATATGGAAGTTTGTAGACAGCTCCTGAGGAATTCTCAATGCCAAGCCACTTTCCAGAAAGAAGAAGAGATTCCGTTTTCCTCTGTCTGCTGTGGGAGTGAGCAGGGACCATGCTGTTTGCACAGGAACCTCCACTGCCTTGAGGCCGCCCTTCCCCGACCAGAGTGGACTCTGGCTCGGCGAGCTGTGCGCCTGGCTTTTCTGCTTTGGAACCAGGGCGAGGGGGGCGTGGGAGGAGAGAGAACCGGGGAGTCAAGGAGGCAAGTGGTGAGGAGTGTCTGGAATAGGGGGAGGAAGACTCAGAAATTTGCTTACAGGAGGGAATTGGGAATTGCGCGTAGGGGTGAGACAAAGGGAGTGGAGAAAGAGAGGCAGCTGTGAGGAGACAGGCTTTGGGGAGGGGCAGAGAGTCCGAGAGAAGTTGGGGGGTCAGTGGAAGAGAAGGAAAAAGAAGATTTCAGAAACGTTTGCATTAAACTCCATCCTCTGATGTCCGCTTGAAATTCTAAGTAGTAATTGGATTGATTTTTAATCAGAAATTCCTGTGGAATGGTTCTTCCTGTGAATCCACATGTGGGATTCAGGGTGTCCCCAGAATCCGAGCTGCTCTGTGGCTTGGGTCAGCGTGGGAGCTCATGGCTGGCAGGAAACACCCTGCCCGGGAGGGCGGGGATCTGTGCCTGCTGGTGCCAGCTTTACCGCAGAGGACGCTGGGCCGGGCTGGCTGCCTGCTGGAGCCTCAGCTTACCCAACTGTCAAACGGAAATGGCCTTGCCCACTCCGTCCTGGACTCTAGCTTTCTCATTAGACGGAAAGCGCCTCAGGGGCAGGCCCCTGCCCACACATGTGTGCAACAATGGGCACTCACTCCAGGGCTGGGGAGCAATGAAGAAAGTGTGCACAGCCCGGTGTGGCCCTTCTTGAGCACGGGAGCCCTTTGGCCATGTTTCTTTGCTTCACCTTTCCTGTTTCAACGCTTCTCACTGGATCATGGGCTCACTGCATCCTGAGTCCTTTCCACTGGAAAACAGGATGTGTTGCTTTGACCTCAACCTTCTCTCCCCTACCCAATAGCTCCGAAGCCCAAACACTTGGCTTCGTTTGCTAAGATGCAGCTGGTTGGTCGACTTCCTCAGCGTCGACTGCAGCTTCCTCCTTCTGGGTCCACAGACACCGGAAAGGTAAACCTGCCCTTCCCAGATCCTCTGCACGAGGGTTCTGGACGTGATGAAGTTTCTGCCGCCCAGAGGCACATGACGAAAGTAATTTGAAATGTAGTGAAGGGGGTTACAGAGGCAGGGCAGAGGGCTTCCAGGGCACGCACGGCTGTCGTCGCCCTGGCTTCCTGGTTTGGTGCCTGGGAAGTCCCTGATCACAGCCAGGGGGCGGGTCCTTTGGTGTGGCTTTGGGAGATGAACCTGAGGCCTGACCTGGCCTACGTTAACCGTCCCAGAGATTCTGTGAGCCTTCTGATCCCTTACAGGCTGCCCTTTTCTGCTTTCAGGTAGACTAGGTTCTCTGCAGCTGAGTCCTGCCTGCCACCTAAGAGAACCCTGGTTTGAAGGGTAGTTGTGAGGAGCCCGTCTCACACGTGGTCCTGGCCACCATGTCGCAGGGTCTGAGGTGGCTGGCCGGCCCCTTGACCTTTTGCCGTTTGCCTCTCTTTTCTTCCCCACTAGAGCCTGGTTGCCAACATGCAACCAGGAAGGGGCGGTGGCTGACAGAGGGGCAGAAAAACCTGAGAGCTGGAGACCGGTGACACTGTGCCTCTGGGCTCTTGCGCGTGTGTGAGGAGCTTCTTCAGACACCGCCTTTCTCCGCATCTGGGGCCCTGATCCCTCTCCTGCCCAGGGCTAGGGTGTCTTCATTCTCTCTGGTGTTGTATTTTTGGCTCTACTGTTCCTTGAAAGCCTTCAGGTTTTCTGTGACATTGATTTTCCAGAACAATCCAAGGGTGGGTTGATGCTTTTATGTCTCTAATTTTCTGTGCTTTGTCTACTACAAGAGCAAACATAAATGTTAAAAAAGACTGTTTGTACCTTTGGATGATTAACTCCTCCTACTGATTAGGGTGGAGGGCATAGGGGGTGAGGAAGAGCAAGGAGGCTTTAGAGTCAGACCCAGCGGCTTTGAATCCAGGCTCCACCACTCACTAGCTGTGTGACTTCGGAGAAGTAACTAAACCTCTGTGAACTTCAGTTCACTCATCTAGAGATTGGTAATAGCAACAGTCACCAGCTCACTGGATTGTTAGAAATTGAAATAAGGTAATGAAATCTATAAATATTTGACTAGTTCATGGTATTTATTAAGAGCGAATTTTTATAAAAGCTCCTATTGTAATTAGCCTCAGTGTTTTCATCTGTAAAAGGGACGAATAGTAAAATGCCACAAACTAACTAATAGAAAACTGGCTCTAGAGCAAGGAATTTTTATAAGGCCAACCCAATGGTTTTGGGGCTTATTGGCCTGACAGAGGTTAAGAGGAGATCTGAGTGGATTCTGGGGGCAGCTGAGGAAGGGAAAGGCCAGGCTCTCTGTCTCTGTCCTCGCCTTATACTGGACTGCTTCCCTCTCACCCTGCGCAGACCTCAACAGATGGGCCTGCAACAAGCAGGTCCAGGACTCTCACTTAGGGTAGGTTTTCTTTCTTTTGAACATTTACACATGGCGTCTTCCTTGGGATACTGAGTCATTAATAGGGGCTAATCATCAGACAAGAAACAATCTTGTAGGGCCTAGGTTGGGTATGAAATGTTCTTCTTGGTCCATCGGAAGAAAGGAGAATCCGCTTTGCCTGATGATGCCATAGCCCCTGAAATACTAAAGGTTGGGGGGGATCCTTCTCAGTTTTGTACACCAGGGCTCCAAGAACAAAACTATGGAGTAGTATAAAAGGGGGAAGCAATACATGTTTGTCCCTCTAAGTCCCTTCTACAAATGTTTTCTCAACTTCTTCTAGATCACTTCAAATTTGGTCTCTAGGTTGAGATATTTTGGAATTCATCTGAATAAATGTAATTAACCTCTTCTTCCAACAATCTTCAACTCAACTTACCCACAACATGAAGAATGTACAGAATGGAAGTTCAAGAAGTCCCTTCTCAAAGTTCGACTGCAGTCTTTCTTAATTTTCAAAAGTTTGCTTTGGTGTTCATTGATAAGATCAACATTTTTGGATGGGTTTAAGAGTGAGAATCAGATCTCTCCCACACAGCTTTGAAGACTCCAGCAACAGTCAACTTCCATGGTGTGTGTGGCTCTGGGCTTGGGTTGGAGGCCTGGCCCCAGGCCTCCATGGGGATACCCCACTCCTCCGCCTTCCCCTCGCACCACCCTGGGACAGCTCTGTGGCTCCCAACATGCGGTCCCTCAGAAGGCTAGTGCTGGCCACATCTGTTCCTTGGGCTGATCCACCCCCATGTTAAAAATGCAAATGTCTGATCACAACTTGTTCTATCCCCTGCCCCCATTTTGAAAACTCCTAAGCTCTGGTGTCTGCCACTAAGAATTACATTGATTAAGGGCGCCTGGGTGGCTCAGTTGGTTAAGCGACTGCCTTCGGCTCAGGTCATGATCCTGGAGTCCTGGGATCGAGTCCCGCATCGGGCTCCCTGCTCGGCAGGGGGCCTGCTTCTCCCTCTGCCCCTCCCCTCCCCCCATGTGCTTTCTCTCTCTCTCAAAAATAAATAAATAAAAAATCTTTAAAAAAAAAGAATTACATTGATTAGAATTAGCTTTGAGGAGACTTTTCTCTTTGTCACATGTCTAACCTGTTTATTAAAAATATAGCCTATCTTTAAATTCTTTTCCCTCCATATGTTCTTCAGTTAAATTTTTTTCTCTCATTTCCCACTCCGCTGCTAAATTCCTTTAGGTATACCCCCACTTCCTTCTTTCTCCTGGACCTCTTTTAGTCAAGGGATCCTTATGCTCCCATTATTTTGCTGGTCTCCTCATTTTACATCTGATTTACAAAGAAAACTGGCATCCTCATACTTTTCCATGCTTGCTTGAAATACCATCTAGTGAAGTAATGTATGAAAAAAAATTGAAAATAGCTTTTCGGTCTCCTTCAAAAATTTTTTCGTCTCTAGTTGCAACACATGGAGCCAAATAGCAGATGGAATACATTTCTTCATCTTTAAAAACACCAAATGGTTTTTTTTTCCTTATTTGATTTTTTATAGTCACACTGATTCTCCATCTAGCCTGTCTGTTCTTCATCTCCCAAATCTCCTAGTTCTGTTTATCATGAAAATAATCCCCAGAAACATGAAAACTCGGGCTCTCAAGGTGTCCATACATTTGGGGAGGACAAGCTGGCTTAAAGAATAAGGGATGTATGGAAAACAGGGAGCCCCACTTTCAGGCTATGGCTATAGGTTTGGTAAATAAAAATATGAGTCTTCCCCCATTCCCACAAAAAGAACATGGGTTCTCACAACTCGGGGCACACAGCAGTGAATGAAAACTTTGCTTCTATAGTGAAGGAGCTAAATCATCTTAGCTTTATAGCTTAATAAAACATAAGAGTAAAAGTCTTATGCACTGCCCAGGTCTTGGATCTTCTGTATGGCTTCTTCGTGGGCCAATCTTCCATCGTGTTTTGATTTAAGTCTTGATGAGTCATTTTGCACATTTATAAAGTGTGGGTTGTTGATAGACCATAATATTTAAAACAAGGTATAGATGTCCTAATCCTCGCGGCACTCAGGGAGGAATGATTTTTGTGAGAGGCTGAAGCAAGCTCATACACAATTATGTTCCCAAAAGAATATGATCGTCAAGACAGAGATTCCATGAGGGACGAGACCATACCCTTCAGGGGGCACAAAAGAAGCAAAATCTGCATTAGAGCCCAAGGAAGCAAGAGAGGAAGGATTAATTTGGGGAGTTGAGGAATTTACAGGAGGCAATCATGAAGAATTTGAAAACCTTATCTGTATGAATCGAAATCATAGTATTATCACCTATCTATTCTATAATGGTATGTATTTTCCTTAAAAATGAAAAAATGAGTATGCTATCTCTAGAACTGGTTATAAAAATAATTACAGTTCTATTCACAATTCTGTTGCTGAGGAAAACAATATTTTTGGTCAGCTTTCTCTACTTTCATTAAGAACTTATCAATGATAGTTCACTCAATCACAAATATTAATAATTTCTTTTCTTTAAAAAAAATTTTTTTTTTTTTTTTGTCAGAGAGAGAGAGAGAGAGAGAGAGAGCTCAAGCAGGGGGAGCAGCAGACAGAGGGAGAAGCAGGCTCCCCGCGGAGCAGGGAGCCCGATGTGGGACTCGATCCCAGGGCCCTGGGATCATGACCTGAGCCGAAGGTAGATGCCTAACTGACTGAGCCACCCAGGAGTCCCACAGATATTAATAATTTCTTCATGGAAATAGAAAGGAAGCTGCCCTGGCCTTTCACACTGGTGGAGTGGCGGGAGTCTGAATTCCAAACATTGGGCCCTGTCACATGAGGGTTGTAATTCGGAATGCAGACTGCAGGCCTCTGCCCTGGCACCTCCATCTGCTCAAAGGAACTTCTCCCCAGCTGAGGAGGAGGCTAGAGACTGAATTTCATCCACCCAGATTCACACGTTGAAGCCCTAACCCCCAATGGGATGGTATTTGGAGGTAGTGCCTCTGGGAGATGATCAGGTTTAGAAGAGGTCAGGAGGGTGGCCCCAGGATGGGATTAGTGTCTTCATAAGACACTGCAGGTGTCTCTCTCCCTCTCTCTGCCATGTGAGGACACACCAAGAAAGCAGCGTCTGTGAGCCAAGAAGCAGGCCCTCACCAGGAACTGAGCCGGCCAGCACCTTGGTCTGGGCCTTTCAGCCTTAGGTCTGTGAGAAATAAATTCTGGTTGTTTAAGACGCCCACTCTGTGGTGTTTTGTCATAGTGCTCACTATCGCTCAATGGTGGCCCTCTGCCTCCCTCTCCTGCCCCACCCAGGCCCGCGCTCCAGAGTGCTCACAGGTGAAGTCCAGGCCTCTCGGCAGGTGCCTGTTAAGAATGGCATTTGCTTCGAACCCTTTTACTGGTGTGATAGCTCTTTCCAAGCAATAATGGTGGAACGACAATATTTGTCAGGGAGCAGTGAGAATCCTTTAATAGTTTCTTTTTGCCTCTAAATTGGACTGTTTTTCAAAGGTTGCAGTTTTTAATACAGGGGTTTACTCCCCTCCTTTTTTTGTAGCTTGCAAACTATGTTCTTGGTTGCCATATGGCTTTGTGCTTATCCGTGGGTTTGGATAAGCACAGGGGAGCTTCCCTTTATAGAGCATGGGTAAGGCTTTTGGACTCGAGGCCAAGCGGGGCTGTCAGGAGGCCGGGGCCTAAGCAATGGGGCAGTGAAGACAAGGAGGACAGAGGGGCACATTCGAGAAGAGGGAAATGCAGTAACAGGAGCAGGAGGAAAGAAGGGGCCGAGGAGTGCAGAGGTGAACCTTTAGGGGAGCGGGGGAGCCGACCAGCTGCTCCAAGTCTCGGGCCCGCGCACTGCCTGTGGAGGGCAGGGGCCCGAAGAGGGCAGGAGCCCAGCCTGGCCGCCTGTGCCCTCATAAACTAGGGCGTCACCCAAGGGGGGAGGCAGGGGGACGGAAGAGGCATGAGAAGCCTGGCCTTTAACCCAGCTGCTTTCAGGGAACTGTTAACCCAGGGGAGCACAGGAAGGGGAAGTTGGGAATGAGGCCAGAGTCTCTTCTGAGGAGGCGGAGGTTCTGGTTTATTGACCCTTCCTGAGAGCAGGAGTGACTGGGCCCGCTCCATCCCACCAGGCACGGGCCTGATAAGGCAGGGACACTTCGAAGGTGGGCTAAAAATAGGTTCTCCCCAAACCTCTTCCTTCACATTCCTACAGCCTCTGAGCTGCTGAGATAGAAAGACAGGCCGCAACACCCCCCCCCCCCCCCCCCGCCAAGTTTAAAGTTTGGCTCAAGGCTCCCAAGTCTCCTCCCTGCACAGGTTTGCTGTCCCAGGGGGACTGGCGCTTCCGCTGTGAAGCCCACCATGCTGGGAGTGAATGAGCACGAGACTCTCCCAGAACACAGATGATAAGTGACCAGCCGCTTTTGTCCCCAGGAGTGACAACAAAGCACAAAAGGAATGTCCCTTTGGGGCCTGGAGGTTGGCGGGCTGCCTGGCACTCAGTAGTGCTCAGTAATACAAAAGGGCTGAGTGAGCAGAGTGATGCCAGGCCTGGGCACAGACCTCACGCACTGGCTGGGAGACTAAGGCTCCCGGCTGGCCTTGCAGCTCAGCTCTGGGGCTACATCTGGGCCAGTGAGCCTGGGTTTGGGCTCAGGTCTCCAGCTTGCAGGGGATTGAGAGTGGGCCGCACTCCAGGGCTGGAGGAGGCGAGGAGGGGGCCAGGCCCAGGAAGGGAATCACACCAGACCCCTGCCCCATCTATGGTCTTCCATCTCACCCCCTCTGGCCTCTCTCTCACCTGCTGCTAGCGATACTTCCCTAAAACCTCCAGCTGGCCAGGCCACTCCCCCGCTCAGATCCTTTCCGTTGGCTTTGTAGGACAGAAGACATCCACTTATCTATTCCTCAGACATTTGTTGAGGCCCAGGGACGAGGGTCGGTGGCCTGGCAGGGAGGGTGAACGTCAAGGGGCCCACAGACTGCTGAGCACGGAGGCCGTGACTCACAGGGCAGCAGAGGAAGGAGCATGATTCAGGCCCCTCCTGCGGCGTCTGAGGGCCAACCTCCCTCCCGCGGCCGCCTCTTGCCTTCTTCCAGCTTTAAGCCCTGCATCAATGACAGGGTTTGCTCCATTCTGTCCTTGCAACGTCCTGGTGTTCCCAAAGCCTGGCGCCGGGTTAATGCTCAGGAGCTGTCAGTTGCCCCTCTGTCCCCAGACCTTCCTTACTGTGACTCAGGCCAAATTTGCAGTCTACTCTTCTAGCAGAGAAACGGTCTCATCCATTGTGATGAGTGCACAGTGCCTGGCGCAGAGTAAGCCACGACTCAGGTGGGTGGAAAGCAGTCGAAAATTGGGGCAGCTTCCATTGAAAGAGTTGTCTGAGAGAGGGGACGAAGGCAGAGTATCTCACAGGGGTATTTGGTCAGGTTCCCATGGAGCGGGGGCCTGTGGAGTGAGAACAGAAGAGAACCGAGTGGGAAGGTCTAGAATGAGGGGCCCTGCCTTGGGGCCCGGGTACCTGGGAGGCCTTTGCCTAGGGCTGGCTCTATTGTGACGGGACCTCAGCTGACCATACGCCTTGGGGCCACCTGCGAACACACACTGCTGGCTCACCTGGAATGTTCCCTCAGGTGCTGGGGATGGCCCCCAGCATCTGGGGTGCCAGAGCCAGGAGAGTCAATGGTCGCTTCAACTGAGGCAGCATCTCTTGGAATCAAGCCTTGGAAATTTGGGAGAATTTATAAAAACACATACATAGAAAAGCAAGAATGATTTTCCACAGTGATCAAAAAAAAAAAAAAAAAAAGCACAACAGGCCTCTTGGGGCTTTGAGGTAGAGTCTGTTGTCGGCACCATCAGAAGGAAAGAATTTGCATGTGATTTCTATTAAGCCAGAAGGTTTTTCTCAGGATGCTCTGGAGGCCCTGTTACTGGTTTGCTTTAACTTTGCCAATCCTTTCCCTGAACACATCTGCAAAGTTCAGCTCGGTTTCTAGTATGTAGGAATTTAAAACAATCCATTTCTCCACCTCTTGAAGAATTGATCCCACTTTCCTAAGTTGCAGAGGGAAAGGGTAGGTTTGTAAGGACTTAGATTGACTCACTCGGTGCCTCTGAGCCATACCTAGACCTTCCAGGTCCATGAGGCTGACCTGACCAGCACACATCAGACAACACGGACCTCCTGAATGGAAAACCTGCCCCAGGCAGAGAGGCGGTCTCTTTCCAGATCCAGGAAAACATGTTTATCCTTTCTGTTTAGGAGTCCTCAGGTTCTATACCCTCCCTTCAAAAAGATTTCACTTCTCTCCTCTAATATAGGAAACTCGCCTGCTATCCCTGTTCCCTCTCAGCTGTGGGAGGCTCAGAGGCCTCAGTTTCCCCTGCAGAAGTGCAGCCTGGGGCCCATGGGCAGGCCGGGCCATGCTTGGTCCCCAGGAAGGGCCCCCACCCAAAGCAAAGCTAGGGGACCTGAGGCTATCTCTGGCAGAAGCAGCCGGCAGGACAATCTTCAGGTCCAGCTGCGGGGTCTGCAGGTGCCCGGAGACCCCCAACATGACGCATGCTTTCCTTCTCTGGCCGGGAGGGGCCAGGCAGCAGGGACACCTGACGAGAGGCATCCCGCCGTTAGCATACAGCCTCAGACCGAGTCTCCGCCACACCCCCCCCCCTCCCCCGGCAGAAGGGCTCTAGCTGCCTGGGTTTCATTTTTAACACCCCTCGTTAATTCTCCCTGGAGGGCACTCGACAGGAGATGGGCCAGCTCATCGCGGCTGCCCCGAGGCAGCACAGGTGGTCTGTTCCACGGCGGCAAGCCCCCGTTCCCATCCTTCTTCTCTTCTCTGTCTACATCTACACCTCTCAGAAAGGTCCCCCTGTGCACTGCTGAGCGTTGGGTGAAGAGCAAAGAAAATCATGCATCCCGCCTGTCCAGGGACAGCTGGTTGTTGGCAGTGGGGTCCCCAGGCCATGGTGGCCATCCCGGCCCTTCTCCTCCCTGACACCGCTTGCCACTGGGGAGAGCCTAGGAGAACCGTCAGTGATGGGGAGAACAGAGCGGGGAAGGGAGAGGAAGGGGGACGGGTGTTGAGTGCCAGATCCAGGTCCCCACCTGATACGTCGTCATGTGGACATGAGCACGGCTCCTCATCACACGCTGCCTTAGTTTTCGCATCTGTAAAATATCCCAAACTAATGGCACGTGCACCGTGTGTGTTTGTGTGTGTGTGTGTGTGCTTGTGTGGTGTGTGTGCTGAGTGTGTTACTGGGCGTGGTTGTGTGTTTTGTGTGTGAGCATGGGTACGTGTGTGTATGTTGTATGTCTGTGTGTGATGAATGTATAGGGTTGTATGTGTGTATATGCTAAGTATGTGTTACAGTGTGAGTGTGCGGTTGTGTGTGAGTATTTGGTGAGTGTGTATGGTTGTGTGTATGTGAGTGTGTGAGTGTGTGGTGAGTGTGTATGGTTGTGTGTGAGTATGCCGAGTATGTTACTGTGTGCAAGTGTATGGTGTGTGCAAGTGTGTGTGAGTGTGTGTGGTTGCATGTGAGTATGCTGAGTATGTGTTACTGTGTGTGGTGTGTGTGGTTGTGCGTGAGTGTGTGTGGTTGCATGTGAGTATGCTGAGTGTTACTGTGTGCGAGTGTGTGGTGTGTGTGTGGTTGTGTGTGAGTATGTTGAGTGTGTTACTGTGGGGGGGTAGGGGTAAGGGTGGTGAGAGTCATTTCTGAGGTTTCTTCCAGTTCTGCAACTCGTGCAGGGCAGAGTGTAGGCCAGGCTTTGGTTCCCTTAGAACCCAGGGAGTAAGACGGTGGAGGTACAGGGGGCGTCTCCTTCCGCCCAGGATGCGCTAGATCTCTCAGAAGTGATGGAGGAGCTCCCATGGCTTCCCTGACTGCATGGGCTTCCCTTCCCTACCCCCATGCCCTTTCCTCAAGCCCTGGGCCAGTTGGGACCCACAGGTCCTGCTGGCACACCTTGGCGATTCCTCAGCTCCCTGTCATCTTCCCTGATGCTCCTTTGCCCAAACTCCTCAAATCTTGGGGTGAAAAGGGCACTGGGGACTTAGGATCACCGAGTTCAACCTGTAGTTGGACTCTGGGCCACAAGCTCCTTCCAAGGGCTCTTCCTCCGTGCTTTGAGCACATCTGATGATGAGAGCTCATCACACCAGCATGGCCTGGCCCCTCGGAGGGGTTTTGACCCTTAGGCTTGGTTACCTTGGGCTGAACTCTGTGTCCTCACGGTGCCAAATAGAACAAGTGTAGCATCTTCTCAGACCTAGGCTT
Organism: Zalophus californianus; assembly: GCF_009762305.2. Taxonomy (NCBI): domain Eukaryota; kingdom Metazoa; phylum Chordata; class Mammalia; order Carnivora; family Otariidae; genus Zalophus; species Zalophus californianus. The sequence goes on from NC_045609.1 coordinate 18,800,762, forward strand.
TGGCTCTCTTCAGCCCCTGTGCACCTGCTTTCCCAGACCAAACAGCTTGGCTCCTCAGCCCTCGGTCATTCGAGCCGGTCTCCTGTGAGCGTCTGTACCATCTAACAGGAGCTGTAGAGAAGATTTTCTGGGCCTGGAGGTCAGAAGACCGAATGTGAACCCCAACTCTGCCATGTTAACCTGTAAACTGGGACCAAGACCTCTTCATAAGATCGTCAGAGGATGAGATTAAAATGTATGTGAATGCACTTGGCAAATTAGATTAGACATCTTTCTGGCACTGTCTTCCAGTAAATTCCTCGGTGTTCCTCTTGTTTCTGCAATTATGTTTTTAAGATTTCAATTTAACATTAATTTTAATTCAATGTTAAGGGTAGTATTTAATATTTCAAAAGAAGTTTTAGACTTTTCTTATGAGCCCTGGAGCTGCTATCTTAGCCCAGGGAAGCTGGTCTTCCTTGCACTTTTCCTTCCCAAAGCTCACCTGCTCTGAGTCACCATACCCTTCCTCTTGTTGACAGTTTGTTGGGGCTGACATTCTTGGTGGGCTCCCCAAAGCCATCGCCAACCATTCCCTCGCTCACCCACTTCTCAATTGCCTTGCAGCTGAGCGTGGCATGTGGAACATAAGGCAAGGGTGTGGGCAGTGCGGGAGATGCTGGGGTCCCTCTCGCACTCCTGCCTGTTCGGGTGGTGCCAAGCGTGGTGGTGACGCTCGGGTCTGGGACAGCCTTCTTGGAGCCTTGGGAGGGAAGACAGAGAATGCAGAGATGCCATGTCACAGTTACTGAACCAGCCAGAACTTTCCTCCTGTCCTGTTCTGCTATTCAGTAAACGATGAATGCGTTTACGGTTTAAACCATATGGCCACGTCCAGCCTGCTGCCTGGTTTTGTAAATCAGGTTTTACTGGGACACAGCCAGGCTCGTCTGCACACTCCTTGTTGGTGGTGCTTTGGAGCTGCAATGGCAAGCACTAGCCTTGTGACAAAGGCCATGTGCCCACAAAGCCTCAAATACTTAACTATCTGACTGTTCGAAGGAAAAGCTTGAAGGAAAAACTTGCTGATTCCTGATTTAAATCATTGGCGAGTTGGGGTTTTGATTACTTTCAGCCAAATGCATCTTACCTGATCTTGTAACAGAAAAGGCAAGCCCAAGGAGCTCATACTCTCCAGGAGCATGTGACCGAGAGAGGGCTGATGGGTGTGCTGAGCCCCGTGTGCATCCTGCTGCCTCGTTGCTGGGTGGACAGCCTCAGAGTCGTCGCTTCTGCACAAATGTCGGGCAGGAGAGGGTGATGATGTTTCCTTCTGGGTCTTTTTAAAATTTTTAGAGCAGAGCGAGCTCCCCCAGAAGCCTCTCTGGAGACCCACCTCTTTTTCATACCGAGTGGAGCTGGGCCACGTGTTGACCCCTACCCCAGCCACTGGCACGCACCGCTCACTTGGATGAACCCAGATCCACCCAGCGGAGGGAGGGGCGTCAGACACATGCAGGGAAGTAGAAGGGCCGGTGGGCACGAGCCGCCCCGAGCCCAGGAACCCCACATGTCTCTGGGACGCCATCGCTGGTCTTCCCATGCACCCTGAGATTGACCAAGAGCTGAGTCAGGAGCCAAAAATGTCCCCAGTCTGCAGATGTGCCTTTGTTGTCCTTAATAAATGTGAGGGAAGTTTGGATAAGAATTCCATCCGGCAAGCTGGCCGAGCATTGTCTGTGTGCCAGGGTCTTCTGTTATGTGCTGGGGATTCAGGATAAAAAAAAAACCCAAACATAGTCCTGGTCCTGAGGGACCTCGGGGCCGTGGGGGAATCAGACAAGCCGGCAAAAGTAATGGCAGCGATGTGACGACTCAGTTGTATGCCAGGGGCCTGGGGAGACAGGAGGCAGGGGATTCTTGGGGAGGTGGCATTGATTCTGAGCCTTAAACCATGAGTGAGAACCCCTCCCTGGGAAGCCTGATGGTTTCTTCTAGTCCCACTGCTGGTCATTGGGATTCTCTTGCTATTAGTTCCAACTTATATGTTACAGGATTTTCCTGAACTTTCCCATATGGGGTTTCATCCCTTGGACAGGGCCCGGTGTAGGAAGCAGCACCCTGTGACACTTCGGTTTTATAGGCCAGCACAGAGAGGGCCTCAGAGTGATTGCCCAAAGTGTGAAGGTTGGAGCTCAGGTCGGGATAGGATCCATGAATCTGGTCTCTGTGTCCCTCAGGAAGGCACCATTTATTTGCAAAACATTGAGTAGACTCCTGCCGTAAGCTGGGCACCGTGTTAGGAGCAGGAGATGCAGTGGTGTCCCAGACAGGCAAGGTCCCCATCATCAAGAGGTCACACACTGGCACGGAGCAAGATGCATGTGTCAGATGTCTGGAAGGGAGCATGGTTTTGAGGGAAGGCTGGAACAGGCTCTCCTCTGAGGAGTAATAGTGATCCTAAGTATCATAGACATCTGTACACACCCGACAAAGCTGTGTGAGATGAACAAACGAACCACACTTCGCAGTTTATAAAGCACTATGAGGCTAGCCAAGTGAAGAAAATACGAGATCATTTATTTGAGTTCCACGGACCTAGTAACTAGGAAACATTTCTTGCCTTAGGTGAGAGGAGAAAGGCGGTCTACATTCTCAGGCTTACTAAAGATGAGATGGATAAGGCGCCTTGGAGGGAGACCTCCACCCCGTCCTGCATCAGGTGCTGGAGATGCAGAGGTGAGTAATAAGTAGCCTCTGCCGTCAAGGAGCTCAGGGTCTGGTGGTGGCTGGTTCCAAAAGCCATGCTCATTGATTCAATCAGCGAACACGTATTGCCCATGTCTGGCCTCTCAGGGCTATAGCAGCCCAGGTACAGAAACCCCGTTGCTACGGAGCATACCTTGCAGAGGCTGGGCATGGGGACAGATGTCAGGCAAGCTGCTCTCAACGCCTTACTTAGACTTACTGCCTCACCTATCGCCTGTCATGTGTCACCATCAGACTGGTCCAGACCGTGCCTTGGGTGTGTGGCTGCTTCCTGTGTCTTGCCCCCATACTACCAGGATGTGACATTGTGACATTGTGATCCTTCTTGTCATCACTGCATCCCAAGTGCCTGGCACGTAGCAGGAGGGCAATAGATATTTTTCAATAAATTAAATAAGGAAAAAACCCAAATATACAATTACAGCTAGAGATAAGTGAAGACTCCCTGGGAGGGAGAATGTGGTGGGAGACTGACAGGAAGTGCTTGAAGGAGCCATTGGAGTACCAGAAGGCCAAGGAGGAGCTGGGGTTGAAATCGGAGGGGGTGGCCATGAGGGTGTTGCAGGCAGTAAACTGGCTGGATCAGCTCTCTCTAAAGGAGGTCGAGCCTGCAGGGGAGCATGAAGGAGGGATTGGTTCACTCTGTCCACAGGGGAGGCGGGGCTGGGTGGGGAGGTCCCTGTCAGAGGTGGCATGGGAGCTGGTTCCTGAAGGAACCAGAGCATGTGGCCGGGGAAGAAGGAAAGGCCATTCCTGGTGGGAGGAAGCAGAGATGCAAAGGCCGGGAGGTCTGAATGAGAACGTTGTGTTCTAACGGCAAACAGCCTGTCTGCATAATGTGTAGAGCCTGTGGGGAGTGGTGCATAAGGAGGAGCAGTTCTCCAAGAGGAGGGTTTAACATCTAACTTAGGATCCTCTTAGCGGGCTTGGTGGGAAAAGCTGGTGGTGACAGGTTCTCATGAGTTATTACCTCTTTGCCTCCTCACAGCCACATTGTGTGGATGACTGAGCTTTGGCTCTGTCCCTGAGCTTCTGAATCCTCATGAGGGGAGACGCTAGATGGTCTGTAAGCTTCTGTCCAGATCTGTGATTCTACAATTCTTTCAGGAGCCCAGTAAGGATGGGAAACCAGTTACCCGAGAGAAAGCCCTTAGTCTCCAGTAAACGCTGTGCTGCTGGATTGTTCATGAGGGCGATTCAGGGCATGCCCCCATTGCAGTGTGCTCGTGACAGGGGCTCTTTCCTCCTCCGGGCTGGCCTCAGTCACTCTGAGACAAGACAGAGGATGAATGTTAGGCATTCTGTGGCATGCTTGAATCTGGGACTCTTGCCAGGCCCGGATTTAACTGGCACCATTCCTGACGGTCTAGAAGAGGAAACTCGTCAGGTCTTGCCTTCCTAATGGAATAGGTCACCATCCGGAAACGGCATCACTTGAGCTGCGATATCTTTGGTAGGCAATAAAACAGATTGCCTGGGTCAAGTTAAGAACAGATGGGTGAAAGGCAGGGAAGAATTGCCCCTTTAAATAATACAACCTTTGGTGGGCAGCTTATGAATGTTACCTCATGAGAGCAGGCAGTAATGCCGAACAACTTGGTGGAGCGGGTGATTTACCTGGGTACAAAGTGTAAGATGGTCAAATAATTTTCATGAATTCAGGCAACAAAGTTCTGTCTTTTCTCAATGTTGTTGTGCATGGTTGGGCAGACCTCCCAGTACACACCTGGGCAACCATACATGGAGACGAGGCTATTCTACAGTTCGTTTATTCTACAACATTTATTTAATAACTTCTTTATACTAGGTACATGCCCGGTGATGGGCATAGGAAGTGAACTGCAATGGGTCTCAGGCCTCAGGAAAATACAGACAGATAGGACCTTCATGTAGGGCAGCGTGGTCAATGTTTTGATAGAAGGCTCAGGGAGGGAGCGGTGGGAGGGCAGGGAAGAAGACCTTAGCCCAGACTCGGTGGAGTGGTGGAGGGAAAGAGGAAGACAAGGCCCGGAAAGCATGACCGAGAGAGTAGCACCCAACATTTGCTACGTTCTCCTGGCCCAGGGAACTCGACGGACCTTCTCGATGGGAGCATTGTCCTTTCAAACTCTGCCGCTGGATCCTTGTTCTTCTGATGGCATGGCATTACTGTAAGTGAACCTTCTCTTCCTGAAAGAGAATGCCTATCCCCGGGGATGTGGCTTGAGGAAGACCAAGTAGGACCAGGAGCCTGCTCCTATCTGCTGTGGTTGTGTCCATGTGGCCTGCCCTGCCCCTGTCCGAGGTCAGGGGGGTGAGCAATAGGGCCGTGCCTACTAGCTCCAGTTGGCCAGGATTTTAATCTCACCCTGTCTTCAGTGGTAATCCCTGTTTAAACAAAGTGTCAAATGTTTTTCAAACCATAAAAACATAACACAGCAGCCACATCTCTTATCCAGAGGGCACTGATTTTTTTTTTTTTAAGATTTTATTTATTTGTCAGAGAAAGAGAGAAACAGCACATGCAGGGGGAGCGGCAGGCAGAGGGAGAAGCAGGTTCCCCGCTGAGCAAGGAGCCCAGTGTGGGGCTGGATCCTGGGACTCCGGGATCATGACCTGAACCGAAGGCAGACGCTTACCCGAGGCGTCCCCAGAGGGCACTGATCTTGTAACCAACCAAGACCCAATAAGTAAGCCAAAGGCTCTGGGAAACCCCAACAACTGTTCTCATCTCTGGACAGCGAAGTGAATATATCAGAGGGACCCTCAAGCCCTCACTCCTAAATGTGTTTACTCTTCTCACAAGCCCCACACTGACCAATGCAGCATATTCTCCAGACCTGTCCTCTCTTAGGGATGTGCCTGCCTCCACCCTGCCCGCCACCCAATCTCCATGTCTCTATTTACTCTATGACTATCACCTGGCAAACAGCTTTGGTCTCCACACCCTAACCATTCCTTCCTCTCTCCCCTAAATTCTTGCAGTGGTCTTCAACTGAGTTCCCTTCCCCTTGCCAATCCACCATCCAACCCTCAGCAGCCTGATGGGGGCTTTCTAAGCTGCAAATCTCATCAATTTTTCCAAATTATACCATGGTTCTTCATTTTCCCCATCATAAAATCTGAATTTCTTCACATGGCTCCCAGAGCTTCCCATGATCAGAACTCTGTTTAGCTCTCAATTCTTTTTCCCCTGGTAGTCTCTACCCCCAAATACGGAGACTTGCTCTTAGTCCTCAGAACACGCCAGCTCTTTTGCATCCCTCGCTTTTGCATGTACTACTCCATGGCTTCTATTGTGTGTCCCCAATTAGCTAACTCCCTCTTTTCCGTTAGGACTCAGTTTGGAGAGGACTTCTCTGGGAAACCCTCCCATCCCTTGTCCAGCTGGGCAGGGTGCTTCGGCAGCTATATTTCCATGGTGTATTAGGATAACCCTTATGAGGGCATTTGTCTCAGAGTATCTGGATTCTTCCCTGGATCTTTCCTTAGACTAAATGCTGCTTGAGGGCATGGCAGGGTCTTATTGATCAAATTGCATAGAACAAAGCTCATAGAAGGCATTCGGGCAGTACGGATTAAATGAACGATAAATCTGAATTCCTGGGGAAAATTAGAAGAAGTAAGTTATTTGGGTTTGAGATTCTTGATGAAGTCAAATATGCTGTTAATTAGTTAAGAATGCTTTCAGCTGCAACGACATAAAGCCTCAAGTAATGATGGTTTGTGAGAGAAGTGTGTCTCTTCTTGTGAAAGTCCTGCGCACTGCGTGTGACTGCAGAAGTTGTGGCCTCCTGGCAATGCTGGGACAGGGGCCATCTTCTGGGAGCTTTGCCCACCGTCTGTGTTGCTTTTAGCCCTCCTGATAATTCTGTTAACTATCCAGATCTCTTTCTGTCTTAACTAGCTGGTATAGATTCTAGTTGCCTGTAGGTAACAATGCTGGCAAATACAAATCTTTTACTTGAATCCCACAAAAATGCCAAAGCAATAGAATGTCTGGTTTTATAGTAGTAACTGGGAGATGTGTAAAAGGCAGCTTTGGAAACAGTTGAGACACTAGAAGCTGATTCCCAGGAGGAGAACTGGTCCCTGCTTAAAACCCACGTATATCCTCAAATCTGTTTTTCCCATTCTCAGTTACCGAATGTTAGAATTAGAAAGGATAACAAGTTTCATAGTGGAAATGTCCTCATTTGATGAAGAGAGACCGAGATGTCCAAACCACATGGCTGAGAGGCTAAGCTGGACTCAACCCTCGGAGAACAAGTTTGTTCCTGCTGATCCGTGCTGCCAAGGCCAGCTGAGCAGAGAAACAAAGTGGAACAGGAAAGCCTGATAAAGAGACTTAAACCTTGTCTACCAGCTTAACAACAAATCTGTGTAACTGTCAAATTGCCTGCTTGTAAATGGTTTATATCCCAAGAGGGCCTACAACAAATTTCCTTTGCACTGAGCACAGCCAGCTGGGCATGTGTAGGGCCTGACTTCTCAGCGGACAGTCATGGGGTCAGGGCCTTGCTGTCCAGAGTCTGGGCGTCAAGCCTAACAGAGGACCACACTCCATAGCCCTCTGAGTTTCTAACATTATCCATTATAGCATTTTACGTGGAAGATTTAATTAGATCCCCGGAGTTTTCTCTTTTACGTGGGTTTAACTTCAGATTTCAACATTTTAAGCATTTCTCCAGCGGTGGGCCTGGCACCTTTGGAAGATGCATTTCCTTTTGCAGGCTTTGGGGGGACCACTAAGTGCTGGGAAGTTCTGACAGGTCAAATGGCCCCATTATTACTGGCCTGTGGGGGAAAGGCACTTCTCAGGGTGCTTGAGTCACTGAAGAAGTAGCAGCCGCTTCTGGAGCAGAGCCCTGCTCACCAGGCTGCCTGGGGAAAGGTGCTGGGGAGAGATAAGGGGTAGAAACCTCTTTAAAAGTTAATGAGCTCAGGGAGCCTCCCAGGGCTCTGTTTTCTACGCAGCTTTGCAGCACTTTGAATTTCCACGCCCTCTGAAGATTGGCTCCTGCAGAGCCCAGCTGGCTTTTAACCCTTTCAGGCACCTCAGATGCTCCTGTGAAGGAGGAGCTTCTCTGGCCTCTTCCAGAACTAGTCTGCGTCCCATGCCTCCGGTCATTGCTCTGGGAAATCCCAGCTTCCCAGACCAGCTGGGCCTTGAATGCACATCACTGTTTGCCCCTGCTGCCCACGACCAGATGACCATGGTGCAGCCTTCCTGCAAGTCGTTGCTCCTTTGCCTTCCCTGACCCCAGGCCCTTGCCTCTCCCTGGCTCACTGGCTGCACTGCAGGCTGCTGAGCTATGAACACCCCACAAGCTCAGTCCCAACTGCAGTGTTGAGAACACTGAGTGAGGGCGCTGGACCTGTGAGGGGTGGACATTGGACATTGGACCAGGTTGCAAGGGCTTGTTGACTTGGCTTTCTCATTTAGCTGAGCCTGTGAGCAGGCACCCTCCTTCCTTAGGCCTCAAGGCTGCCTCTCCAAAGTTGCCCTTGATCCATGGTGTAGGGAAGAAAAAATAATTTTCCTCTACCCTTCTAGGTTCTTGGCTGAGACCCTGTAATAAAAAGGCAGATTAACAGGAGCAAAGCAACAGAAGTTTGATAACATGTATATCTCCTGTATATATGGGAAATACTCAGGAAAACTGAATAACTCCCAGAAATGGCTGAAGCCATCACCTTAAATACTGTCTTCAGCTCAAGACAAGAAAAAAAAAAAAGACATTGGGGAGACTGGTGACAGGGCCCCGTTATCGGGAGGTCACCAGGAAACCACAGTAAATAGGGTAAGGCTGTAATGCAGATTTAAATTCTTGCCTTCTGCATTGGTAAGAGTTTCTAGAGATTGTGTCCCCCCGCCCCACTTCCTGGTACAGAGGGAGACACCCTCACACATGGGGATTTCCTTTTAAATGTGAATATCCCTTACAAAAGAATAACTTCTACTAGGTTTTCAGAGTTTCTCCTGTGTCTGCTGTTTATTAATAATAATCAGCTCAAGATAATCCTTCTGCCAAAGAGGCATAGTTTGGGGTGTCATATTCTTCCCTTCACTGGTTTCCATAGCAGGGAGGGTGTGAAGGAAGGTATCAAGATCACTGTGGGCTTTTAAAGAATTCTTATATCGTCCTTCTTTCTAGAGGGCATTTCAACATATGGCAGAAGAAGAAAGGGGACACAAAGGGCTCACACACCCATGCGCAGGCATAAGCGCTTGCGCACACGCACGTATTTTTTCTTTTTTGGAGATAAAAAGATACCTAGTCTGATTATCCCCTCCCTAAGCTGATAAACACTGGACCAGATTAGTGATTCCTAAACTCCTGGCTGTTTCTAAGAATTCCTCAGGCTAGATTAGTTAAGAATTCAGATTCTTGGACCCCTCCTCAGATCCATTCGTTCGGAACCCTTGGGGCAGGACTCAGGAATCTGCATTTTAAGAAGTCTCCTGGGGTATCTTCATACTCAGCGCCTTGGTGGGTCACTGGGCAGACAGGTCATTGGGTAGTCTCCAGCCCCATGTGGAGGCCCAGAGAGCAGGATGCTTTAGGTTTGGGGGGTGCCTGGACCACTCTTGAGGTCAGCCCTTCAGAATTTCATGGGGACATCCTGCATCCCCCCCCAGGCTGGGAAGACCACTTACCAGTCAATTCCTGCAGCACAAAGTGAAGGGTGCTCCATCTGATAGGAAACAGACAACTGTGCTTGGTTGTGTAGCAGGGGAGGGGAGGCAGGGTAATCTAATTCACCATGCCTGTGCAAATATGATATAAAATCAACATCCCCTCTGCTTGCAGCAGGGGCAAGGGGGATGGGATAAGGGAGTCCACAGCAGTCTGCAAGAAGACCAGGCATCAGCTCACTGCCCAGGCCACTTCCCTTCAAGGCAACAGATTCGGGTGCCCAACGCAGCTGGCGGCCTTTTCTAAATGTGCGTGGTCCCCCAACCCAGCCCCTCTCCTCTGAGCCAATCCCTTGCAAATCCCTCAAGCATTAAAAGATAAGTTCCTGCAACCCTGCTTTCTTCAGTGTTTGAAGCTGTAATTTGACATTAGAATGTTGGCAAAGATGAAGAGAGTCATGTCCAACAACAAACACCCTGAGGTCTCATGGAAACCTCGGGGCACTGGCCAATGAATGTGATCAAATGCTGCAGTGTCATGATCTCTACTTGTCTGGAGAGACCCACTGAGTTTGGAAGGCCACAAAGAAGAGCTTCAAAAGAAAAGATTTCCTAAAAAAAGAGAGAGAGAGAGAGAGAAAGGAAAGATTTTCTAAAAAAAAAAAAAATCAACTAACAGTGAATTCACAGCTGTGTTCTGGATGGTGGACCAAGTGGGTAAAAAAAAAAAAAAAAGCTGCAGAAATTACATTCAAAGTAGAATGGGTTTCATTTCATAGTGAGAAAGAGAAGAGCAGCCTTGCACCAGGGGCTGGCCTGGTCCTCTTGGCTGGATACTCACAGCTGGCCAGTGGTGTCCTCCTGTTGAACAGAAATATTTTTGCAGAACATCAACTTCAGACAAAACACCATCCCATCGTGATGGAGCCAGGCAAACACCAGACCCCTCAGGATCAGTCTGAACGCAGCACGTACGCTGTCCAGCCGCAGAAGACCAAACATGCCCCCCTCCCGTCCTCAGGACATCAGCAGTGTCCTTCCCCAGTTCCAGGCTTGGGCCTGGGCCTCACCATCCTGCATTCTATGTGAGATTTACTAAGATACCCAATCATAAAATTACCCCTGCTCCCTGGCAGCATCAAATCCAAGCCCCTTTCCTGAAGCCCATTCCCTCATTGCCCAGCAAAGTCCAAGTCCTTCAGGTCCTTTCTGAACCCTGCACTCAGATGCCTGCGGGTCCCTGGTGCATGTCCCCCTTGCTGCAAATGGCCATCAACTCAACTGGTTCAGCCCTAGGGGCCTCCTGGCCCTTGGCTGAAGGACTCTGACAACGGAGTCCAAAATACAGACATAGCCAAGGCATCTTGCAACACGGAGAATGTGGGGCAGCATGGCACTATGTCCTGTCTTTAAGCTAAGGTGGCTCCAGAACATTTGGTGAAAGGGAAACATACATGCCGGAGTGTGAGCTGCAGAGATGCTTGCATCCATGCAGGTGGGGGTGGGGGGGCACAAACTCCCACATTGAATTGACCCATTGAAAGACCAGTTCTTCTTTTATAACCTCAGCAGTTTGGTGGTCCAGTCTACTGACTTAACCATTTTTTCCCTCTTTTATCTTGTGTGTGTGTGTGTGTGTGTGTGTGTGTGTGTGTGTGTGTGTGTGTGTGTATGTGAACACTTAAGTTCACTCTCTTAGCAAATTTCAATTAGACAGTTTTATCAACTATAGTTACCCATTTTCTAATCCTAACCTAAATTCCCAGGTGTCACTAGCTGGGACCGACTGGAAGGCCTAGAAAATCACTTCTACATTAATATAGTCCAATGTAGGATGTTAGTCCCTCCTTAGGTCCTTCCAGACACTCCTTCAAGGCCCCAGAATGTGCCTCAGTTGTGCTCATCTCTAAGTCGTTCCCTTCCCCCTCTCTCCTGCGGAACTGATGCTTTCTCACAAGGGGCTTCTGGACCCCCACATGCCCAGGACTCAGGCAAAAGATGGGTCACAGACCCTCGACCAACCACATGTTCATTTGGTCCTGTGGGCTCAGAAACAGCACTGCTTGAGTCCCCAGAGAACCCCATGGGTTGGACTCAAGGCCTCTCTCTCCTCAGTTGGCCTCTTATCTCAAGAGACCCAATTTGGGAGATGGCACAAAGTCCCCTCCATTCCCCATTGGCATGAACCGTTCCTGCTGCTTCTTCAGGTAAAATCCAGAAGTCCCCAAGTGAATGAGCCTTGCAAACGAATTCTTCTGGGGCTCTCCATTCCTCACGTGGTGGTTATTTAAGCTCAGCTGGGCTCACAAATCAGGCAACTGTGTTAGAAAATGCAGACGCTGAGCCACAGATTTCTAGACAGACCATCTGGTTGCAATTCCTTGATCTGCCATTTGCTGGCTTGAGCATGTTCTGTACTTTCTGAGCCTCAGTTTCATGGGTCTGAAAAATGAGGTCGATAATAGTTCCTTATTGTTAGAGTTCTTGTGAGAGTCAAACAAGATCTGGTCTAGGGATTGTCATAGTGCCTGGTGTGCACTAAGAGTTCCATAAATGTTGCCTTATGGTCACTATCGATAAACCAATTAATTCACATGTTCAGAAAGCAGACCTACACAGAGAGGTGGGAGGAATGGAAGGTGGTTCGTTTTAAAGTAAACCCAGCGAAAGAGGGCAGGATCCTAAGGTGCTGTCCATTCAAGAAGCCGTATTAAGCAGGGCTCACTGCTTGTTGACCTTCGCACTCCCTTGGCCAGGGTTCTGGCTGCATCAGAGCAGAGGGGGAGGCTAAGGGAAGGAGGCCGTGCTTTGGCCTGTTTAACTTGGCCGTCCAGCCAGTTTCAGCCTTTGCAGGTGAGGCCCCTTAATGTTTTTTGTCCTGTGAAGCAGCTAGGCTTGTTTTCCTTGATCGCTAATAGGTTGGGATTCTCTCAATTTGGCTGCACATTTCTGTTTCTGTGGGTTTGGGCTGAGCATTAACAGCCACATTTCCACTTGTGTGAATAAACTTAGGTAAACGCAGCCATCTGGGAAAGGACCCTGAGATCCATTTCCAAACCAATGAGATGCTAACATGGGGAGAAGAGAGGAAAAAACAGGGACAGAAACACCAGTCCAGTGGATGAATCTGAGTTCTCAGCAGAGGCATTGTTGGCAGCAAAATGGCTCCAAGGTGGGCAGCAGGGGAGAGCAAGGAAAGCGGGGGGAGGGGTGTCGTTGATCAATGGGGCAGTGTTAAATCTGGGGCAGTAGTCAAAGTGTCCACTTCTTCCTTCACCCTGAGCCTAGATAAATGAGCGCTCTTCCCAGCTCCCCTGGCAAAAGTGCCTTAGACGAGAGCATGAGGAAAGACTGTTAGATGATGGAAAGCTTCATTTCTTTGTCTTTATACCCTGCCAAAGTGGGGGCCCATCGCAGAGCCAGGACTTAGGGGCAGGAGATCTGTTCGGCGTCTGGTTTGCCCACTGCCTTTGTTTACATACTTTGGAATCAAAGACATTTTATTTCTCTAAGACATTTTATTTCTCTCCTTTTTTTCATGGTGCTGGTCATGGAGACTAAAGCAGGGTTGCCAGATTTAGCAAATAACAGTACAGGATGCCTAGGTAAATTTGAAGAATGGCTCTACTTGCCAATTTTTTGTAGTTTATTGAAACAAGCTGAATATAGGACATTTAGGAAATCCTGACAAAGTCAGTAGAGGATGCAACATCATTAAACACAGGACAGGTCGTGGCTCTACAAGGACACTGGCAACCCCGACTAAAGCCATCACATTTAACAGCCATTTCGAACTGTGATAGATACAAAGAAGGAAGCACAACATGGAATATACATACATGTGCTCACCACTAGCTACTTATTTATAATGGACCGGTTTTACTATAAATTTTATGGGATGTGTAACCAGCCAAGATACATACAAAATATGTATGCATTATTATTCTAAATATTAATCAGTCAGCAAATTCATAGTTCTGCTGGTCAAACAGAGGCCAAAAAGATTAATTCCCCAATCAGCTTAGGTAGTTTTCCAAACACTAGTTGGCTGGTTGAAAGAACTTTTTGCTTAGGAACATATGAATATAAAATTCTATAGGTTTAGGTGGCAGCTCAGAGGTTAACTGTGAAGGCCTGACAAAAGAAATGAAGAAATCCTGGGACAATAGTGATTTTAATGTTATTCCAGTGCTATCTGAGTGAAACACTGCCCTGGTGATAAAACACTAATGTGGTTATAGAAAGCCAGCTCTTTCAACGGAGAACTCGTGTGGCTACTTTCATTTACACAGAGCATGTTTGTTATTTATTGCTAATTCTCAAAGCCAAGCCTACTGGGTGATCACAACATTGAGTGTTAAAGAGGGAGGGGGGGAAAAACCTGCCAGTAGGTCAGCAATCCCTTGTTTCAGAAATATTTATTGAGCAGCCTGTGGGTGCCAGGTGGTATGGGTGCCCGGCAAGGTGCTGGGGAGGGAGTGGTAGGAGAATACAGCGTTCTCCTCACACTTATCACAAAGCCAGTGGCATCAGGAGGGAATCCTGGGTCCATACAGAAACCCAGCTGGACAGGGAAAACCTTGTGCTCTCTTCTTTAGTGCCTGACTCTGGGGTTATTTGGGGTTCTGGGTCAGCCCCCTGGCTGTGTTCCCACAGTGAGCTCACTGCTTTCGTACGGATGGGAGTTCTGATGGGCAGCAAACCTGTCCTTGTGGAACTCACCACAGGTCAACCTGCAAGAGCCGACATCATGTGGCAGCCATTGGGAGGCCCACTGAGCCCAGGTGGGCAATGCAAAAGAAACCAGGGTTGGAGAATGGGGGGTCAGGTGGGAGAAGGACCTTTATGACACACAACAGACATGCATTCCTACATGACAGATGACAACCTACAACCTGCCTTGTTTGGCTGTCAAAAAGCGGGTGAGTCTTGGGATGTGGTGGAAAGGGGTCAAGTGTTCTCAGAAAAGGCTGGCCTGCTCCTGGGGCCTGGGGAGGGTGTTGGGGGGTGATGGTGAGAAAATAAAGTCTTGGGAAAGGAATCAGTGGTTTCAGTACTAGATTGCCATATTCTTCCAATCCGTATAGCTGTCCATCTGATTCCAAAATGGCACTGAAGGAGGAAATGGTGGCCAAAAGAAATTAGTGATTTTCCAAGGTCACTTAGCATACCCATGCCAGTCCTGGGATTATAACTCATGGTCCTGTTTGAGTGGAAATGCCCAGAGTAGGGGTAGAAATCTAAGATAATAATCCAAACCGTTGTCAAAGATACTTTCAGCAGACTTGTGATTCATTAAAAAGCAAAACAATAAACAAAAGAACCAACACATTTGCTGAACACCTGCTGTGAGACCCAAAGAAGGGATCTACAAAAGCCCAAGGAGCAGTGGACTTTCCTCAAGGAGCTTGGACTTTAGGGCAGGAGATGAGCCAGACACACACACGGAAGTGAGCCAACCACACATGTCAAAAGCGGTTAAGTCCAGGTTAAGGTGGAGTAGAACAGGCATTCCTAGGTGACAGACAATCCAAGAACCATTTGAGGTCCCTGCCTCCATTCCTGTGCACTTCCAAACCCTCATTCTGCTTGCACCAAAGAAGATGAACACACAGGCTCTGTCTTCAGTTATCAATAAGAGTCAGAACTTTGCCTGTGAGTATACCTTCTGTAATCTAGGCCCGGCTTCCCTGGCCCGCGGCATTCCTTCAGGCTCTCCAGCTATGGCCTGTTGTCTGGCCAGGTGGCACAAAGCAGACACACCATATCATGCCTGTGTGCCTTTCCACATGCTGTTCCTTCTGCTTGGAGTGCCAGGCCTTTCTGCTTGCCATGCACCTAGTAATACTCCTACTCATCCACAACAGCCCAGCCCAAGGATCGCCCCTTCAGAGGTGAGGGAACGTATCCAGAGTGTAAGTGGAAAACGGAAGGCTTTTTATCTGCCCAGAAAGAGTCAAATGCATACCCTTTGTAGACTTTCACTATAATCTTTGCGAGGGGAATGGGAGGTTTCTACAATGAATACACAAATCAAATGGCGAATAATACAGAAAAATAAGTTCTGGAGAAAAGAAGGCCCAAGTATTTGGGGACAATTGAAGGCATTCAGAGAGTCTCAGTTTTCTCCCGCCTTGCCAGGTGTGTCCCCATGTACTGTATCTGCCTGTCCCTGCTCTGAGGAGTAAGAACAACTTGTGAGCACAGGAAGGAGTTAGGGGGTCAGATTTCACACGGGAAGCGATCACTAAGTCAGCTTATGGAAGATGAGTTGAGTTATAGATAAGCAGATGGATGGGAAGTGAGTGGGTTACCTGGGCAGAAAAGCGTGAGCAGTGGTGCAGGGGGGGAAAGTGAGCCTAGTAGGGGGAATATTCCCATATCCTGAAGCTGGCCACTTATATATGACGACTATATATATATGCCAAATAGAATATATTATATATAATACACAATAAATATATTTTACACCCCCATCACCACCACCCCCACACACGCTTGCACCACAGTGACCAGCTTCAGAATCTGGGAATAGACTCACTATGGTATATACATGTAGTATATACAGTATGTATATATAAGTGCATCTATCTTTTTGAATTTGTGTTTTCATTTTATTTGGATAAATACTCAGTAGTACAATTACTGAATTATATGGTAATTCTATTTTTAACTTTTTAAAAGGAAACTCCATGCTGTTTTGCGGAGTGGCTGTGCCAGTTTGCAACCCACCAAAAGGGCTCGAAGGTTCTCTTCTCTCTTCATCCTGTTATTTCTTGTCTTCTTAATTTTAGCCAGCCTGACAGGTGTGATATGATAGCTCACTGTGGTTTTGATTTGCATTTTCCTGATGATTACTGATGTTGAGGATCTTTTCAAGTGTCTGTTGGAAATCTGTATGTCTTTTTTGGGAAAATGTTTATTCAGGTCCACTGCCCATTTTTAATTGGATTATTTGTGGGTGTTTTGGTGTTGAGTTGTATAAGTTCTTTATATATTTTGGATATTAGCTTCTTATCAGATATATCATTTGCAAATATCTTCTCCCATTTAGTAAGTTACCTTGTGGTTTTGTTGATGGTTTCCTTTGCTGTGCAAAAGCCTTTTATTTTGATGTAGTCCCAATATCTACAGGATATTGTTTTTTGCTTTTGTTTCCCTTGCCTCAGGAGACATATCTAGAAAAAGGTTGCTACAGCCTATCTGATGTCAAAGAAATTACTACCTATGTTTTCTTCTGGTAGCTTTATGGTTTCAGGTCTCACATTTAGGCCTTTAATCTATTTTGAGTTTATTTTTGTGTGTGATGTAAGAAAGTGGTTCAGTTTCATTCTTTTGTTTGTAGCTGTCCAGTTTTCCTAGCAGCATTTGTTGAAGAAATTGTCTTTTCCCCATTGTACGTTCTTGCTGCCTTTGTCTTAGATAATTGACCGTATAATCATGGGTTTATTTCTGGGCTCTCCGTTCTGCTCCATTCATCTACAAGTCTATTTTTTGTGCAAGAACCATACTGTTTGATTATTACAGCTTTGTAGTATTTCTTGAAATCTGGGACTGTGATTCCTCCAGCTTTGTTCTTCTTTCTCAAGACTGATTGCTTTGGCTGTTCAGGGTATTTTGTGGTTCCACACGAATTTTAGTATTTTTATTCTAGGTCTGTGAAAAATACTGTTGGCATTTTGATAGGAATTGCATTAAATCTGTAGATTGCTTTGGGTAGTATGGACATTTTGATGATATTGGTTCTTCCACTCCATGAGCATGGGATATCTCTTCATTTATTTGTGTCATCTCTAATTTCTTTCATCAGTGTTTTATAGTTTTTAGAGTATATTTCTTTCATCTTCTTAGTGAAATGTATTCCTAGGTATTTGATTCTTTTTGGTGCAATTTTAAGTGGGATTGTTTTCTTAATTTCTCTTTCTGCTGCTTCATTATTAATGTATAGAAATACTACAGATTTCTGTATATTAATTTTGTATCCTGTAACTTTACTGAATTCATTTATCAGTTCTAATAATTTTTTGGTGGAGTCTTTATGGTTTTCTGTATATAGTAGCATGTCATCTGCAAATAGTGAAAGTTTTACTTCTTTCTTACCAATTTCGATGCTTTTTATTTCTCTTTGTTGTCTGATTACTGTGGCTAGCACTTCCAGTACTGTGTTGAATCAAAGTGGTGAGATTGGACATCCTAGTCTTATTCCTAACTTTAGGGGAAAAGCTCTCGGTTTTCACCGTTGAGTATGAGGTTAGCTGCGAGTTTTTCATACATGGCCTTTATTATGTTGAGGTATGTTCCTTCTAAACCTATTTTGTTGATAGTTTTTACCATGAATTGATATTGTACTTTGTCAAATGCTTTTCTGCATCTATTGAAATGATCATTGGTTTTTATCCTTTCTCTTATTAATGTGATGTATCACATTGATTTGCAAATATTGAACCACCCTTGCATCCCTGGAATAAATACCACTTGATCGTGGTGAATGATTTTTTAAGTGTATTATGGGATTTAGTTTGTTAATAGGTACAGTCCTTTTAAAGAAGACAAATTCTTTTAGACTCTGGGACTAGTCCCTCAAACCTTCAGGAGTCTTCAGGTCAAGTATATGAAAGACTGAATTATTATTTAAGGGAGGTAGGCAATCACTTGTGCCAAACTGATCATAAGTAAATATAAATATAAAACATGAACATAGCTACTAAAATCTCCTAGATTACCCAAATGATCCAGAATACATTTGTTTTTGAATTTCTAGATTATTGCAATGAAAACAAAATAATTAAGAAGTATCTTTACCTAGCAAATCTGTGAGAATGTGTACACAAGCCCCAGACACACATGGGGAAATGGAGAAATTCTGGTCAAGGACAACAGCAAAATTCCTCTAGGAGAAGAAAAGTCTCTTGCTATGGGTCTATGAAACACCTTAATGGCTTATTGGTTATGTAATGTTAACTTGGGTCTTGTCTGAGTTAAGGGGAGAGGTTAAGGCAGATATTTCTTTGTCTATGTTCTGTTTTCTTTGTGGTGGCTAGAAAGACAGAGGGTCTGGCCCTGGGCCCTGTGAACTGAGAAGGGGAATGGGGTCTTGCAGAGAGTAAGAATGAGCCCCAGCAATATGGTGGGCACCAAGGAGAGGAGGTGAGTGTTCCCTGGGAGAGAAAATAACCAGTGAACTGAAGGAATAATGAATCCAACATTTAATCTCAGATATTCCTAATCCCAAATTATCAACAACAGACTGATGGACCCAATAACTTGTTATGCTTGGAGAATGAAGCAGGGAGGAAGAGGCTGGGCTGTGTTCACTCTGGAGAAAGGAATAGAGAGAGAAGGGCAGGTCCAGGGATGCAAGGGGGAGAGGTTGGGAGTTAGGTGAGAGCAGGAATTCAGAGTGAGAGAGAGTGGGAAGGTGGTCACGTGGCCGTACTGGACCAGCCAGGACAGTGCTGAGCATCCCTCAGTCCCATGGGAGATGTGGGTTGGGCTATATATTCGAGTTACCTGTATGCAGGCAGTGACATCTCTTCTGTTGTCTGGTCTTTACTTGTATTATTTATTTGTATTTATAATTATATTTGTTAAACTTTGCGTGTGTGTTATGTTAGTGTGCTCTTCTTCAGCAGACCCTGATTCTTTGAAGGGTACAATGGACAGTTTAAATTAAATTTGGAAGTCTGTATAGAGGAGTAATCACAGAGAAGTTGGAAGAAGTTGGTTAGAGCCAGATCATTGTATAATGTTGGTTGCTATATATTTCAGAATACTTCAGTGTGAACCCTGTGATGTATTTAAAAATGTGTTGTTAACTTCACACCTTAGGAGTGGTTAGTAAGCAATCAAGAACTTATACTTGACAGGGGCTTTAGCAAGTGCTTCAATTGTCATTGCATACATCTGCACAGAGAATGCATTTTTAGCATATCAGATATTAGAAATAACTTTTCATTGGTGAAATAAGTAGCACTCAGGACATGTGCTTAGTTAGAAAGTTTGCGTGAGCACCTGCACGATGAGGAGTGAGGACACAGGGTGCTCAGTTCCCCTCCCCTCCCGCAGAGTTTTCTGTGGGGAACTCCGACGAGTCCTATGGCCTTCCATCGCCCTTCCCAGGGGACACTGTCTCACCTGTCCAAGTAGAAGCCTGGGTGGTAGAACTCTTATGACATCTGTCCCAGAGTGGACCTTGCATGAAGGATGCTTGCTGGAGCCTAAACTGACAGAGAGCAGTATCTCACCAAGGTTCCAGGACCAGGTAGAATGACTGTTTTAATGCCTGCTGATAATAATCTCATTTGAGTGCTGTGCCCAATTAACATTCACATTGACAGAAAGCCACTCCTAATATTTTCTGGTCAGTCTGCAACACATGGGTGGCCTTGACGTGTATGCAGAGGGTGTTTAGAATTTAAAACTCTGGTCATGAGGGAGTCTTTGAAGATTCTGAAGCAGGGGAATGATATGGAGAACGTGTTGTGGTGTTGAGGGCCCAGAGGCAGGGAGACAAGTTAAAACCAGAGAGTTGAGCTAAGAAGGGGGTGGACCCTTTTGCAAGGTCAGAATCCACAGGCTCCCCACAATTCCTCTGAACCCTGGGGCTGGCCCAGGACTTCTCATGTCAGAGGGGATGTGAAGAGAAGCCAACTTAGTCCACCGTGACAAAGCCACATTGTGATGAGTCAGGAGGAGATCTGTCCCAGACACATGGATTACATTTCCTCTCAGATATACATGGGGATGGGGGTGGGGATGGAATTCCCAGCCAGGCCAATGTGAACGGCGGCCTGAGCTTTGCCAAGAAGACATGCTCACAGAAATGATGTTGAAGCAGTCAGGAAGGCCTGGAGGCTCAGACTCTCCTAGGGCAGGCTCACTGATTCTCGTCTCTTGTGAGATAAAACCAGAGTCTGTTGTAATGGCTTCTGAAAGGGACTGGCGTGAAGGATCATTTTCATAAAGAAATGAATGGAACAGGGAGTCACCCTGCAGATCCCTTGACCAGAGGGGATGGAGCATTGGGCTCAGGACCCCTTCTTGACTTTTGGTTCTTCTTCCTGCTTTCCCTTTCTGGCAGGGTCTGGCATTCTTGCCCCTGCTTTTCCTCTCTGAGACTCATTTCCTAAGTTTGGCTTCTTCTCAGTTGGAGGCTACGCTTTCTCTGATCAAAACTCACGAGCTGTGCAGTGTGCTGGCTATTGCTCCCTGGGGTGGGTTTTTAAAAGTTTGCAGAAAATGGAGTAAGAACAAATAGAATGGCTAGGGAACAGCCTGGTCCTCCCACCTACCCCCCAGCCCACCCTCTCTCTCCCAAGATAGGTTTACAGGATGGGATGGAGAAACTTTTAGAAATCTTTAACACGATGGCTCTTTCTTAATGTTTAGGCAAATGTGGACATTTGGGGACTAAGCTCAGGCCAGATCCGCCTGTGGGTCTCTATTAACAACTGACGCCAGTGGTTTTTTTCCCTCAAGATCTTGACCTCTCTCCACTCACAGCACTGCCATGAGGAATAAAAGCTATTTGGGAAGAATAATAATTAGTATTATGAATATTATGAATATGATTATGAATATTATTAACCATCACTGAGTGCTTAGCATGTATGAGGCACGTGCCAGGCCTTTCATGTGGAGCAACCTGTTCAGTCTTCACAGCTCTTTGAGAGGGTGATTACTGAGCTTCCATTTTACAGATGAGGAAACTGAGGTTTACGTTAAAGATTTGCCCACAGTCTTGTAGCGGGTTGAATGGAGCCCCCCACCCCCAATATGACTGAATCCCTGGGACCTGTGAATGTGATCTTATTTTTGAAAAGAGTTTTTGCAGACATAATTAAGGATTCTGAGATCATCCTGGATTATGAGGGTAGGCCCCAAATTCAAAAACAAGTGTCCTATAATAGGAGGGAAGACACAGACAGAATAGAAGGCCAAGGTGGAGGCAGAGAGTGGAGTCACGTGGCCCAGAGCCATGGAATGCCTGCAATCACTGGACACTGGAAGAAGAAGGGCAGGCTTCTCCCCCAGAGCCTCAGAGGGAGTGTGGCCTGCCTGCAACTTGAATTTGGACTTCAGCTCTCCACGATGGAGAGGATACATTCTGTTGTTTTAAGCCACCCAGTTTGTTCTAGTTTGTTCCAATGGCCCCAGGAATCTAATACAGTCACGTAGCTCTTAATGGATGGAGCAAAGGTGCTATAAAAGTTAAAGCCATCATGATAGGAAAAGAACCAGTGACATCTACCAAGAATTATGATATATTATCAAATGGAAGAAACAGGCTTTAGATACATATTTTAAACTTTTATATATTTATGTATATTCATATCTATACATTAGTATATCACATATATATTAGAAAGAGGTTCCATGGACTCAGATGCACCCATTCACCCAACTGGTGAGGTAGCAGGTGATAAGGTGGAGCTTCTTGGAATAACCCCCCCGGAAGCAGAGTTCTGGAAAAAGCCCCACTCTTCTGGCGGTTCTGGCCACCAGAATCCCCACATCCTCTACCAAGGAAGACTCTGGGTTCCTCTTGGGGATCACAAAGTCCACCAATTAATTACTTTCATTTCAGTATTATTTACATATGCGTACAGTTCTGCCTCACATTGGTTGATATATTCTAGAAAGGTTGTAAGCAAATGAAGTTGTAATACATTGAATTGTACTGAAAACGCAGATTAGCCGTGTCCGTGAAACTCACTTGGACATTTTTGTGAGGTAGATTATTATCTTGCTTTGCACCCGCTCCCACTGCCCACCCTCACTGTTCCTGAAGAATCCAGCATGGGTAGACTAGATTTCCATGGCGGGGGTGGGGAGGCCTCCTTGCTCTGTCATCAGGCACTTGTAGCTCTTAAATGCAACTATTCCCGGTGTCGGCGCACTCACCCACGCCAGGGACACACCAGGCACGGTAACCCCCAGCAGGCAAAGCCTTTGGCAGCTGTACCAGTGCCCCTGGACACCCTGTCACTGGGGTTAAGGTGGAGGCGGAGAGAAGGGAACCTAGCAACCCCTACTTGCAGGGCTGAAGGGGGACGCTGCTGGGGAGGGGAGGCCAGGAGGGTCAAGAAGAGCTGCAGGTGGGCCCGAGGACATGGGAGGCGCCAGAGCTGGGGTCTGAGTTCAGGTGTGGGCTAGTGTGAGCCCGCTACTTCCAGTCCCCTGCCTCTAGCTCCCCCAGTGCTTAGCAAACATGCCCACCGAGGGGGCAAGCTGCAGGGGGCACGGCAGCTGTCAAAGCCAAGGCAAGGGCTGTAAGACTGCCAGTCGGGCGATTCCAGAGCCCTAATAATGAGCCAACAGTGTTGCTTAGTTTTGTTTTGCTTCAAGTGATTGAAATGCTTTAAAAGGGAAGGGAGGTCAGAAAGGAATTACTCCCACAGCTGGCTTCAAATCCTCCCACCTGGATTCTTTCTTTTAGTTTTATACGCAAAGGTTTCGTTGTTGTTTTTAAAAAAATCTAAATATAATAAATGAGACACTATAGATAAAACTGTTAAGTTTTTCAAATACTATCCAGGCTAAAACCAAAAATCTCAAACTGGCCACAGGCATTGTCCATTTTTCAAGGTCTTTTTAATGAAACATTGTCTATAGCTTTTAGAACAATTTAATATCAGACTCTGGAATTGGCAGAATTTTCCCCTCGGTCCTAAATGTACAATCTGCCTAGTTTAAGTCGAGAGGGTTTCCTTGCCTTGTCATATGGAGTTTGAAGAACTCAGGACCAGGAGGACCACAGAGCAGACTTGGATGCTGCCTAGCCAGGAACAAAGGAGTCAGGACCACTCAGCCCGGGACACACCTTAGCCACCATGACCCATGTGCAGCTCAGCATCTGTGACTCAGGACATCAGAAACTACCTTGTGACTGCCCAGAAGGACCAGCTATGGGTGCTCATCGATTCTTATTTCCTATCATCCCCCAGCATGTGGAGAGACTACTCATAGAGAAGACTTGAGCCCTCACCTGGTGACGGTATGTGGAGCTCCAGCTCCCAGGTGGAAAACAGAGTCATATCTTCTCTGATCTACCATCTGAGCTGTCATCAGGAGTTTTAAGGACTGACTTGATGAATAAAATATAAGGGTTTAGAGTGAACTCTGCATGTGCAGGTTTGAAGAGAATAAATAGTTCTTTGCATGTCGAAGATCCTTCCTGATAACCCAACCTGAGAAATCTCTGCTTCAGCCGCATCTGCTGCTGCGGAATGCTGAAAAAAATAGTGACTATAAAATGAAATGAAGCTTGGAGGTGAACCATATGAAATTCCGTGGATTGGGGGAGAAATCATCCACTATTACAATGGAGTCTAGGGAAAGAGGGGGAGAGGAGGTGGGGCGACCATGAAAAATCAACAGTGAACATTGAAAATGTGGATTTTCTCTTGGGAAGCTCCCTTCCCTGGGAAAGAAGAAAACATGAACAATGAAGCTTTGCCTGGAGAGCAATACTGTTCACATTTGCATGTTAAATGGATTGAGGCTCTCCTAGGCTCCCCCTGGGGAAGGCTGTCACAGGCAGCTCTAACATCTAATGGTCCCTTGCCCACACTTACTCTGGTTTGGAGCCCACAGCCCCAAAGAGACCCTTGTATGCCATAGGTGCTCAATAAATATTTGTACTGAATTGTATTTAAAAGCTAGTTTCTTGAGTGACCCCCCCCAAAGGCTGTGTTCAGATATCTCCCTATGTACATCTTGAATTCTGTGTAATCTGTACAGTGAGATTTTAGGAAGAGGTAGTTTTCATCCAAAAGCCTTCTTTGCATTAATTTCAGTTTTATTGCCTGCCCCCTCCCACCTTTAGAAAAACAGGCCTGAATTATCACCAGAGCTGCAGAAACAGCACTGGGAGTTTGAGACTTGGGGGCTTGGCAGGGTCAGCCTTGGTTTTAGCTGTGGTGACTTGCAAAGCCCTGGCTTGCCCTCCCCATGTTCTCTGGGTAGAGCAGAGACTCCTTACCCCTGGAGTACATGCAATGGGGGCCATGCTCTGAAGCTTCGTGCAACTCACTTACAGGATGCGTGGCTCTTGAGGCATCCTCCGTCTTTACACACCTGTGGGCATATCTGTCCTGGCACCATCCACCCACTGCCCAGACCTCTATGTCCATATGTTTGGATTCTGGTAGCTTCTGATGAATAAATTTCTTTCCTTTTTGTTTGTTCAACATATGGTTATTGAAGGACTGCTTTATGCCAGGTGTTTCTCTAGGTGCTTAGGGATGCCGCAAGGACAAACTAGATAAAATTCTGCCTTTATGGAGCTTACATTCTGGTGGGGAAAGACAGGCCATGACAAACATGATCAGTAAGTAGATATTGCATTAGAAGGTGATGTGCTTTGGTTAAAAACAGAGCAGGATACGGAGGATCCGGAGTGAGTGGAGCGGGATCGAGATTGGAAAGGGGTGGTTGGGACAAGCCTCCAATAGAAGGGAGAGCCAATGGCATTTGCGGAAGGATAGCTGTGGGTTCCAAGGAAAAGGCAGGCATTGGCTTCGCAGGTACTGGTCTGACTTGGTTATCTGCACCAAGAGGGAGAATGGAGGGACAAGTAGTCTGGGTGCAAGGGCTGCTGGGGGGAAATTCAATCACTGATTTTTTTGGATATTGTTTATGCAAACTCTGAAACAAACCTTACAAATGGGGAGGAGGGTAAATGAAGAGAATGAACCTGACATAGATGACAGAAGGGAGCTCTGCCCAGATACCAAGGGGGTGGTAGGGGGAGGGTGGAGAGGAGGACAAGATGTGTGTGTATCAGGACATGGCAGAGTGTTCTGTGCCTCCCCATTGGTTGGGACCCAGGCTGGAGTCGCCCAGGGATGACCTCTGTGGCTGGGCTTGCGATAGGCCCTGGTCAGAGAGCCAAGAGGGAACTGTGCCCTAGAGAGGGGTGAGGACCCTCCCCTGGGAAGAAGGGTCTCTGTCTTCCCCTCCAAGAGGAACACAAGGGCACCCCACATTGATCTTGGGATGTAAGGGGATTTTGTCCATCTGTTTGGTTCATTGGTCGCATCTCAAGTGCCTAGGAAGGGGCCTGGGTCATAGTACAGGTTTGCTGGATAATTGTTGAGCGAGTAAATGGATTCATCAAGTACTCATGGGCTGCACTCTGGAATTCCACCCTTGCTGGGTATGGTAAGCTCACAGGGAGATGTGAGTGTTGCTCCTCCTGGCTCCTCTGAAACCCGGCTCAAGAAGCAGCATCTTCCTCCAGCAAGCCAACGTGTCTCCTGAGCTTTAGAGACGAAGACATAGAGCAAAGAGCTCTGAACTTGGCACCAGGGAGCCCAGGTTTACTGGCCACAGACTTGGCCAAATCACTCAACTTCTGTGAGCCCCTTCACCTGTGAGTCCCAAAGAAAGGTGTCCTGCCAGTCTTGCCTGCTTTGCAGGGTGCTTTTGAAGAGCACAGATGTGCATAAGGAAGCACTGGGGGACCAAACCACCATGCAGTGTAAGGCATTATTCTCTCTACTCTCACACTTGGAAAAAAAATAAAGACACAGAAAAATACAAAGAATATCGTAACAAATACAGAAGTACTCACCCCTCAGAATAACAGGTGCTAATCAGTTACATTTGCTTCATATCTCTCTGGAACAAACTCATGATGTATAAAGTTCCAGTCCCCTGTTATCCATTCCTTAATTTTATTCCTCTCTACCCTCCTCCTCCTCAGAGGCAACCACTATTATGAATTTGGTGTATATCACTTTATCCCAAGTCTTAAATATTTTTAATATACTATTTATGGGGATCACAACATATAAGCAACACATTATTATAAAGTCTTTTGAAAAAAAGTTTGCATAGGAGTGCCTGGTGGCTCAGTCGGTTGAGAGTTCGACTCTTTTTTTTTTAATAAAGATTTTATTTATTTATTTGACAGAGAGAGACACAGCGAGAGAGGGAACACAAGCAGGGGGAGTGGGAGAGGGAGAAGCAGGCTTCCCGCGGAGCAGGGAGCCCGATGCGGGGCTCGATCCCAGGCGCTCCGAGAGTCTGACTCTTGATCTGTCTGGGCCGACTCCAAGCTCAGCCAGGAGTCTGCTTGAGATTCTCTCCTTCTCCGACTGCCCTTTTCCCCACTCTCTCTCTCTCTCTCAAATAAATACATAAATCTTTTTAAAAAATTAAAAAATAAAAAGTTTGCATAAATAATACTAAATTCCTGCACCCAATTCCGAGTGTGTCTGGAGGTTTCCTGCACCACCAAGCCATTCTCCAACGCCATCTGGGTGTCCTAGAATTCATCTCGGCCCTGACACTGTTTATCTGGAGACAGCGTCAGCTTCCACAGGTTAAGGGTTCAGGCCCACAAGACTGCCCCCCTCCCCGACACACATCACAAGTCCAGGCTGTCCCCTGTACTTGTCACCAGCTATTGATCAGAGATGCCAACGAATCCCTCCATGGGTTCAATTAATTTGCTAGAGTGGCTCACAGAACTCAGAGAAACACTTTACTTGCTATAGCAATGGTTTATTACAAAAAGATATAACTCAGGAAGAGTCAGATGGAAGAGATGCACAGGGCAAGGTCAAGGGAAGGGCATGGAACTTCCCTGCCCTTTCTGAGCATGGCACTCTCCCGAAATCTCCATGTGTTCACCAACATGGAAGCTCTTCAAACCCAATCATTTTGGGCTTTCATGGGGGCTTCATTACATAGGTACAATTGATTAAACCATTGAACCCACAGGCAGGTCACTCCCTGATACAGGCTCTGTTTTGGGGTATGCCAAGGAGAAATGAAACATGAGGGACTGGTCCCAGCACTGGAGATTGTTTTCCCTTAAATTCAATTCCAAATCTTGGGCTTGCCCCGGAGTTACCCCAACTAACTTGGGTCCTTGGGGGAAACAGATGGATGGGATTGATGTATATTTGGAATTTATTTGGACTCTGACCAAAAACTATCCCAGCTTAGACCTGGCTCTCAAGGAAAAGGGGTGTTGCCTTGCTCTCCCTCTGTCACCCTCCTGGCCATAGCGACAAGCAGGCTGAGAGGAGGAGTGGCCCCCAGGGATGAAGCATTCCGTGGTGCTTTTCCTGCTCACAGAGGGCTGGGTGCCCAGGTACCACCCAAGGGACCTATGTGCAGGGCCTCAACTTCCAAGAGCCCCATCCTCTGGCTTGTTCTCCCCAGTACATTCCAGAATCATGACACGTCTCTCAGAAAGGAAGAATTATTTTTGCCCATGGCATAAATAAATCCAGGAACCAGTTCCAGTAATCACAAGTACATGCCAGTTTTCAAGTGCACTCTTGACAAAAGCAGAAAGAAATCAGTATAGCCTGCCCAGAAAGGTCACTGGCGGTATGGAAGCCAGCAGGATTCTGGAGAAAGGAAGCAGGAAGGAGGGGCTAGATTTTCATTTAACATTATCAAGTTTTTCAAACAAACAGAAAGAGAGAGCAATTTAAAAAACAAATTTGAAGTTATTTTGCCCAATTTACTTCAGATCTTAAGAAATAAAAATAAAATGTCACCTGGGTGGCTCAGTCTATTAAGCATCCACCTTCGGCTTAGGTAATGATCCCAGGGACCTGGGATCCATCCCCGCATCAGGCTCTCTCCTCAGCGGGGAGCTTGCTTTTCTCTCTCTCCCTCTGTGCTCTCTCTCTCTCTCTCTCTCTCGCTCTCTCGCTCTCACTCTCTCTCAAATAAATAAAATCTTTAAAAAAATGAAAATAAAACATTAGTTCCACTAGAAACCTGACCATCCTCTATAATTCTCTCCCCAGAGGTCTTTGCTACCATCAGTTTGTGTTTGCCTTTCTCATGCTTCCTTTAATATTTTCATGATATATATATATATATGCAACTATAAAAACAACTGTATGTGATATTCTTTTTTTAAGCTTTTTAAATTTTTCCTTTGATACATTTATTTTTAAATTAATTTTTTAAATTTAAATTTAATTAAATTTTAGCTAGCTAACATACAGTGCAATATTGGTTTCCGGAATAGAATGCAGTGATTCATCATTTACATACAACACCCAGTGCTCATCACAACAAGTGCCCTCTTTAATACCCATCCCCCATCTAGCCCTTCCCCACTCACCTGCCTCCATCAGCCCTGTTTGTTCTCCATTGTTAAGAGTCTCTTATGGTTTGTTTCCTTCTCTCCTTTTTTCTTTTCCCCCTTCCCATTTGTTCATTTGTTTTGTTTCTAAAATTCCACATGAGTGAGATCATATGGTATTTGTGATTCTCTAATTTATTTCATTTATCATAAAACACTCTAGCTCCATCCATGTCCTTTCAAATGACAAGATTTCATTTTTTGATGGCTGAGTAATATTCCCTACATGATTTTCCACTGTATATATGATTTTGCAACTTGCTTTTTAAGACAAATTGTAGCAAAAAGAAAAAACACACGCAATTCACCCTCCCAATCATTTCCAAGTGTATAGTATTGTCAACCACATGAACCCCTCCTGTGTGACTGAATCTACACCCACCAAACACAACTCTCCACCTTCCCCTTTCCCAGCCCCTGGCAATTACCATTCTACATTTTAGAAAGTTGACTGCTTTGGATACCTCATATAAATGGAATCATCGAGTATTTTTGTGACTGCCTTATTTCACTTGCGTAATGTCCTCAAAGTTCATCCATGTTGTAGCACATGTGAAGTTCTTTCCTTTTATGGCTGAATGATATTCCATTGTATGTATGTGCTGCATTTTGTTTATCTATTAATCCATTCTTGGACATTTTTTTTCTCTCAACAGTTTATTTTTATTTTTATTTATTTAATTTTAATTTTTAATTTGAATATAGTTGACACTATTGTTACAAAAACATGGAACGCTTCACAAATTTGTGTGTCATCCTTGCTCAGGGGCCATGCTAATCTTCTCTGTATTGTTCCAATTTTTAGAATATGTGCTGCCGAAGCGAGCACCATTTATGGACATTTAAGTTGCCCCCACCTCTTGGCTGTCATGAACACTGCTGCCATGAACATGGGTATGCAAACATCTTTTTGAGATCCTTTTTAATTTTTTTTTATATACACACCCAGCAGTGGGATTGTTGGATCATATAATAATTCTATTTTGAATTTTTTCAGGAAACTCCGAACTGTTTTCCCTAGTGGCTGCACCATTTTACATTACCACCAACAGCACACAAACATTCCAATTTCTCCTCACCCTAGCTAACACTTGTTATTTTCTGCGTTTTGGGTAGTGGCCATCCTGATGCGTGTGAGGTGATATCTCATTGTGGTTTTGGTTTACATTTCCCTGATGATTAGTGAGTTTGAGTATCTTTTCATGTGCTTGTTAGACCTTTGGAGAATTGTCTATTCAAATTCTTTACCCATTTTTAAATTGGGTTATTTGTTTTTTTTTTTTTTGTTATTGAGTTATAGGAGTTCTTTTTATATTCTGGATACTAACTTTTTATCAGATAAATGGTTTGCACATCTTTTCTCTATATGGTTGCCTTTTCACTCTGTTGATTTTTTGTTGCTGTTATTCACAGAAAATTTTAAGTTTGATGTGGTCCCATTTGTCTATTTTTGCTTTTGTTGCCTGTGCTTTTGGTGTTATATCTAAGAAATCCTTATTAAATCCAATGTCATTGAGCTTCCTCCCTGTTTTCTTCTAGGAGTTTTATAGTTTCAGGTCTTATATTTAGGTCTTTAATAAATTTTGAATTAATTTTTGTATATCGTGCACACAACTTGCTTTTTGAACTGATTTTGTCTTTGAGATTTATCTGTGTTAGTACAAGGAGTTCTAGCTCACCTACTGTCACTGCTGATGGAAAGTCTATGTAACATTCTCCACAAGTTGTTCACCCATTTTTCAACTTGTCACAAATAGTATGGTGATGGACATTCTAAGTCTCCCACACACATGTGTAACAAGCAGAATCACTGGCTCCAAGGGCATACGAGCACACCTCTTCCATATTAACAGACATCTCTCAGTTGTCATACAAAGGGATCGTATGAACAGACGGCGCTGCTTCTCTTCCCTGCAGGCACCTGCACCCTCCTGCATTGATGATGTGCCTCATGATGCTAATTTCTATTTTCCTGATTGCTAAATAAAATTTGAGGCATATAGTTTATTAACTTGTTTCATGTTTTCCTACTCCCCGGAGCAGTTAGAGCAGGTAATTATCATAATGATAAAACTCAGGAAGTAACACTAAGTTACTCCATGGAACGCTCTTTTGTCTCCTGCCCCCGCAATTTCAACTCGATGATAATAACCCATTATAGTAGTTTGGGGCAAAGGGGAGAGAATAAAGCCAGTCAGCAAAACCCATGCCTATCTCAAAGAGATAAACTAAAGAAGAAATAGATGCCTGGTTTGGATTACGGGTCTTAGGCAGGACAAGAACTGCCCTATACTTAGATATCTGGGCCACGCTGTCCTCACTTGTTCCTGGGACTCCCTAAATAATGATACACTGTAAATGAGAGGTAAATGACATTTCTCAAATTCAGATTAATATTGAGATGGGCTGATCTGAATTAGTGATGGCTGAGTTGTGAACCATCAAAACTTCAAGTTACTAAGTTTTTAAGGGCATATAACAAAACAAGGGCAAGTAGGCTTGCTTTAGCAACCCCCATGAGAATCACCTGTCTGGTCTAGCCCTCCAGGGTGGGGGTAGGAAGAGGTGGGCACCCAAGGCCCAAAGCCACACTATAAATGCAAAAGTAGTTTGTCTATTTGGGGTTGCAAAAACACCAGGTAGTCTCCAATATCAGAATGACGCCCTGAGAAAAGGCTCTGCCAGAGGACAGGATTCAGGTGATAAAATAATAAGAAAAGATGCTGATCTGGTACATTTGGAAGTTGTCACTCCTGTGTTCATGACAAAGAAAAAGCTGAACAAACTAAAAATCAACAACTCTTCTTAGATCTATTAGAGAACTAAAGTCATAAGCTAATCACCTGCCTCCCAAACTGGGGAGACAGACAGGCAGATAGAATCACAGCTTATTGGCAGAGGATCACAACTTACTGGAACAGTAGCTTAGAAACAGAAATCTTGGTGGGAACCAGTTATTGGTGTAGGAAAAGCCAAACTTTAATTGATGAATTGCTAGAAACTCCAGTCTGAGACTTGGACAAGTCTGAAAGTTTGGCTCCTGGGGGAACTCAGGATTTGGAAGGGGTCCCCCTTTTTGTGAGTTTTACTTCCATGAGTCCTATCAGGTTCTTACAGCAAAGATTAGAGAAAAATCCCTTGGGCTTCTGGTAGGAGGAGGGGAGAAGTAACCATTCTGAAATATGCCAGAGCATTCTGTCCTTCTTAATAAGGTCTGCCCTCAAGAGAAACTACTAACCTACTGGGGCCTAACCAACTTGGAGGAGAGAAAACATTCAACTCCAGCCCCCTCTAGCCATCCTATTCCATGCAAGTTGCAGGGGTAGGGGGACAACTGAGAAGCTCTTGTGAAGATCACAGTCCAGGGCTCAGGCTTATTAAAAGACTGAGACCTAATCATAAAACCATAGACCTCTCCCCTCTCCTACACCTCACCAGCACATCAGTAATGCTCCTGTATAATATCTAGGGAATACAACAGCAGGACTGTCATGTGTCTGACTTTGTTTAAGAAGACTTTAAGAAACCGAAGCATGAACATACAGGAGAGACAAAAACAAGGACACCAGAGGCAATTTTAGCTTGTGACACCTACGGCGATAGTAAACACTAAACACAGCCTAACTCCCAGACAAACAAACATAAAACCTCACACTAAAGGCCTATTTACTTCAGTCCCTTTTACTTAGTACATCCTGTCTGGTTTTCACCAAAAAATTACAAGCCTTACTGAAAGACTAAACGCACAGTTTGAAAAAACAGAGCAAGCATTAGAAACACAGTCAGGTATGGCAGAGATGGAATTATCAGGTCAGAAATTTAAAGCAACTATGATTAATATGCTAAGGTCCCTAACAGAAAAAGTAGATATCATGCAAGAACAGATGGGTAATGTAAGCAGAGAGATGGAAATCCTAAGAAATAATCAAAATGAATTCTATAAATAAAAACCACTCTAACAGAAATGGAAAATGCCTTTGAGGGGCTCATCAATAGACTGGACATGGCCAAGGAAAGAATCAGTGAACTTGAAGAAATGTCAGTAGAAATTCCTAAACTGAAATGCAAAGATAAAAAAATAAAAGTGATGGAACAGTCCAAGCACTGTAAGACAATTACAAAAGGTGTAATATACATGTAATGGGAATACAAGAAGGAAAAAAGAGATAAAGAACAGAAGAAATATTTGAAGTAATAATGACTGAGAATTTTCCAAAATTAACAATAGACACCAAACCATAGATCCAGGATGCTCAGAAAACACTAAGAAGGATAAATACTGAAAAATCTATACCTAGGTGTATATTCAAATTGCAGAAAATCAAAGGCAAAGAGAAAATCTTGAAAGAAGCCACAGAATAAAACACCTTACCTATGGAAGAATAAGAATTAGAATCACATATGTCTTCTCTTCAAAAACTGTGCAAGCAAGGAGAGAGTGGAATGAATTATTTAGTGTTGAAATTAAAAAATCACCAACCTAGAGTTTTGTATCTAGTGAAATTGTCCTTTAATAGTGAAGGAGAAATAAAGATTTTTCTCAGGCGGACAAAAATTGAGGGAATTTGTTGCCATTAGATCACCTGACAAGAAGTATTAAAAGTTCTTTAAAGAGAAGGAAAATGATGTGGATCACAAACTTGGATCTACATAAGGAAGAGCATTAAAGAAGGAATAAATGAAAGTTGAGTAAAACCTTTTATTTTTCTTATTCTTACTTGATTTAACAGAAACAGCTCAAAACAATGACAATGCATTTGGTGATTGTAGTTTATGGATAATTGAAGTCAATGACATCAATGTTATAAGAAACAGGAGAGAAAAATTGGGAATACTCTGTTACAAGGAATATGTAATACTCATGAAGCAGTATAGTGTTATTTGTAAGTGGACTTAGATGAGTTGTAAATGTATACTGTAAACTCTAGGGCAACCACTAAAAAAGGTTTCATAAAAGATTATAATTGATGTATTAGGCAGGGTTCTCCAAGAAATAGGGTGTGTGTCTAAATAAGGAATTGGCTTATGCAAGACTGAGAAGTCCCAAGATCTGCAATCTGGAGAGCCAGGAGAGCCAATCGTACAGCTCCAGTATGAGTCTGAAAGCATGAGAATCAGGAAAGCCAACTGTGTAAGTTCCAGTCCAGGTACAAAGGCAGGAGACCGATGTCCCAGCTCAACATCATCAGGTAGGCAGAGAGAATTCTCTCTGGTCCAGTCTTTTGTTCTATTCAGGCCTTTAACAGATTGGATTAAGCCTGCCCACATTGCGGAAGACAATCTGCTTTACTCCATCCACTGATTTAAATGCTAATTTCATCCAGAAACACCCTCATAGACACACCTATAATTTTCTTTTAGGAAATATCTGGGCACCCCAAGACCTAGTCAAGTCAACACATAAGACTGACCATCACAATTGATATGCTAAGAGAGAAGAGAAAGTGGAATCATATAAAATGCTCAGTTAAAACCAGAGAGGGGAAAAAAGAAGACAAAAACAAACAAATAAAAAACAAGAGCAATAGCTAGAAAATGTAACAAATATGGAAGATATTAATCTACCTATATCAATAATAAAAATTGACTTTAAATGTCAATTGTCTGAATATACCAATTAAAAGACAGGCTGTCAGAGTAGGTTAAAAAAACAAAAGACCCTGGGGCACCTGGGTAACTCAGTCAGTTAAGCATCTGCCTTTGGCTCAGGTCATGATCTTGGGATCCTGGGATTGAACCCCAAGTCGGGCTGGGTGTCTGCTCCCCCATCTTCCTCTGCCCCTCCCCCTGCTTGTGCTCTCTCTCTCTCTCATAAATAAATTAAAAAAAAATTTTTTTTTAAGACCCAATCATATGTTGTTTACAAGAAACCCACTTTAAAGAAAAGACAAGATTAAAAGTAAATGGGTGCAGAAAGATACATCATACTAACACTAATCAAAAGAGTGCTGGAAGCACTATGTTAATTTCAAACAAAGGAAACTTCAGAGCAAGGAAAGTTATCAGAGATAAAGAGAGGTGTAGATAATGATAAAAGGATCAGTTCTCCAAGAAGACATAATAATTCTTAATGTGTATGCACTTAACAACAGAGCATCAAAATATGAGACAAAAATTGTTAGAAAAGCAAGGAGAAACAGATAAATGCGGTATTACATTTGGAAGCTTCAACACCCCTTTATCACAAATGGACAGATCCAGCAGGCAGAACATCAGTAGGATATAGTTGAACTAAACAACACCATTAACTGTATTTAATTGACATTTACAGACTACTTTAGCCAACAACAGCAGAACACACATTCTCTGCAAGTTCACACAGACCATTTGCCAAAATAGACCACATTCTGGGTCATAAAACAAACAATAAATTTAAAAGAATAGAAATCATACAAAATTTTCTTTCAGATAATAATAGAATTAAACCAGAGATCACTAATAGAAAGATCATGAGAAAATCCCAACACAGTTGGAGATTAAACAACATACTTCCAAATAACACAGGAGTCACACACACACACACACACACACACACACACACACACACACTCAAGTCTCAGGAGAAATTTAAAGATATTTTTGAACTAAATGAAAATGAAAATACAACCTATCAAAATTTGTGGAATACAGTGAAAGCAGTGCTTACAGGGAAATCTATTGCATTGAATGAATTGAATGTATTATTAAAGAAAAAAGATCCAAAATCAATTATCTAGGCTTCTACTTTGGGAAACAAAAAAAGAAGAGCAAATTAAATCCCAGTAAGCAGAAGAAAAGAAATAATAAAAAATAGAACAGAAATCAAGGAAATTTAAAATAAGAGATTAATCAAGAAAAGCAATGAAACCAAAGCTGGTCCTTTGAAGAGATCAATATAATTAATGAACCTCTAGTCAGGTTAACTAAGAAAAAAAGAGAGAAAACACAAATTACTAAAATCAGAAATGAAAGAGGGGCCAGCACTACTGATCCCATGGACATTAAAAGGATAATAAAGGAATACTATGAACAAGTCTATGCCCACAAATTTGATAACTTAGAATGAAATGAATTAATTCCTTGAAAGCTGCAACTTACTGAAATGCACACAAAACTCACAGAAGGAGAAATATATACCCTGAATAGGTCCATATCTGTTAAAGAAAATTGAACCAATACTTAATCACCTTCTAGAACAGAAAGCACCAGCCCCGTTGGGTTCACTGGTAAATTTTACCAAACATTAAAGAAGAAACTATACCAGTGCTTTATAATCTTTTCTAGAAAATAGAAGCAGAAGGAACACTTCCTAACTAATTCTATGAGGTCAACATTACCCTAATACCAAAACCAAAAAAAGATGTTACAAGAAAGGAAAACTACAGATCAATATCTCTTATGAACACAGGTGCAAACATCCTCAACAAATTAGCAAAATTGTATCCAACAATGAATAAATAGAATTATACACCATGACAAAATGGGATTTATTCCAGGTATGCAAGGCTAGTTCAACACTGAAAACCAATTAGCGTAATCTTAGTCTGCTCAGGCAGACTCACAATACCACAGAACGGGTGGCTTAGGCTACAGAAATTTATTTTCTCACAGTTATGGGGGCTGAAAGTCCAAGATCAAGATGTTGGCAAGTTTGATTTCTCCTAAGGCCCTTCTCCTTGGCTTTCAGATGTCTGCCTTCTCTCTGTATCTTCACATAGCCTTTCCTCTGTGTGCACATCCTTGTTATCTCTGTCCCTGTGTCTTAACCTCTCCTTATCCTAACCTCTTCACAAATAGATCAGCGGAACAGTCAGATTGGACTAGGGTGCATTTTAACTTAATTACCTCTTGTAAATGCCCCATCTTTAAATATAGGCACATTCTAAGGTACTAGGGGTTAGGGCTTCAACATGTGAATTTTAGGGAGGACACAATTCAGTCCATAAAAGGGAGATTGAACATTTTCAAGATGTCAATTCTTCACAATTTGGTCTATATATCCAATGTAATCAATCAAAATCCCAGCAAGTTATTTTGTGGATATAGAAAAACTGATCTAAAGTTTATATGAAGAGGGGGTACCTGGGTGGCTCAGTCATTAAATGTCTGCCTTTGGCTTGGGTCATGATCCCAGGGTCCTGGGATCAAGCCCTGCATTGGGCTCCCTGCTCAGCAGGAAACCTGCTTCTCCCTCTCCCACTCCTCCTGCTTGTGTTCCCTCTCTCACTGTCTCTGTCTGTCAAATACATAAATAAATAAAATCTTTAAAAAAAATAAAGTTTATATGGAGAGGTAAAAAATCCAGAATAGCTAACACAATATTGAAGGAGAATAACAAAGTCAGAGGACTGACACTACCCAACTTCAAGACTTACTACTATAAACTATAATAATCAAGACAATATGGTATTGGTGAAGGAATAGGCAAATAGATCAATGGAGCAGAAAAGAGAGCTCAGGAAAAGATCCACAGAAATATAGTCAACTGATCTTTGACAAAAGATCAAAGGCAATTGAACGGAAAAATGATAGTCTTTTCACATAGTAGTGCTAAGAACAATTGGGTATCCAAATGCAAAAATATGAATCTAGACATAGATCTTACATCTTTCATAAAAACAAACTCAAAATGGATTATGAATCTAAGTGTAAAATGCATAAAAGTCCGAGAGGATAACACAAGAGAAAATCTAGGTGACTTTGGATTTGGTGATGATTCTTTAGATATAAGACCAAAAGTATGATCCATGAGAAAAAAATGATAGCTGAGGTTTATTAAAATTAAAAGCTTCTGCTCTATGAGAAACACTATGAAGAGAATGAAAAGATAAGCCACAGACTAGGGAAAAAAATCTTTGCAAAACACACATCTGATAAAGATCTGGCATTCAAATATGCAAAGAACTTCTAAAAGCCAATGTAAGTAACAGACAACCTGATTAAAAAATGGGCAAAAGACCTGAACAGATGCCTAACCAAAGAAGATATACAGATGGCAAATCAGCATATGAAAGATGCTCCCCATCACATGTCATTAGGGAATTGCAAATTAAAACAATGAGATACCACTACACATCTATTAGAATGGCCAAAATCCAAAACACCAACAACACCAAATGCTAGCAAGGATGGAGAGCAACAGGAACTCTCATTCATTGCGGGTGGGAATGAAAAATGGTACAGCCATTTTGGAACACAGTTTGGTAGTTTCTCACAAAACTACATATACTTTTACTATATGATTCAGCAGTCTTACTCTTTGGTATTCACCCAAAGGAGTTGAAAACTTATGTCCACACAAAAACCTGCACACAAATGTTTATACATTTATTATACAAATGTTTATTCATAATTGCCAAAACTTGGAAGCAACCAAGATGTCTTTTGGTAGGTAAATAGATAAATAAACTGTGGCACATCAAGACAATGGAATATTATTCAGGCCCAAAAAGAAATGAACTATCAAGGGGTAACTGGGTGGCTCAGTCGGTTAAGCATCTGCCTTTGTCTCAGGTCATGATCCCCGGGTCCTGGGATGGAGCCTGGCTCAGGCTCCCCACTCAGCTGGGAGGCTGCTTCTCCCTCTCCCTCTGCCCCTCCCCACCCCCACTTGTGCTCTCTCTCTCTCTCTCAAATAAATAAAATCTTAAAAAAAAAAAAGAAATGAGCTATCAAGTCATGAAAAGACATGGAAGAAACTTCAATTCATTTTACTAAGTGAAAGAAGCCAATTTGAAAAGGCTTCACTGATATTGTATGATTCCGACTATATGGCATTCTGGAAAAGGCAAAACTATAGCGACAGTAAGATCAATGGTTGCCAGGGGTTGGTAGAGTAGAGAGGGATGGACAGGTGGAGCACAGAGGATTTTTAGGGCAGCAAAGTACTCTGTATGATGGTGGATACATGACATTATACTATTTTCCCTCTACTCATAACACTTCTGATACCAAATGTGTGGGGTTTTCCCACATTAACCAATTCCCACCTCCGGACACCAACTAGATGCCCTACAATTCAATTCTTTTTTTTTTTTTTTTTTTAAAGATTTTATTTATTTATTTGAGACAGAGAGAAAGCACATGAGAGGGGGGAGGGTCAGAGGGAGAAGCAGACTCCCCGCCAAGCAGGGAGCCCGATGTGGGACTCGATCCTGGGACTCCAGGATCATGACCTGAGCCGAAGGCAGTCGCTTAACCAACTGAGCCACCCAGGCGCCCCCTACAATTCAATTCTGACACTCCTGGGAGTTGGTGCAGACTCCACAAGACCCAGACAATGTAAAACACAAAGAGTGATTGTTAAAAATGTATCAATATTGGCTCACCAATTGTAATGAATGTATTACACTAATGCACAATGTTAACAATAAAGGATACTTGGCCCAGAGCGGGTAAGGCTGAGGAAGTAAATGGGAACTCTCTATTTTCTGATAATTTTTCTGTAAACTTAAACCTGCCCTAAAAATTAAAGTTTATTAATTTAAAAAATAGAAAAGCAGGTGCTTTGAAGTCGAAGCGATGACTAAATCAGAATGGTGAGGCAGATGGGAAGAGAGAAATGACACAGGTATTGAAATGGAACACACAGAGAAGGCCTGAGGAATGGGCATGTTGATAGCCAAGGAGTCGGTAACTCATTTTGACAATATCTGCGCTCTGCCTGATCAGAGAAGAGCCTTTCGGTGGGAGACCACCGGACCACAAAACCATTAACTCTACAGGTAAGAAAGCTGAAGAACCTACGAAAGTGTTTTGTCTTTTAATTAAGTAAACCTTAACCTGTAGTATAATTTGTCCCAGTACTTTTTTTCCAAAGTTTATTTATTTATCTTAGAGAGAGAGAGAAAGAGCATGTGAGGGGGGGGACAAAGGGAAAGGGAGAGGAGCAGAGTCCCTGCTGAGCCGGGAGCCTAGGTGGGGCTTGATCCCATAACCCCAAGATCATGACCTGAGCCGAAATCAAGAGCTGGACAGTCACCTGACTGTGCTACCCAGGAGCCCCGGTCCTATTACTTCTTTAGCAAAACTTGTCTTTCGTAGATAATTCAAAAGTAAATTAAATCCAAGCCCCTTAGGGATTCTAGGTTGGGTCCAGATGAGTGAAGTTTCCTATGTTACCATTTTATTCTGAATTGTCCCTTTCTGTAGTGATGAAGTAGTGTCATGTTTCTGGGTATTGTGGAGGATAGTAGAAGAACAAATACAAGCTCCACCAGCCATTGGGCATCATGTTGGAGTTTTATAGAGATAAGCTAAGATTGGTTTTCATCATTCTTGAAACCCCGCCTCTTACCTCATTGTGCAATATGGAGAAAGAATGTCATTGCCCAGTCTCTGCCATGACTGGCTGAAAACAAGTAGGCAAACTGTTTAGCCAATACACTGGGCCTCAGTGGTCATCTGTGTTTGCTGCTAAAGCCTTATATCCATAGGGCTTAAGACCCTTTAATGACCTCATAATGAACGCAAATAAAGACCACCTGTGAGCTCAACACCTGGTCACTTTCTCTTAACTTTGGAACCATATCTACCTGCCCATGGGCCAGCTCCTTTTGGATGTCCACAGGTGCTCAAACAAAATGTGTCCAGCACCGAAGCTGGCTCTTCCTCCTGTGATCTGAGATCCCCCTGACTGAGAATGCTACCAATTGTCCTCCAGGTGCATAAGCCAAAAACATCATCTCTTTCTCTACTCTTCCTTACCCTTCCATACCCATGTGTCCTATAGACCCCCCATTCCTTTTCCCCCTTTTATAACTACTTCAGTACAGACCACCCTTATTTGTCATTTGGAGGACACTTCCCTTTGTTAGTTGTTTTCTTTTCTTTTTCTTTAGGATTTATTTATTTATTTATGAGAGACCAAGCACAAGCAGGGGGAGGGGCAGAGGGAGAGGGAGAGGGAGAGAGAATCCACAAGCAGACTCCCAGCTGAGTGTGGAGCCCCACATGGGGCTCGATTACAGGACCCCAAGACTATTACTTGACCTGAAACCAAGAGTCAGCCACTCAACTGACCAAGCTACCCAGGCACCCCTGTTAGTTGTTTTCAAAGAATCCTGTTCTTCTCCATTAGAAAAGTTACCTGTGTAATTACACACCCATTGTGGTGGCTGATTTACTGATTCCCCTTTTTGACCATAATCTCCATGAAAGCAGGACGCTTTCTTTCTTCTCCCGATTTTATTTCCAGTATCTCTACAGAGCCTGGTGCACAGTAGATCCTTCATAAACATTTGTAGAATTAGTGGGTAATTGAAACCGCTCCCTAATGGTCTCTTGCTTTTGTCCGTCTCCCCATTGCAGCAAGAACACATATCTGATCATGATGTCATTTTCCTGATGAAAACTTTGCAATAGCTTCTCATCGCTCTCAGATAAAAGTCAGTGCTTGACAAGGCTTCTGACGTCAATTTCCACCATTGCCCCTAAGGGCTGGGAGCCATTCTCATCGTTTAGATCCTTCCTCCATCTCCTTTCAGGCCTCCACATTTGTTGTTCCTTCTGCCTGAATACTTGCTCTTCAATCCCCTTTTGTTTGACCTGCTCATTATTCCTTATTTCGACTTGGATGTCACGCCTGCCGAGATATCTTCCCTGACCCCCTCCATCACACTAGTGCTCTACACACCAGTGTATTTTCTCTGTCACTTTACTCATCTGACCATATCTTACTGGCATACTTAATTGCCTGTCTTCTTTATAATATATGAATCACCTAAGAGCAGATACCTGTCCTATTCATTGGACTTCTCACAGCTCCTGGCTTGGGGTAGACTCAGTCAATCCTTGTTGAATGAATGAATCAATGAATAACCAAAGGGCAAAAGAATACTGACTAATACTTCTAGGCTCTAAAAATGGGATGGGAGATAGAGTTCATCTAAGATTTATTTAGTGAGCATGCATTAAGGACATGCTCTGTGCTAGTGTCATGGAGACGGACACAGAGAGCA
Source organism: Zalophus californianus (assembly GCF_009762305.2). Lineage (NCBI taxonomy): Eukaryota > Metazoa > Chordata > Mammalia > Carnivora > Otariidae > Zalophus > Zalophus californianus. Next base: position 18,842,187 of record NC_045609.1, read on the forward strand.
ACTTTTGTAACAGATGGGGTGGTGAGCACCCTCAGAGCACAGGAGCCACCCCCACTGGTGTCTGCAGGAGAGACCCTGCTCCACTTGCCTCCCAGAGACAGACAAGGAAGACCTGGGTGCTTTCCACCTCTCCTGCTATTTCACCCACAGATTTTGTCCCTTCATGCTAGACCCATTGAATTTTTTCTCTCACTATCTGTGATGGAAAATCAGTCAGAAAATCATGGGATGTAGAGAAACTTGAAAGTCATCTAATTAGTCTCCTACTTTCAGGGAAGACTACTCTTTGTTTAAATGCAATTAGACAAAATTCCGTAGCCGCTTTCAGCAACAGTCTGGAATTTCGCACACCTTGATGCCAAGCTTTTTTTCTTATAGGTAATCTCAGTCTCTCCTGCTATAATTTGAGCTCATTTCTTCTTCTCTGCACCCAGCTTGTGACCCACCCAATCACTGTTTATGTCATTCTCTGCCTGGAGTGCCTCCCTCTCTCCCCTTGGCTCTACCTAATTGTTGCGGTCCCTGCACACCAGCTCCCTCTGAGTGTGGTCCAAGGACTTCTCAAATCTAACTTGCCTTGGGGGTGATAAAAGGAATGAATTAGATTTCCATTTGTCAATATTGATTGAACTCCAAAACACAGTGCTGAATAAAGAAAATTTGAGAATGAAGCATACACACATTATTTATGTAAATCAAATACTATATAAAATATGTGTAAAATACTACACATTTATGGAGGTGAACACACACACACACACACAAATCAAGAGTGGGAGGAGGGCTGGGAAGATGCAGTAATAATATGAGATTGTGTTATGGGAAGGTGGGACCAGAAGCAAAGATAAAAGGACCCAAAGAAGAAGTAAATGTCTGCATGTATCAGACACCTGTGGCACACTGTGCAGCCAACTAAGGAGATGGTAACTTGAATTTGTTCAAATTCAGCCCCCAAAAGGAAAAGCACCAACTCAAGTTGCATTACATGTAGGGGTGGCTCTGAGGTGGACAGAATGCAGAGTTGGGGGAAACGAGAGGATGAGTAAGGGGAAGGCAGTCGAGTGGAAGGCGCCCAGCGAGGGGTGAGCAATGCGCGCTTGCGCTCTCTGGAACTTCTGTTACAAGGTGCATCTGTTCACAGAGGGAAAGAAAAAAGAAGAACCTCTGAGCAGTGGTGCCGAGAAAATAGTCTAACTTTTTTTTTTTTTCTGGCACTAAGAAAGATACACAGACATGTCCCCTGTAATAGAACAAACAAGCCTATGAGGGATCTTTAGCTCCAAATATCAGGAATGTTTACATAAACTGAGTAGCATTTAACGTCATGACTTTGTGAGAGTTAGATTTGGTATTTTTAAGGAAATGTCAAAAAGGATTCATGGGCCTTTGAGGTTGCTGGTCTAACCATCCAACCATGGACCCCTCAGGCTAACTGTCCAGCTCCTGAGCCATTACCAGGGCCCCGTGGCACCAACCCTCACCATCCTGGGGGCTGGGCTACCACCCACCCACCTTATTCCTGCCTCCACACGGCTCGCTCTTGCCTTCAGGCTTGTTTGTGTTTCTTTGAACTTTATCTAAATTGTGTTACATTTAAAAAAATATTTTTATGTTAATGTTATTATATTTTGCTATCCTATCGCTCTGTCTTTTAATCGGGTGAGCACATTTCCTAGAAAAGCACAATTCAGTTAACTGCCTCCTGGAAGTAAGTTATTCAGACTACAAAGCCCTAAGCTCACAATGCTGGCTTGCCTGGATCTGGAGCCGTGCCTCTGGCCTGCCCACTGCTAATGCCACTTTTAGCTGATGGTGAAGGTTCCTCCCACTTTCCCCTCCTCAGCCACCCAACTTCCACCACGACTAGAGTTAGACTTTGTAATGCAACGATAAGACGAGGCTCTTCCTCAGTGTCACCTGAGGCACCGGTCAACAAGAGGCCAGCACCTCTACGTTCCAAAGATGGGAGTCAGCCCACCCAGTAGGGCTTTCAAAGGAGGTCTCTGCACACGGTGTCTGCCTGCCTATGAGAAAGGATGGACAGAGCTGAGCGGTCCAAGGCACAGGACTTACATTGTGGGCATACAGTGAGTCCTTCCCCTTCTGTGGGGAAAGAGTAGGGGTGCTCCCCCTTACCTCCAGTTTAGGGAGAGGAGCTTTAAGCAGACAGCTGGGCACTGACGAGGGGATCTACGTCTGCCACTGGCCTGAGAATGTAAGGGGGACACTTGATTGAACTGGCTGGAGAAGTTATTAGTGGGAAGTTACTAGTCTTCGCAAGGGATGCAGCAGAAGACATTCCTGTCTCACCTGAGAGGGCAGGCCCTGGGCCTCTTTGCCCTTGTTAGCGCAGAATAAAATGCCCCCCACCTCCTCTGTGACGATGAGCCTCCAAAAACCAGGGACCAAAAGGGAGTTGTTGTGGCCAGCTGGGCAGTGCCTCACCCTCCTCAAGAGAACTAGAGGTGAGAGGTCCCCAGAAATGTCAAAAGTAGGTCCCCAAAGGACCCAAGACAAGCCTACAAGGGACCTTTAGAGAAGAAGTACGTCTTATTCTGGAGAGAAAGGCTGGTTTTTTGTATCTGCTGTGGCCACAGAGCTCCAAATCCAAATCCAGTTGGAGAGAATCCTTCCCTCCCTGCTAAGGCTCTAGCCCCGCGCCCCCCGCCTCCCCAGCTACAGTTCTGGAGAGGTCAAAGCTAGGGAGAGGGGGTGGGGGTGAAAATGCTGGCAATGGGAGGAGGTATTATTGGTTAAATTGCATCTCCCCCACCTGCTGGACTCATATGCTGCAGTCCTGACCCCCATTACCTCAGAATATAACTGTATTTGGAGATAGGGTCTTTTTAAAAGCTTTTTAAATTAAGATTTTAATTTTAATTCCAGTCCATACAGTGTTATATTAGTTTCAGGTGTACAATATAGTGATTCAACGACTCTATACACTACTCAGTGCTCATCGTGATAAGTGTGCTCTTCAATGCCCGTCACCTATTTCCCCCACCCCTCACCCACCTCCCCTCTGGAGACTATCAGTTTGTTCTCTATACGTAAGAGTCTGGTTCTTGGTTTGTGTCTCTCTCTCTTTCTTTTTCCTTTGCTTGTTTGTTTTGTTTCTTAAATTCCAAATGAGTGAAATCATAGGTATTTGTCTTTCTTGGACTTGTTTCACTTAGCATTATACTCTCTAGCTCCATCCATGTCATTGCAAATGGCAAGATTTCATTCTTTCTTACGGCTGAATAATATTCCATTGTATATATCCACCATATCTTCTTTATTCATTCCTCAGTTGTTGGACACTTGGGCTGCTTCCATATCTTGGCTATTGACAATAATGCTGAATAAACATAGGGGTGCATGTATCCTTTTGAATTAGTGTTTTTGTATTTCGGGGGTACATACCCAGTAGTGTGATTACTAGACTATAATGTAGTTCTATTTCTAACTTTTTGAAGAAACTCCAGGCTGTTTTCCAGAGTGGCTATACCAGTTTGCATTCCTGCCAATAGTGCACGATGGTTCCTTTTTCTCCACATCCTTGCCAACACTTGCTGTTTCTTCTGTTTTTGATTTTAGCCATTCTGACAGGTGTGAGGTGATATCTCATTATAGTTTTGATTTGCATTTCCCCGATGCTAAGTGATGTTGAGCATCTTTTCATGTATCTGTTGGCCATCTGGTTATCTTCTTTGGAGAAATGTCTATTCATGTCTTCTGTCCATTTTTTAATTGGATTATTTGTTTTTTGAGTTATATCAGTTCTTTGTATATTTTGGATACTAACCCTTTATCAGCTATGTCATTTGCAAATATCTTCTTTCATTCTGTAGGTTACTTTTTAGTTTTGTTGATTGTTTCTTTCACTGTGCAGAAGATTTTTATTTTGATGTAGTTCCAATAGTTTATTTTTGCTTTTATTTCCCTTGCCTCAGGAGACCTATCTAGAAAAATATTGCTATGGTTGATGTCAGACAACAAAAAGAAATAAAAGGCACCTAAATTGGTAAGGAAGAAGTAAAATTTTCACTATGTGCAGATGACATGATACTATATATAAAAAAACCCTAATTACTCCACCAAAAAACTACTAGAACTGATTAATGAATTCAGTAAACTCACAGAATACAAAATCAATGTACGGAAATCTGTTGCATTTCTATATACTAATAATGAAGCAGCAGAGAGAGAAATTAAGAAAAGAATCCCAATTTAAAATTGCACCAAAAACAATAAACTATCTAGGAATGAATATAACCGAAGAGATGAAAGACCTATGCCCTGAAAACTATAAAACACCAATGAAAGAAATTGAAGATAGCGTAAAGAAATGGAAAGACATCCCATGCTCATGGATTGAAAGAACAAATATTGTTAAAATGTCCATACTACTCAAAGCAATCTTAACACATTCAGTGTAATCCTTATCAAAATACCACCAGATTTTTTCACAGAGCTAGAGCAAATTTGTATGGAACCACATTTGTGGTTCTAAATTTGTATGGAACTACAAAAGACCCAGAATAGCCAAGGCAATCTTGAAAAAGAAAAACAAAACTGGAGGTATCATCATTCCAGACTTCAAGTTGTATTACAAAGCTGTAGTCATCAAAACAGTATGGTACTGGCACAAAAACAGACAGATAGATCAATGGAAATAGGGTCTTTTGAGGGCAATTAAGTTAAATTGAGGTTATTAGGGTGGGCTCTAATCCAATCTGGTGTCCTATAAGAAGAGATTAGGTTAAGGGAAGACCATGTGAAGGCACAGGGAGATAGCAGTTGACCACAAGCCAAGGAGAGAGGCCTCAGAAGGAACCAATCCTGCCAACACATTGGTCATGGACTTCCAGCCTCCAGAACTGTGAGAAAATAGATTTCTGGTATTGAAGCCACTCATCTATGTACGGTTCTTTGTTATGACCACCTAAGCTGACGAGTATACCATGTCTCCATTCTCCCTGCTGGCTTCCTGCCTACAGCAGGCCCGAGTTTTCACTTTGAATGAGATTCACAAAGGATGTGTTAATAACTGAACTACAGTCATTCGTGGAGCTCAGATTTCCAGCAAACTCCCTGTTCACGGGTGGGGACATGAGCCATGCCCACTCCTGTCTGCCTGGGTCCTGGGAGAGCCAGCTGCATAGGTGGGTTTGCAGGAGAGGTCCAGGCAAACTTTGAGGTTGCCTCATGATTACACCAAAGGTCCTGCTGATACAAGTCCTGAAAGCAACAACCCCATCACAAGCGTCCTAAGGAGCTCTCCTCCATTTTATAGAGGACTATACACCTCCTAGGGTAGATTTTGGCTGTACCAGTTATTCTCTGGAGAAGACGGAAGTAGGAATTCAAGGTAATGAAGTTCCTAAAGCATGCCCTGCGCTCAGCAAAGCCCCGGCCTCAGCTCTGCTGCTCACATCTGGGGTGGTCTATGAGTCTTCTTGAGGCTATTTTGCAGTCTATTCTCCGAAAAAGATTCTTCTCCCCATGCTTCAGTGGCGTTTCAGTTGCTCTCCTTCAAATCACTTTCCCAAATTAAGGGCTTGCGTTGGAATAATTAAATGTGCTGAGCCAGGATTTGTTGCAAAAGTGACCTTCGATTCCCTAGAGGTGTGCTGAGGCCCCAAGAATGAGAAAATTGACCCCAAAGGAAAGGGACTGGTTTGACCTTGTTCTCCAGAGTACTCAGGGGCGATCTACCTCGCCAGCAGGAAGAGCATGCGGGCTGAGGTTGCAGGAATTCATTCTGAAATGAATTTTGAAAGGAAGCTACCTTACCCGAGATGCATTAGCCTAATTTCCTAAGTCCACCCAACAAACTGAGAGCAAACCCTTCACTTCCCCTCAGACCAGCTCTCTCCCTCCCAGCAAGAGCACAGCCCCTTCCCCTCCATGCCCCCCCCATCCCCAGCCTGGGGGCACGGCTGGGCAAGAAAGCACCCTTGCCATGGACAGTAGTTGATGTGAATATTGAGAGGTCCTGGGGCTGCTGAGCTAAAGTTGCTTTAACCTGGAAGCGGGTCAGCCTCTGCTGGGTCCTTGGTGAGGAAGTGGAGCACTCAGCACGTTCAGCAAGGTTAATAAAACAAATCATGATGGCATTGAAGCCTGTGAGGATAAGCAGGAGGCCCTGGGGGGTGTGTGCTGGGGATAGCCAGGCCACCAGGCGTCCCTGGGTTAACTCCAGGCTGATGCCTCATCAGTTCTGGAGACTGTTGACATGGGTCTTGTGCGTCATCGAGTCCTGGGGGTGGTCCAGGGATCCTGGTCCTGGCGAGCTCACAGAGCGCCTGAGGACTCTGCCGCTGTGCATGATCAACTGCTCTGCACACCAGCAGGAACTAATAGGGACTCAAGCCACAGTCAGCCTGCTGGGGGAGAAGAGTGCTTGGAAGACACATTGGGAGACTTTAATTTGGCCCCTTCAAAAATAAAACCAATCAAAAATAGCAAAACCCCACCACCACCTGAGGATTCTTCACAAAACGTCCAGTAGGTTCTAGAAGCTTCTAAACTCCCAGGCCGATGCATTAGTCAATGCAACACCACTGAGTGCAGACCCGCCAGTTCTTTGTGGATACTTGGGGCCTCAGCTGACATCCCAGAGATCTTGGGGTTGCTTTCCCAAAATTCCACTAGCTCCAATTTCTCAGACAGTGGACACAGCTCTGGAGAGTTGCTGTCCGTCTTAGAGAGGATGAGACATACCTGGGGGAGCTTGTTAGAAGTCGGATTATACATACCTATGAGAATGGTGACGATCCAGGGCCCCGACCACCCCAAACGCTGGCATCTGTAACAGCCGTCCCCCGCTGGAGGATGTTGATGGCGGGGAGGCTGGGCATGTGTGTTTGTGGGTGGAAGACTGGGAACTCTGACTATGCACTCAGTTTTGCTGTGAACCTAAAACAGCTCTAGAAAAATTAAGTCTATTTTTAAAAAAGGAGTTCGGAATCCTGGGGACCCACTTACCTACCTGGAAGGGATTCCGATTCAGCCATGCTGGGGCTGGGCCTGGGAATCCACGTTTTGAATATTTTCCCGTATGCCCTGATGTCAGTTGTATGTGGGTCTCCCTCAGAGGAGCAAAACCTCTCAGCTCCTCGAGAGAGTTGGCGGAGGTGGACAGAGCCCCGCAGCCTGAGCATCCCTCTAGGCATCAGCCGCCCCCACCCCACCCACTCCTCCCCCCAGCAGCTGGGGTGGGCCAAGTACCCCGGCCCGGGGGGGCAATGCAAGAGGTCTTGGCCTCTCCCACCCCTAGGGTCCTGCGCTTTGTGTTGGCAAACTAGGGAGAAGATTTGTGAGTGTTGACCTACCTGGCCAAAGGTTTGGTGTAGGTGGAGGTCGGATTATTGCCATGAATTCCTTCCTGGCTGTTCTCCCAGCCCCTGACTTTTCTCCTCTGCAGGACATAATGTCCACATAATGTGCCCCTGACACATTCTCATTATGCCGGCTCCTTCCTGATCTCCAGATCTTTGGGGGCCCCATGCTCCCTCCACTCCTCCGAACCCCACAGAATTGCCAGCTTCGGCCAGCCTACTGTGCTGTCTGCTTCCTGGAGAGTGGCTCTCCTCACTGCCCATCTCCCTTCTTCAGGATGCACATTCCCCCTCTCTCCCTTTCTGATGCACCTCGTGCCTTAGTTCTGCCAGAACCTCAGTGGAGAGCTTCTCTGCCTGACCCCCTGGGCCCTAGAGAATACAGCAGTGTCATTACAGAGGGTCCATCTGTCTGAATTTGCCTTGGTGTGTCCTTCCACCTGTCTTCACCTGGCCTCCTAGCGAAGAGGCCAGGATGTGGGCAAAGGAGGCACAGGACAGAGATCAACAGGACTGAACCAGGGCACCTGGCCTCAAGGACACACTCTGCCATTCGGTGGCTGTAAGACCAGCCCAAGCTCCTCAGTTTCTCTGAGCTTTTGTTTCTTTACCATAAAGTGAGAATAATAATGCCCTTTTCCCAGGACTGTTGGGAGGGGAAAGGACAATGGTCAGGGATGTGGATGGGCTTTAAATGAGAAAGCGCTTCCCAAGATTCGGCAGCTGTCAGGCTTCATCAAGCCCGGTTCATCAAGGACCAGGCCAGGCCCAGGGCAGACATGAGGCCAGAGAGGGACCACTGTCCCGAGGCTGAGACTGGGGCAGGACCGACAGAAACCCCACCCAAAGGCTTGGAGTCAAGAGCAATGAGGAAGAGTGTTGTTGGGCTGGGAGGTGCGGAAGAGAGATGAGTAGAGCTGACTGGCTGGGCACCCGGACAGCAGAAATGTCCCAGGACCGAGGCCCCGGGCAAGAAAGCAGACAAGCTGCAGGATGAGGCTGAAGTCAAAGACACCAGTTTCTCTGGTTTAGGTAACAGCATCTGGAACACTCTTCATCCAGGGCCCACCTGTGGCCTAAAACAACATTGCGGCAGCCCAAGAACATGTGCCAAGGTCAGGAGTCCCAGAAACTCAGGAGGCTAACATGTTCTCCATTAGAGGGTTGTTGTTGGTGCAGGATTTAAGGAGACTGGATTGTGTCATGATCTAGGGATTTGGCTTTGAAAGACTTTCTGTGGCCTCTCCAGTGTTTTATAAGTTCTTGAAGTTTCAGTTCCTCCTCTATAGAATAACTACCTCATACTGTTGAGGATGACTTTTAATCAGATAAGGCACATAAAATGCTTAGGACAGGGCAGGGCATATACAGGTGGTCAGCGAATCCTAGTTCTAATAATCATTCTTATTCTCACAGAGGCTACTTAGGCAATCCGTAGAAGCTGGAAAGATGTGGGTCTTTCCTTGTACAAAATACAGGTAAGGAAAACATGAATCCACCTCCTGCCCTCAAGACCAAGAGAAGTTTCATCTGGCTGATGCCGGAAAGAAGGCCTTCCATGCTTGCTTCTGTCCAAGAATAAGTCTGTGTCTCCAAGAGGCAGATGAGGGGCTGGGGAGTGTTTTTCCAGATCAGCCTCTGTCGTCCAGACTTCCAAGTTCCCCATCCTTTCAAAGACTGCTTTTCCAGGAGGATTATCTTGAAAATGCTTGCGGCTGTCACGCGGCTCACGTCCAATAACTGCAGCAAGTTACCCACGTTGGGCACACAGTGACATGCATGTGCGGGAAGCCCCGGGGGGAGGTCTGATGGGAAAGGGCAGCGTGCGGCTGGAGGCCTGGCCCCAGGGAGGAGCGCTGCCTGCAGGTGCAGCCCGGCCGGACCACGGGTGATCTGTGACACAGCTACCCTGTGACTGAAGGAGAAAACTCACTTTCGTGGGTAAAAATTTGGAAGCAGTGTGTGCTGAAGTTGGCATTTCAAGACCACTAAGCTAATGCTAGGAGAAGGAAGGAACAGAGGAGGGAGGAGAGGAAGAAGGAGATCGGGAGGCTGGACGGGCTCCTAAGGACGAGACTTCTGACATGCCAAATATAAATACTACTTCAATTCATGTTTACTTTGTCTAAAGACTAATTTGCTAAACATTTCTTGCACTGCTGTTCAGCTCCTGTCTACTCTTACAGGGACTTCTCTGGAGAGGAAGCCAAGGGGCAGCCTTATTAGGGTGCTCTTTCTCAAAAGGCGCTGCTGGTGGGTTTTTGTTTTGTTTTGTTGTTTTGTTTTTCCCTGGTAGAATGACATTTAACCTCACGACACATTTGGGAACAAGTGTAAGGGGTGTAAAGATCCTGCAGCCACCCTCAGTGTTGGGGGGAGGGGCACACCGAGGCGGCTCGGCACCCCACCCCTGCAGGGTTTGGAACGACATAACACAGAGCATGTGGGCTTTTCTTTGGGAATCTGTCACATGGGTAGCAATCTGTGTGTTCTCCCATTATATAGTTTGATGTCTTGTTAGAATAGAAAGATTTCAAAATTAGCATCAACATTTGAGAAGAAATAAAATTTCTTCCATATGCTGCTTAGCTTGGGTGGCAGCAAAAAAGGCAGAGCTGAACCCCAGAATGTTCTGTTTATTACCTCTCCCAACGGTCCATCCAAAACTGTTTGCAGACGTGCCGCCGCCTCCACGGTGGCCTGATTTCGGCTTTCACTGTTTCTCGCCGTTCCCCACCCCTGCGGCCCCTCAGGGCTGGCTCTGCGGCCCCTGCCCTTCCTGACTCAGCCTCGCCAGGCCGTGGCACCAGTGAAGGTGAAGGCCAGCCAACCTCCGCTTCCTCACTCCTTGGCTCTTCTGACCGGGCCCTCCCGAGATGACATGGACCTGGGTGTCTTCCAGCTGGGCCACACGGTGTTCTCTGAAAGCCCTGTTGCACCTTCCCTGGATCTGAACACACAGATGACACTGACCCCTACTTTAAGGCTTTTATGGAGCCCTCGGATTCAAAGGGCTGAGACCCTCAGATCAAGATAAGCACAGATTTATGGGCCACACTTGCCCAGAAGTATTCTGTTTTCTGACTTGTTCACATTCTGGAGACATGGGTCTCTGGGCATTTTACGGGGCCCTACCGTCCAGAAAAAAGCAACTAAGACCTTGACTTTTTTTTTTTTTTTTTTTTGGTAAACTGAACAGTCTCCTGTGTCTCACCCATGTAAATGGTATTTTTCTTGTTCACAAAAGTTCCTGTGGTAAACAATACATTCTCATACAAAGGAGACAGCACAGAATCTTATCAGATAGGACTTCACTTACCTTTGAGGAAACCACCCATTAGATCCAGGTGATCTATCTTGGGAAACTGTTAACGAGTCCCAACTCTATAAAAACTCATTCTTAGTATGCCTACATCCTTCCATTTGGCCTTTTGTGTTATCAGAGCACAGAAACTCCACTGCCCAGGAGTCAGGGTCTGAGCTTTGGCCTTGGCCTTTCTCTGTCCCCATTCCCTCCTTCTTTCCCTACCTTGAGACCAAGGGAAAAAAATAACTTTGATCTTAATAAAAATGAATTTATATAATTTATTATATTAATAGATGGAAGTAGAGAAATATATTGTTTTCTTAACATACACGGGACAATTGACAACATCCAACAGCAATGCATTCTAAATTATTAGCAGACTTGAAATAGAAAGGAGCATCCTTCCCTGGGCCCTTTGTCATTGGCACCGATGAGTTTATCGAACCAGATAGTTGGCACCTTGAAGCCTTTGGGAGTCTGAGGTTAGACGGTGGGTTGGGGGGTTGGAAGGCCAGCAGCTTCCTTTTTAAGGCACACCACCAAGAAGTTGCACTTAGCACTCTTGCCCGCATCCCATTGACCAGAGGTTCAGTGAGGCCAAATGCAGCCTCTAGGGGACAAGGAAATTTAGTGTCTAGCTGGGCAGCTCGGCACCCAGCTGAAAGCAAGAGTAAGAGAATGGATGCTGGGAGCTAGTCAGCAGTCTTTGCCACACCGTCCCTGCCGGCATGGCCCGGACACTGAGCCCAGAACACTGGGTCCTGGGCTCCTGCACGGCTCCTGGTGCTCCTGCATGTCAGTTACTGAGCCTGCAGCAGCCCCTTGGCCCCACACGGCCTGACTTGAGGGGCCGGTCTACTACCTTGGCTTCTATTCCAGATTATTCTGTAGAACTATGGACACCACTTCCGGCTGCTGAGCACCTGCCTGAGCCCCTGGCCTGCAGGGGTATCTCTGCTCAAGCAGCATGAATCCTTAGGGGCCACAGAACACCCTGACCCCCGGGGCACTCTCCATCCCTGTAGGTCACGCCCAGTCCTTCTCCCTCAGGCCCTCCTCGGGTGACATGACCCCTAAAGGAGTGCAGGGGAGGGTGACAGAGGAAGAAGTGTTCAAGGGAATGGGCCAGAGGCGAGCCCTGAGCTTGAAGCACTCAGTGCCACAGAGACTGTTATGGATGGTGTCTCCCCCAATTCCTGTGTTCAAGTCCTAACCCCACCCCATCAGAATGGGACTGTATTTGGAGACAGGGCCTTTAAAGAGGTGATTAAATTAAAATGAGACTTCGGGCCGGCACTAATCCAGTCTCACTGGTGACCTTTTAAGAAGAGGAGATTGGGATACGGACACATACAGATGGAAGACCCATAAAAACACAGGGAGAAGATTGCTGTCTACCACGCCAAGGACAGAGGCCTCAGAGGGAGTCAACCCTTCTGACACCGTGGTCTCGGACTTCCAGCCCCCGCAACTGCGAGGAAGTAAATGTCTGTTTACCGCCAAGTCTGTGGTACTTTGTTATGGCATCCCTACAGACCGGTACAGGGGTGAGTAGGCGATGTGAGCTCCGATTGCTTCGTTGTCAAGTGCACACTTCCCCACACCCCTGCTGCCGGGGCAGGGCGAGGGCCTCAGGCTCAGTAGTGGAATGCAGGGGCTGAAGGAGACGGCGCTGTTTACAGCCTTGCGTTCAGGATCCACCTGCCGGCACGGGAGGAAGGGGCAGCTCTGTGGGGCTTAGTCATGGTTGTCCATCCTCTCTCCTTGATTCTCAGAGTCTCCCGTTCTCTCTTATGCATTTTGGGGTTCTGTGTAATATTTCACGTACCAAAAAGAATCTAACTGGTTTTGGGGGAAAGAGGCTGAAAGCCACAGATCTAGGACAAAACCTTCATTTTACACCCAAGAAAACTATGGACCGGAAAAGGCAAGTGATGGAGCTGTGGCCACACAGGCAGCTGGAAATCTCAGAAACAGAGTCCAGCTCTCCTGCCTCACAGCCCAGGGGTCTTCCCGTCCCAGGGACATCAGTTGCAGAGGGGAGGATGGAAGGTAGCAGGTGTCTCAGCACCTGTGGATGAGAAAAGGGGCATGTCCCAGGATCCCAAGGCATCAGACCTGGAGCTCAGGAGGCTTGGGGAGTGCAGAGCAGTAAGATCTATAGGAATTCTGGCTCAGCCCTCCATGGGACATCCGATTTCACTTTCCCTCACCGTGGCGTAGGAAGAGCACTGGGAGGAGTAGAAGTCAGTAAAGGAATTGTTGTAGGTGTTAATGGGAAGGCAATAGGAAGTCTCAGAAGCAGCAGAGCACAGTGGTCTTCATCGGTGCTTCTCAAACTTTCCATGCAGATTCTGACTCAGTAGGTCTGGTGGGGCCTGATTTGGAGTCTCTAACAAGCTCTCAGGTGATGCAGATGCTGTGATAGGATCTGTGGTTTTATGTGTCAGCTTGGCTGGGCCATGTACCCAGATATTTGGTCCAACACTATACTGGATGTTTCTGTGAAGGTATTTTTAAAATGAGATTAATATTTAAATCAGTGGACTCTGAGTAAAGCAGATTACCCTCCATAATGTAGGTGGGTCTTATCCAATCAGTTGAAGGCCTCAGGAGAACAAAACCTGACCTACCCTAAAAAGAGGGAATTCTTCCAGCAGATGGCCTTTGCACTCAAACTGCAACTCTTTCCTGGGTCTCCCGGCCCTTCAGACTTTGGACTTACCAAGCCTTCACAACCATGTGAGCCAATTCCTTAAGATAATCTCTCTCTCTCTCTCTCTCTCTCTCTCTCACCATGAGATTTTGGAGAGGCTATTCCAAATCTTTGCTTCCTTCTCTGTAAAGTGGAGATTATACATTTAGTACAGTGCCTGGCACTACTTAGGAAACTCTTAATAAATTAGAAAAATAACCTTCATCTACACCATGGTGATTATCACCATAGTACTGGGAAAAACTGTTAAGAAACCTTCTCTTCTCTGCCTTTAGGAAATCTTGTCCCCACTCCTTCTAAGCAGTAAAAAAACCTCATCTTTTCTTAGAGGTCTCAAGGAAATGAGATTGTACAGACCTTTTCCTGAATCCCGGCATCTCTAGACTAAATCCCTCCAATTGTGTTTTTAGTCCTGCATCCTGTCCTGGAGGCAGCCCTTCCTGGCACGTGAGGGGACCAGCAGTCTTTTCCTGCCACACTTGAGTCCCCCTGGCCAGTCTGCTCGGTCCTGGTGGCCTCACTTCCCACCTCTCTCCTTGCTGCCTAGCAAGAAGAAGAAAGAAGTGAAGGGGTTTCTAGTCAGAACATGCTTGCCATCAGCTCTTTCACTGGTAACAGATCCAACTTTCTCTCCGTCTTTTAATTGGCATCAATCTGTTTATTATCAGCGTGGTTCTTTGGAGAAAGACCAGAAAAATAATTTCCTCTCTGAACAGTAAAGAGCACTGAGCTCCTCTCTGCTTGCTGACTATCCTCAGGACTAATTTAGACTTCTGGCTCATTCTGCTGCATGGGCGGGCTGGCACACTGAGTTGGTGTCCTTACAGAGGACTTGGCTGGTATCAGGCAAATGTTTCTGCAGCACTATGAGGAGCTCCACGAGTTTCACAGAAGGGGCTTGGAGGCAGGAATTTGTTAGCAGATACTAGAAGGTACTAGAATTGTCCTACACCCTTGTCTTCAGAGCAACCATGCTGGTTTTACTCAGATGCCATAGTATAAAGCATGGAGGTGACAAACTTTGATGCTGGGTCAAATCTGGCCCACCACCTGCCTTTGTAAGTAAAGTTTTATTGGAATACAGCCCGATGCCCATTCATTTACCTATTGTTTATAGCTGCTTTTGTGTTACAGGGGCAGACTTGGGTAGGGGTGACAGAAACTGTATGACCTGTATGCACAAGCCTCAAAATACTTACAGTTTGGCCCATTACAGGAAAAGTGTGCCAACCCTTGACAATGACAGAGCAATGACAATAACAATGTTTATATAAACACGAGAATGCATCCTTTGCACGTTTCAAATCATATTTGTAGCTGGGGATGTCTTGGTGGGTGAGATAACGGGTTGCCTGGTGGGGAGAGGAGCATACGGTTTTCCTTAGCTACCCTTTTGTGGCGTGATTGTTTAGAGGCTCCCTCCTTGGCCCAGATTTGACTCTGCAGAATGCCAGCCCAAAGCTCCTGGATTCTGCTTTGTGTTCAGGTCCAGCCTCTGCCCAGAGCTCCTACTCTCCTCTTTCTCAGAGTTGTTTCTCGGTTTTTACAGGCCATGGGACCCGTGGAAAATGGTATTATTTATAAAAGGAGGAGTCTGCTCCCAGTGAAAATGCCCTATGTGGGAACTACCCCACCCCAGGCCCTATCCAGGCCCCTAAGACTGAGGCCTGGGCCTGTGCATGCCCGGAAACCCATTCATGGCCTAGAAGTCATGGCCGCCCTCGAGGAGTCTGGGTGAGCTCTCACATGGGTGCTGAGAACTCTTTGGATCTGTTCATCCAGGGGGTTAAGGAGAGTGAGCCCCACTTTCCTGCTCCTGCTCCAGGGTGGGACCTCCTGCCCCCCCAGAGCTCCAACATGGACTGATTGTACCACCTTAATAAGGACCTGGTGGAGCATTCTAGACCCGAGGGTGAGTTCTCCAGTGTTTTCTCCTACCTTGCACTTAAGCCTAATCGAAGTTGTGGCAATAGGCCAGAGAGCTACTGGTCTGTCTGTAACTGAGGAAATGGAACCTCGGAGAACTGAAGTGGGCTGCTCGCGGTCTCACGGGGCCCAGGCGGGGGAGGGCATGCGGCACCTTCCACTGGTGTCCCAGTGTGTGGTAGAACCGGCTTTCTCCTGGAGGTGGGCGAGGAGACCGTGCGAGCGCAGAGCGCCCCAGCCCTGATGGAAATCCTCCCACCATCCCGTTGGGGCTGGGCTGGGACACGGGTGCAGCTGGGCCAGCCTGGCAGGAGGGAGAAGGGGCACCGCGCCCGAGGCAGGTTCTCAGAAAGGAGGGTCAGGGTCTCTGGCCTGACACCTGACTGTGCTACTCACCAGTTGTGGGGTCTGAGAATCCGTTCCTTAACCCCCCGGGGCCTCCTTTTCCTTATGGTTGGGCTGAGTAGGCATTGTGGGTGGAGCGTGGGAGCCGAGCTGGTGGGGGAAGAGCTGTGGGCGCCTCACCCAGACTCAGACTCTGGGAGCCGGCATGCTGGGAGCCCCGAGCACGCCTGCCTCCATGACCCATATGCAACCCCAAATGAATACAACACCGAACCATATGTTTACAAAAATCCGAAACAATCAGAGGTTTTTCTCATGATGCCTATATCAAAAACTGTTTTTGAATGCAAACCATCAAAATCTTGAAAACAAGAAGTGCTGGGGTCCCCATGTTGATAGTACACTAAATTCTTACCTTTTCTATCAGATGGCCCAAGATGGGGGTAATATGTTTGGGAAAAATGGGTATCCTGTACCTTTCGGACGTGAAGGTGCCCAGCTTGGGGTCACTGGTCTGGGGCTGTATTTAGACACATTCCCACAGGATTGTGCCTAACTAGCTGCCTTATTACTCTTCTCAATTCCTCCGGAAGTGTTTGCTGAGCACCTCAGGCACAGGGACAGGAAGGTGAGATCCGTCTGCTCAGAGCCAGCTTAGAGCCCACGTGGTGCTGCTGGTGGGTGTGAGCCAAGGGCAGAGAACGGTCAGGATCAGGGGTACTGGGGTCGGGGTGGGGGAGTCCGGAGATCCCTGCTGAGGTTGGCCACCAGGGCTGGTTTCCAGGATGGAAGGCGCCAGTGGGTGAAGCCAGGAGGCTGGGCCAGCACTCTCCTGCCTCTGCTGTGTGATAGGGTGGTTTCTCCTTCCTCTATCACCTTGATGGCCCTTTGATTTTCTCTCCTGGTTTGGTTCCCTGGCCTGTCCTCAGGTAAGAGGGCAGAGCCTCCAGTGGAGACCAGTCTCCCTGGGGGCCTATACTGTGTGCGGGGCCTGCTTCTTTTCAAGCCTCCGCCCTTGGCTTGAACTGGGTCAGGAGAAGGGTGCCCCTCCTTTCCTGAAGGAGGAAGAATGTACCCAACACTCCAGCTCTTCCGAAAGTCATCTTCACATCCCTTTCCTGAACTCATTTTCCCATTAAGTAGCCTAGAAGCAGGTGATTGGCTGAAATTCAAAGAACTAGTATTTGGCCACCGTTAGCCCCTCTTGAAGTTATCTTGAGCACCTCTCTCTAGAAAGCAATGCACAAGTGCTCATGAACTGTTCTTTTCAGCAAAGATCTTAACGCAACAGGACAAGTCTTCTTGTGACATCCTGTTACATTCTCTACGTTGATTTTACATCCTGACTATATGACCAGAAAATGTCCAAGGCAGTTTGAAAAATTGTAGACAAAAATGCAGCAAGTGTTTACATGCTTGTCTTAGTTGCTTGGCCTTCCCTTTCCATCAGATTCTGAAGGGGTGCTATGACCCAGAGAAGTTCATTGCCAGCTTGCTTGGCGCCCTGGGGCTGCCTTCCGCATGGTCTCCTGACTCCTTGCCTAGAACTCTTTCATCAGGTCCTTAGGTCTCCTCTCCCCACAAATGAGGCCTGATTGGAATTCTGATTTAAACAAAAGTTTTATCTTTTCATCATTTCCCAGCTGAATCTGGGATCCACTGTGCGGCTGAAATCTATTTCATCGGGCTTGTGTGTGTTGGCACGGTTGGATTAGGTGAGAATTTCCCTGTGTGGTCCCACCACTGGCCTCAGCCGACAGGCCCAAGCATTTGAAAGGCTTCCCTGCGTTTCCAAAGTAGGCTCGGGCTTCTGCAGTAAAATCCGAGAACTGCTCACCCTCTCCTAGCATCGGCCAGAGGAAACCCTGCTCTGTGGAACTAACAACTAGGAAGCCAGGTCCCCCAGATTTCCTTGACAGGCCAGAAAGAGCCAGGGAGAAAGGCAGAAAGGAAATACTGTTATTTCCTATATAATACCTATACTGTTTTCTCAATTCTTTCCAAGCCTCCTGATTGTCTTGTAAACTTCTGTACTGTGAGTCTCAGTGGGGTGCTAGGTGAGGAAACAGAAAGAGGGGGTTCCTGTTTCAGCTTAACGACAAACTCTGAACTGCGTTACCTCCATTAAGTGAGGAAAGCCATGCAGTACTGGACCTCAGGACTGTTGTGAGGACAAAGCTGGTGACCCACAGGAGGGAGTCCCCAAGGTGAATCTCTGCACGGATAGGGTACTTGGAAGACGTGGGAGTCCTTGGGTCCTACCAGCCACAGCAGTGTCTGGTTCAGGCAGAGCCGACCCGTGGCTGAAAACTGCTTTACTGATGAAGAAATCTCTAAACAGAAGTGCTGGGAAAGCACAGCAAATCTAATAGCAGGTCCTTTCCAGTGGCCCTCCTGGGCCAGCGTCTGCACCAGATCCATCTTTGAGCATCTGACCACAACAGCTACCAGATTCAAATACCAGGATTTGAAACTGCAGCTGCTGATGGGAAAGGCTTGCGATCACAGCTATACTTATTTATATATCTCCTTTGTGGACGAAATTCTCGAGTCTTTCTGTGGCAGTAAAGAGGCAGACAAGGCGTGTCTGTTCTGTGCACATGTGTCTGGTGTGTGCATTTATGAACGTGAGTCAGAACACAGGGCCACCCCCTCCGGGCTCCCGTGACAAATACTCAGCATGGTCAGACCAGCGCTCCGGGTCTTTTCTGCTGTGAAGAACGTGGTCACAGTAGGGTTAAGCCCTGAGAAAGCAGAGGCATGCTGCAAATCTTGTTTAAGGAAGACTTAGTAGATAAGACAGAAGGCGAGGCCACAGACTAGACGCAGCAGGGACGGAACAGGCTCGTACTGTGACATAGATTAAAGGAATGTGCTGGCCTTGCCGCTACCCTCCCCCCCACCTGAAGGGCAGAGGGACCAGATGGGGCCCCAGCACTGGGTGAGAACACCATGAGCACCCACTGGCTTTATTATGGAGTAAAGGTTGGATGACCTAGCGGTGAGGTCACAGATCTGGGCGGCCAGGCTCATGGGAGGCGTCAGCTGTGCAAAATGATGCCAATAGCAAGTCTGCACACCCCGAAGAGCTTTCCCTCAACTCAGCCTCACTTCTCATTTCACAAGAGGGCTTGTGAGCCAAGGCAAGAGCATGGCTGGGTGTGGGTGGCAGCGTCTCTCCAGTTGGATGCTCAGAAGGCTTCTTAACAGACATTTGCCTAATTCCCACTTAAGACTGCACCTCCTGGGTACTCGGTCCTAGGCTTTGCAAGCCCTCTGTGGGCTCCTAGGCTTCTGTCTCATCCTAGGAGTACATCCACTTTATGGCTGGCAGAAGAAATTCAAGACCCATAGGCCATAACCAGGTCTTAAACAGCGGTGGCTTTGCTGAAATCAATTTCCCTGTGACAGATGAAGTGTGGACTCCATCGATCACCTCTTCCCACAGGCTCCCTCTCTTATGGTGCTTTCCAGACAGTCGGTGCTCACTAAGCTGATCTCTCTAGAAAACCAGGAAGAGAAGAGGCAGAAAGAGGCCAATTCCAAGATTTCAAGTCCCTGCACCTTACGGAGCCAGGATTCTTGGAAACACCTGTCTGAGGGCTTCTGTGGCTCCCTCGGTTGGCTTGTCTCTGTCCATCTTTCTCTCACACACACATGGCCTTTAAAACTCCCTTTCTCTTTGTTTTCCTTTTCCTTTTCTTTTCTTCCTTTAAGATTTATTTATTTGAAAGAGAGAGGGAGAGAGAGAATGCACACGCACGCACAAGCAGGGGGAAGGGGCAGAGGGAGAAGGAGAGAGAGACTCCTGAAGCAGACTTGCTGCTGAACAAGAAACCTGACAAGGGGCTTGATCCCACGACACTGAGACCATGACCTGAGCCAAAACCAAGAGTTGGATGCTTAACCTACTGAGCCACCCCGGTGCCCCTTGTTTTCCTTTTTTTGAAGCATCTTTATTTAGCACACTTAAAATGCTTCTACTTGTGGGTCCACATCAAGTTTACTTTCAGGTTTTGTGTAATTTGGGAAGGGAGGAGGGAAAAAAGGTACCTTGGAGAGACCTTCTTTTATTGATTCACTGATGTATTCATTGATTCACTGAATCATTCAAGGAAACTACTATGTGCCGCATGCTTTGCCAGTGGCAGCAGGTGAGGTGATATAAATGAGATGAGCTAGCCTGGCTCTGGTGGAGCTGGGGTCTGGCAGAAAGCCATCAGTGCTTGGAGAAAGTTCTCTGGCCATCGCAGCTGCCAGCTCTCCCAGGCCACAGTGTGAAGCTGGACTTTGGCCTGGATGCTTTTTCACTCTTCCTTCCTCTCAGTATCCACCTTTCTCTGCTTTCCTGCTGGGCCCAGGTTCTTGTGTTTCTTCTCCAGGGCCCTGTGCCTACAACCTCATGGCTGGGCCATGGCTCCCTTCTCTGCGTCCCAGCTCCTCATGGTCGTGGGGCCACCTGGTAACTGCCCTTCCCACACGATTGACCTCAAGGATCACCCCTGACCACTGAACTGAAATAGTCACATCCACCCTGACCATCCCTCGGGAGAGGGGCCCTCTCAACTGAGACTCCTAGTACATTTACAGAGATTTATAGCTTAAAGCCTTTTATTCCTACAATAGTACTTAAACAGGTAGTGTTTTAGTACCATTTTAAAACTGAACATTGAAGCTGGGAGACGTTTAACGGCCTGCCCAAGTTCACGGAGCTCATAAAGGGCAGGATCGGGCATCAAACCCACCTCTCCTGCTTGAAGTGGCCGAGGCAGCAGAGAGCCAACCAAACAACCAGGCACTAGTCTGCCTCTATGTTTATAGTTCCGTAGGGATTTTTAGGGCCTCAACCCAAAGTCTATGGTAGACTTTTTGAAACCTCACACCTGCTATGTGATAGTTACACGCTGTGCTGTTACAATGATTTATTCGGGTATGCCTTCTTCAGGAGGTGGGGAGGGCCCTTGACGTGGGGAATATAGAATGTGTAGGGGATGCGGAGCCTGGATCAGGAGTAGGGGTAATACACGGAGGGACCCAATCAGATTTAACCCAGCCCTTGGCTATGGAATTACTAATAATATGAAGATAAATATGCTGAGCTGGCCCAGGGAGCCCCTGGCATCTGAGTTTTCAGAAGGTCCAAGGCGTTTCTGACACCCTTGAGGGCCGACTACTCAGACCCGGCCTGCACCTCAGAGCTGACCTTTGGTTTGCTGAATTACCCCCTGCCCTGAAGATGACTTCCTTTCCGGGCTTGGCGGAGCTTCTCCGTTTTGAATCACTTTGACAGCCTTTGGCTTCCTGAATGTTAGAGAGAACAGAAGGCTGGATAATTATTAATTGGCCAGTTCACATCTCCTAGAGCTGGCAAAGGAGGGTGTGGGTCCTAGAGCTGGCAAAGGAGGGTGTGGGTCCTAGAGCTGGCAAAGGAGGGTGTGGGTCCTAGAGCTGGCAAAGGAGGGTGTGGGTCCTAGAGCTGGCAAAGGAGGGTGTGAGTCCTAGAGATGACAAAGGAGTAGCAGCCATGAGGGCAGAGACCAATCTCCCCACCTCCTGGCCTCTTCCCCCTGGCCTCCTCCTCCAGGCTGCCTCTGCCTGACCCTCACCAGCTCTCTCTACTCTGCATTTCTCTTTCTGTCCAGTCTGATCCTTTCTCTCCCTGAATCTCTCTTCCTCTTCCTTCAGTCCCCTTTCTTCATTAACTGCCCATAATATGAATCTGATGCTCATTAGAAATTATTTGTAAGATTTAGTAAGCCAAAACTTTATTTAAATATTCAATGAGCTTAACATCTTCCATCCTCAATCAAATTGAACTTCTCATGTTCAAATGAATCCCAGTGGCTCTGTCTGGATTTTGTTTCAGGTAGGTCGGAGGCTTGAATGCTCACCCTTTCCCGGCAAGCCAAGGGCAATGAGGACATGGATCTGGGCAGGTGCTGTGTCCAGGGTTTGCTGCTTGGCTCTCACTAAGCAGATTTTATTCTCAATACCTTAGTTTACCTCCCGGTAAAATACAGGCTTCCTTCAAGGAGATGCCGCTAGTGCAT
Organism: Zalophus californianus; assembly: GCF_009762305.2. Lineage (NCBI taxonomy): Eukaryota > Metazoa > Chordata > Mammalia > Carnivora > Otariidae > Zalophus > Zalophus californianus. The sequence goes on from NC_045609.1 coordinate 18,863,856, forward strand.
GCCTCGCCCTGAGCTGGGTGCCTGGAAGGACATAAAAAAGTAACAAAATACCTGGTGTTCTGGGAGCAATAATACTAGCCCTGGCATCTTGGGAGGCTGGTTCAGAGAATTCAGCTTCATTTCCACAGAAGAAAACAAGACACAAAGGATAGCTTTGTGCCCTTGCCCATTCCACCGAGCTCAAAGACACGCTTTCTTGGCCCATAGCCGGCCTTGGGAAGGGAGATAGGCTTGCGCGATCAGGCTGGCGTGATTGCAAGGTGCCTCCTCATTAATTTCTTCTGTTGTCACTCTGTGTAAGCGTGTGTGGCTTTAGGAGGGGGCAAGCAAGCATTAGGAGCACCTGGCAGAAGCCTCTCTTCCCTCCCAGGTCTAGTCGGAGGGTGGGGAGTTGGGAGCCATGCAGGAAATGAGGATATGCTCACAGGAGGCCATTATGCAAGTAAGTAAATGATTTTATGAAGAATTCTTAATAACATAGGAGATGTTTATGATACGAGGTTATGTAAAAAAAGCACACTTCAAAATCTTGTATTACACAGTGTGAACTCCATGGCCACAACGGTCCTGGGAGGGAGCCTGTGGGGTGTCCCGTGTCGGGATCACATTCGTCTCTGAGAGTCTGGTGACCTTGTGGGTGCACTGAGCTCTGACAAGCATCCTGGGAGGGAAATCAGCCTGAAGGGAAAGACCTGTGCACGGCCAGTGACAAGGGCTTGGAGGAGGGGGTATCGACCTTCACTTTGGCCCTGTCCCCATGCATTTCCATCTGTGTCCTGAGAGTGCGAGCTGGGGACGCACAGAAGAGAGCCTTTGCACTCGGGGCTCTGTGGGGCTGTGGGTGGAAGGGTCCCAGGCGCCCTACCATTTGAGAGCAGACCAGAAGGGTGCAGGTCGGCCCTTCTACTTTGCCTAGGGCTGGCAGAGAGCTCCAGCTAATGGAGCACCTAATGGGGCCAGCGCTGTCCTGGGGAGCACCGTCCCCCTGTCCAGGTGGCTTCTGTCCTGAATTAACTGTGTCTTTTGTTTTTTGTTTTCTGATGTTTTGACATCTGGGGCTTTGTTGACCCTGGAAGGACTGCTCCTCCCAGGGCTAGCCAATTCCTAAAGATAGTAAGTAACTCACCCAAAGCTCCTGCCTCTCCAGTGCAAAGCCACCAATCCAGGGCCCACCCCAGTCCCACCGCCTCATCCGGCTCTCATTCTGGGCCACTATCTGCCTGCCCTAAGTGCCCAGGGCCAGGTATCAGACAACAAGGGACACCTCTATGCCCCAGAGCCCTGAAGTTATTCAAGCTAGCCAAGCCTCAGCCTGTTTGCCCTGACTCTCCCATGCCTCGGCAGAAACCCCAGTAAGGGCTCTTGCCCGCATTTCCTCTTGCCCCCGTCTCCCTCCGGACCCGTGCTGGTGCTTCCCTGCATGCCCCCCCTCTGCCCAGGACATAGTATGCCCCTTTCTTCTGGAATCGTGAGCCACAGACTATCTTTTCCATGACAGTCGTCTCCCGATCTGGTGGCCTTACTCTATCTCAAATAAGGCCTGGGCCTGGCCTGAGCAGGCCAGTGGGGTGGGGGTGGGCTACGCATAAAACCTGCAGAAACCAGCAGGGAGCGTGCCCAGATGATGCCACAGTGCCACACAGCTGGGTCGGGGGAGCTTTTCAGCTTTTCAGCTCCTTTCTACGTACCCATCCTTTTCAAAGGTCAGCCGTGAGCATGCTGCACTTGGATGATGGAAGGAAGGTTTGGTTCTGGTTTTGTTTGTTTTTGAGTGGTCTCTGTCCCTACAAGGGAAAGATGAAATGGTCGGAGGGTGTGCTCTGCCAGGACCATCTCTGCTCGTGTGGGTTTTGGTGAGAGGCAGCGAACTGGAACCTCCACACCCGGAGGCAGGAGCCGGCCCCAGGGTGTCACCTGCTGATCAGCCTCACATCCCGACCCCCCAGCTGGAGAGACTTTCCCTCTGTAAGTTCAGTGAGAAACCACATGTGTTGCTGGAACAGATTCTCGGCCAACTCCAGGGATGCTGGTGGGGCAGCTGTGTCGAATTAGCAGGGGTGGGCAGGCCCACCGCACACAGCTGCTAGACAGCCGCCCATGGGGCCGGAAAGGAAGGGGAGGGAATGCGGTGCTTTCCCAGGCTTGAAGCATGGGGAAAAGGGCCGGGGTGGGTCCCGGGCAGGCTGTCCTCAGCCCTAGGCTGGCAGCTGCAGTGGAAGGCACCCAGCCTTGGCATCAGGAGATGGACAACCTTGCGCAGTGACCCCTGTCAGCTGATGAGCTTGGGCACAGCATTCGGGTATCAGTGTACCGCCTGTGAAATGGGGCCATCGTGGATGGGTAACATTTTCAGATCCTGACTTGTGCAAAGGTTCCTCCCGGCCCCAACCGCAGTAATGGCTAGGCTCTGTGCCCTGTGCCCTCAGGGTGGCACTGTAGGTGAGGAAGAAGAAAGGGGGTTAAAGTCTTCCGACTCTTCTTTCCAAAAGCCTCAGCCTCAGAAAAGGAGAGGATCCGTGGGTATAAACAGAACATCGTTGCTAAAAATGGAGAGGGAGAGGGATCCCTCACACTGGAAAGCTATCCCTGGGGTTTGGGAGGGTGGTGAGAAAGGCCAAGGACAGAAGAGAAGCAGCAACAGAAAGAGGATGGAGAAGAGAAACGAGAAGGAGGAGGAGGCACAAGAGAGGTCTGGGGCTCCTAAAACCCCTTCTTCTTGACGGTGCCACCGGGGGCGTCAGCAAGACCCCAGGTGGAAACGGCGGCCAGTGGCCAGGGCGTTGAGATGGCATCTGGACCTTGGGTGCAGCCTGGGCCTGGAAAGCCCCGGCCTGCCCTCCGTGAAAGGCTGTGTGGACAGGGCTCAGGAGGCCTCACCGGGACACGTGTGCAAAGGGAGGGGCCTGTGTCGGCACCTGGGGGGCCCCGGCCGTGCTGTGCGGCCCTGTCAACAGCAGGAGAAGAGGCGGACCCTCAGGTAGAATGAACTTAAAATGTTCACAACCTGGTGAAATAAGATTAGGGTGTCTTTCTGCACACATTAAACACTAACTTTCCACTCCGCCTCCACCCAGACTGTGGTAGGCTCTGTTCTGCCTTCCGTCTCTATGAAATGGACTTTCCAAGTCACCTCATGGCAGGGCCGCCATACAGTATCTGTCCTTTCGTGACTGGCTTATTTCGCGCAGTGTAATAGCTTCAAGGTCCTTCCGTGCTGTAGCCCATGTGAGCTTCCTTTCTTCCTAGAGCTGAATAACCTTCCACAAATGTGTATATCACATTTTGTTTATCCGTTCCATTGCTCGATGGACCATAGGGTCGTTTCCACCTTTTGGCTATTGTGAATAATGCTACTGTGAACACGCGTACAAATTGTGTACAAATATCTGTTTGAGCCCCTGCTTGCAATTCTTTTGAATTCTTAGGAGCAGAATTGCGGGATCACGTGGCAATTTTACGTTCACCTTTTCCAGGAACTACCAACCTGTTTTCCACACGGCTGCACCATTGTACATGACCATCAGCCATGCACCAGGGCTCCACTTTCCCTACATCCTCCTCAACACTTGTCATTTTTCTGTTTCTGTTTTTTGTGTTTTTTGTTTTTTGTTTGTTTTTTTTTAGTAACAGCCATCCTAATGACTGTGAAGGGGTATTTCATTGTGGTTTTGATTTGCATTTTCCTACTGGCTAGTGATGTTCAGCACCTTTTCACAGACTTACTGGACATCTGTAGATCTTGTTTAGAGGAATGTTTGTTCAAGTCCTTTGCCCATTTTTAAATTGGGTTGTTAAAGACTTCTTTATATATTCTGGATATTAATCCCTTATCAGATATTTGATTTCCAAATATTTTCTCCCATTCTTTGGGTTTTTGTTTCACTCCCATGGTAGTGTTGTTTGATGCACAAGTTCAGTGAAGTCTTATTTATATACTTTTTTCTTTTGATGCTAGTGCTTTCTGTGTCATTTCCAAGAAATCATTGCTAAAACTAATGTCATGAAGATTTCCCTCTATGTTTTCTTCTAAGAGTTTTGTAGTTTTAGTTTTCATGTTTAGGCTTTTGACCAAGTTCCAATTATTTTTTGCACATGGTGTAAGGTAAGGGTTCGGCTTCTTTCTTTTGCACGTGGCTGTCCAGCTTCCCAGCACCGTTTGCGTACAGCCTGTGCTTTCCCTACTGAATGACCTTGGCAGCCTTGTGGAAGGTCAGCTGACCATATGGGGCGCCTGGGTGGCTCAGTCAGTTAAGCATCTGCTTCAGCTCAGGTCATGATCTCAGGGTCCTGGGATCGAGCCCCGTGTCGGGCTCCCTGCTCAGCGGGGAGTCTGCTTCTCCCTCTCCCTCTGCCCCTGCTTGTGCTCTCTCTCTGTCAAATCAATCAATCAATCAACAAATCTTAAAAAAAAAAAAAAGAAAGAAAATCAACTGACCATATAGGCAAGGGAATTTGGTGAACTCGTCCTGAAACCCTTCACAAACCCCTGTGGAGCAGGTCATTCCATACCCACCCATCCCTTTGCTGGCTTTGGAGTTAACTTGCTCTCTGCTCAGGATTGGATGGCCAATTAATAGCAAACGTAGAGAGAGAACAGGGCTTAGGGGCTTCCTGTTGGTTCCAGAGCCTCCTGCGTCCAGCTCATTTAAACTCTTGCTGCGGCCCAGGATGGTGCCCAGGGCTCTCCTCGTGAGTATGTGTGCGTAGAATTCTGAGAATGAGGCACTGAGGTCCCACCCTTCCCTTCAGTGCCCTGTTGCTGCTGAGAAAATGACGTGCAAGCTTTCGAAAATGAATTTTAGATGAAGAACTGATGAGAGAACACGGGACAGGAGGAAGGGGCAAAAGAAGAAGACCCTTTGTAAGTAAGCGCCAACTCCTTTCCCTCTCACCCTGGCTTTATAACACAACGAGTTCGAGGGATGTTTGATGTCATACTTGGCTCTGTGGCCTGAAAACCAGAAACAGATACAGAGTGTGTAAACCATTAAAATGAGTAAGAGGACATCTGGGCCCAGTGGGGAGCAGCTCCCAGTGTTGCCAGATACCACTTCCCCAGCTGACGCTGAGGCCTGGCCCAGGGGCGTCTGGCAGGACGGCCACACCTTTGGGACCTGGCTCCACAGGGGACCACAAGAAGGGAGAGAAACCTCCCAGGACAACTGGTCTATCCCACTAATGAGTTGTTTGGAGCTCCCTTCTTCCGGTAGCTGGTGTGCCCTGTTAACAGAGAGAAACCAGAAATGCCGCGAAGGAAGCCTGTGCTAATATTCCTGTACACAAACCACCAACCAATCTGTCCAGTGGGCTGCTTTGGCCACATATGTAAGATCTTTTTCCTCAGAATCTAGACACAGATAAGTGTGTTTGAAAATTCTAACTCCTTTGTGTGTGATGAAAGCATTCAGAAATTCAAACTGTGGTGTTCTGCTAAGGACTTATCAAGGCAAGACTCTATGTAAACATTTAACTTTGCCAACAGGCCAGCAAACAGAAACACCGCATGTGAATTTCCCGCTTGTCCTTTATCTTAGGCGTTATTGGTGGTTTCGTCTTTCCTCCACAGCACCCCCTCTTCCTTTCATACTCATTTAATTATGGAATTCATAGAAATTGACTTTAAAAATATGATCCAGAGAACAGGGCCAGTCGCACAGACATGAGACAGAAGGACGCTGCCTTTGGTTTAGGTCTCTGTCGTCAGTGTCTCGAGATTCTTAATAACTTTTGGACCAGGGGCCTCCTAATTTCATTTACCATATTTGCAAATTATGTAGCTGGTCCTGTTAAGATGTATGACTTCCCATCTTGGCTCAAACTCGTGGTGTGGCTTTATCCAAATTTTCTACTCTTTGGATCTCTGTTTCCTCATCTAATTTTCTCCCCACGGGCAGTGGCTGCATATTTATTTACTGTAAATCCCCAGCCCCTAGCCTGGTGCCTGACACATGTAGGTGCTCAATAAACACCGGTGGAGGGAATGAATTAATGTCAAATAAAATCTGTTGCTGGAGATTTGAGAAAGAATGCTGAATTCTAGAAATGCATTTCTTAAGAGTTATAAAGACAAACATACTGAGTGGTCAGTATGAAATGAGGATGACAACAACAGCACTTCTCATCTGATCACTTGGCTGGTAATTTACTAAATAGTGGATGAGAACAAAAGAAAAGAGCCTTCAGTGAATAAACCTGGGCCTGGTGCCAGCCATTTCATTGGATCTTATGAATTCTTCATTTTTACATGAGCATTCATGGAAAAAAAGCCTCACAAGCTATAAAGAAAGCTCTGGATATTACATTTCAGGCCAAGGTCTAGTTCAGATGCAATCTGGGAAAAGTATCATTTGGAAAAGCTGCCTGCCTGCAGAATTCTATTCCTCATTAATATTTTGGTCTCACTCAAGACAGAGGCCAAATGAAAGCCTGGGCCTGGGAAGCAAGAGGATTTCTCGTAAGGATGTCTCTAGGCAAAAGTGCAGGCCTGGACTGAGGATAAAAGCTAAGCACCAGCTCCAGCAAACCTGGGAGGCATTTGATCAATGGCTGTGTTGGACTCTGCCTCAGACTTCGGGATCATCTTCCCTGCCTCTCTCCCCATCCCTGGGAGCATGGCAGAGGCTGCATGTAGAGTGTGCTTTACCATGGAGCTCCTGGGCACGGCCGTGCCTGAGATATGAGCAGGTAGCTCTGATCAGCACAGCTCAGCTTTTAATATTCAGTACTAAGGTTAGAAGAAGTCTGGTCACGGACCCTAGTAGCTACAGAGTATTGGACACCTACTATGTGTCAGATAACGTGTTAGGTGCTTCGTGTGTGTTATGTTTAATCCTCAAGGCTCCTGAAAGAACCTATCATTATACCCATTTTAAAGATCTGTTTATTTATTTTAGAGAGAGACAGAAAGAGAGAGAGCATGAGCAGGAGGGGCAGAGGGAGAGAGAATCTGAAGCAGACTCCTCGCCGAGTGTTGAGCCCGGTATGGGACTCAGTCTCATGAGCCTGAGATCACACCCTGAGCGGAAACCAAGAGTCAGACATTTTATCGACTGCACCACCCAGGTGCCCCTATTCTACCCGTTTTAAAGGTGAGGAAAATAAGGCTTAGATCAGTTATTTGACTGAGTTCATGCATTTACTGGTGGTACAATTGAGATTTGAACCACAATCCAAATCCCTCAGTCTCTAAAGCTTATGCTGATGTTCTTTCTCATCTACTACCTGCCTTTTGATTTCAGGCTTGGCCACGACTTGCCGATAGATTTTGGGTGGGTGTGTTGTGGGCAATGGCTCTAAAAGTGCTTGCCACAGGGAGCATGCCTGAGGGAACCCCTGTCCCTCAGACTCAGCCTCAAAATAGGCCATGTGGAACAGACTGGAACTGGGAATGAAGCTGGAGAGTTACTGAGCTTTGGGGTCGCTTGTATACAACACCATGACGGCAAGAGCTGGTCGGCGCAAGCCTAGTTTCTCTCCCTAGGAAAAGACAGCTAAGATAATATATTTACGAACTTAATAACTACTTATTTATTGATTACTCACTCTGTGCACTGGGCTTGGTTCTGGGGAATACAGTAGTTAATGAGTCAGACACCAGAGGCTTCCTCAGTTTTGCTTGCTGATTTCTCTACCAAACCTGTCAATGTTAACACGAAGGCTCCGTTTTGGACTCTACATCTACAGTCTCTACAGTCTTTCCTAAGCAATTGTGTCTCTGTCCACAGCTTTAATTGCACCCATGTCCATAGCTCTCTCTTCTGTGATGAGCTCTAGACTGGCAGAGCTAACCACATTTCCACTGCCTACTTCACTTTGCCACCTGTAACCCATAGGCCCTTCATGCTTAACATTTCCAAATTAAACTTAATGCTCCATTTCCCCAAATCTGGGCTTTCTCCTTTTGGCAACCACAGAGGAAGACCTGTCCTCACTCTGTGCTGACAGGGCAACTCATACGTCTCCTTGGTGGGGCTTACAAAAGTCGTAATTGAATCTGTTAGGCAGTTGCTTGTCTCCCTCATGGGGATAGAGACTGCCAGAGATTATCCACAAATCTGTGGGTGATTATATATGTTCACCGGCAAAATAAGGCCCTAACCTTCCCATAGGTTTTGAGGCTTTCCGCGGTCTGACCTCAACGTACCATCTAGGCCTCATTTTTCGGCTCAGGCACCTAACACTCTCCACCCATTATTGCTCTTTTGCAAAAAGGGAAAGACCTGTCAATGTAGGAAGAGTATGACTTGTCCTGCAAACGCACGAGGATGTTCGTGCCCCTGGGCCTTGCCTGCTGGCTCTGAGGAGCTGCCCCTCTCTGAGTCGGCTGTCCCCAGGAGCAGACGCTTTGCTGTCCCTTTTACCACACGGTCGCTGTCCTGTTGCCCTGCTTTCCAAAGATCCCTGCACAACACAGAGGGGGAGGGAGTAGAGCAACGGAAGTGAAAGTGAATCCTGACAAGCCGAGGCTGCAGAAGGGCAGGTGGTCTGTGACGCCTGACCCCGGGACCCCCTCGCAGCAGAGTTCACAGCAAGCCCTGGGGCTGGTGTGACACCTTTTTCCTTTTTACAATTTTCACATACTACAGACTCTAACCTCCTTGTCCATTTCTGGAAATCCCCTCGTTTTACTTCTTTCCCAAAGGGCCCATTTAAAAATTTGGCTTTGCCATTAGCAATGTTTGGATCTGAATAGCTCTAAGATAAAGTGAAATGTTTCAAGTTAACATTTTCTTTTGTTTCAAGATTTCATGTGTATTTTTTTTCTGGTTAAGAGCGCAGTCCAAAGTCCACATCTCAGAGGGCACATCCGAGCTGCAATCTCAGACCAGTGAGCTCATGCACTGTTTGTCTTGGCTCGGGCCGCCTGGCCAAACAGGCTCTCAGGGTGGGTCTCCCGAGTAGAGTGACAGTCCGGTCCTGAGCTTTTGTGAAAGGCAAGGCCGGCCAGCCTCGTGGGGAGCTCCAGCACCTTCCTCAGGGCCTCAGGAACTCCTTGCTGATCCCCGGTCGGGCCTACTTTGCACCTTTGTGGTGTTTGACATTGGCCGATGCTCTTCTGCTTAACTAGGACAGTGGTGGCAGCTGGTCAGGGACATTCTGAGCAGGTCACAAGGCAGACTGGGGAGTGCACACATCCCTGAGAGTCTCTCTGAGCACGTCATGCCTGCATCCAGGGCCTGGCTCCAGGCCTTTGCCCACGGACCAGCTGAACAGCCCATTCCTCACCTGCCAAGTACAGTCCTCCAAACATAGTCAAACACATAGAGGCCACCCTGCCCCATGACCCTGTCCAGAGAGAGCTGCCCCCATCCCTGTCTGCTGTATTTTGCTTTCCTACCCCAGCCTGAGTCTTTGCCGACATCCACACCCCCACCTAGAACCTTCCTGTGCTGTTTCTAAGTTGCCCCCAGAGCCCCCATGAGGCCTCTCCTTGCCTATTTGCATCAAAGCTTCCTCCAACCTCACAGCCGCTGGGGTCCAATTTCTTTTCTAGCTGATCTTCTCCAAGGGCCAGGCTCCACAGACTCAGGGCCTCAAGGGGCTCAGGGCACTTGGCAGCCAGCCCATGGTGCCGGTGTTTCTGAAGGGTGCAGGGCTTCAAGAAGCTTCCAGGTCCTGAGGTCCAGGGGGGATGACCATGTTTGGACTACGGTGGTAGCACCATATTGATTGCATTTTGAAGAGCTCTGGGGTGTGTGGGAGGCAGCATCTGAGCTGTGGAGGCTTGGGTTTGGACCGGGCCAAGTTCAAACCCAACCATTATCACCAACTGTCTTCATGGCCTTGTGTGGTTGGCATAGCCAAACCTCAGTCTCCTCTTCTGTAAAATGAAGACAATAACCAAATTAGTAAGTCATTGTGAAGGACAAAGAGAATGTATGTGAAATCTACAGCTTGAGGCCTCCCATATAACTCTCGATGCTAGAAATCCTAACCATCCTCTTGATGACTTGTTTCTAAGTAAGAGATCACTTGTGTGTAGGTAAAGATCTTCCATAGAACTTTCTAGAAGAACATAACACTAAAATAGAGTTCTTGGAATCTGAAGGTGGATTCTGATCTGTCACAGCACCGTGTGACCATGTCACCTACAACTGCTCTGGGCCTTGCTTATCTGACGTGCACAACGAGTGGCTTGCCTAGAATCGTTGGTTTTCAAACCAGCTCTGGCCACACAGAGATGCTCGGGGAAGAAGAAGGGAGAGGGAGCTCTGTGCCCATATCCTGGCTCCTGCAGAAGAATCTATCTTTATCAGGGCCTCCATAAGCTTTCATTTGAAAAAGGTTTTGTACTTACAAGGGAAAATTAAAAGCCCCAGGACTAGGAGAGAAGTAAGCAATCCCAGCTCTAACATTCTGGAACTGAGGCTTTAGCAGTCTAGCATACGACAAGCCTGCATTGCACTCTGCTCCAAGTGCCCCTTCTGTAAAGGTTGACTCACTCACAGGAGGGAAATGAATTCTTGTCAGGGAGAACAGTGCCAGGATCCAGCTCATAACCAAGTAGGCCGAACAACACTGATTATACAAAGGGCATGTCAACTCGTCACAAAGTGCCATATGGTCGATTATTTCTAATAAGATGAGCTCACGTCGGATTGCCAATCTGTGTGTGTCTCCACTGTCCCAGAAAAGACAACCTAAATTGATTGAAGGCTGCAGGTCTTCAGAAACCATACCGTGGATATGGTCATTGAACTCAGCTGTCACCACCCTTGGGCCAAATGTGGCTAGCAGAGATGTGCGTGTTGATGGGGCGAGCTTCTAGGCTGGCTCTCTACAGGTAATGGGGTGAGTCTGGGTGTGGGGTCGGCATGCGCTCCTCACCAGGGGTAGCCAGAAGGTCCATGACAGCTGCACATCCACGGCCAAGTCCTCACCCAGTTCCTTTAATTATTTCTCCTGCCGTTGTCCCCACCCAAGAGACAGACCCAAGTGGGGAGGCAAGTGAGGACAGTTGCAGGGGTGTGGGGGGCTGCAGTGGTAAAGTTCCCAGAGGCAGCCTGCTTTGTCTCTTGTGACATGATGGCTCCGCTCCCTGCCTTCCTGCTGAACCAAGCCCAGGCTCTGCCCTAGTCACCCTGAGGTCTGGAGAGAGTCTAGAGCTGTTGCCCAGATAGCAGATGCAAGCCACGGGCAGCTGTTGAGCACTTGAGGTGTGGCTGTTCCAAACTGAGAGGCGGGGCCATTTTGTTTTTATTATTTATTTATTTATTTATTTATTTTTGAAGAGAGAGAGAGGGAGAGAGCACAAGCAGGGGGAGTGGCAGAGGGAGAGGGAGAAGCAGACTCCCCGCGGAGCAGGGAGCCTGATGTGGGGCTCGATCCCAGGACCCCGGGATCATGACCTGAGCCAAAAGCAGGCACTTCACTGACGGAGCCACCCAGGTGCCCCTACCATTTTAAACACACACTGGATCTCAAAGATTCAGTACCCCCAAAAAACAAGAAAGAAAAAACATAAAAAATTTATTAATAATTTTATGTAATAATTTACATAGACCTTATTAATAATTATAATAATTATATGTTGAAATGATAATGTTTTTGATATATTGAGTTCAATGAAACATATAGTATTACTAAAATTAATTTCAACTATTTCTTTTTACTTTAGTATGGCTACTAGGGAACGTAACATGACATGTGTGGCTCACATTAAAATTCTGTCAGATGGTCCTGGACTAGAAAGAATGAGATTCGCGAGAGGCCCAAATGGACCATTTTAGCGCATCCGGGAAATGTTCACCAAGCATACTCTGGGTGCCTGGAGCTGTGTTAGGTGAGGTAGGGGAACCAAAGGCCACTCAGCTCTTTTTGCCCCACAGATGACTGGCTGAGCTGCTAGGGGAGGATGCGAGAGGAGGCTGGGTGCTCTGATAGAGGAGGGAACTGCCCTGTTGGAGGGGCGTGGAGAGCAGTGTCCATGGCTACCCTGAGTTCTAGCACCACCATCTTCCTAAGAATGTCCACGCTTGGAGGGTGCCCTAGAGATGGCACAACAGAGGACCCCCCCTGGTGCCCACAACAGTTGGGCATTTCGTGGAAGCACATGGGCCAAGATGGGGGGGTGGTCGGCTCCAAACCAAAGCCCTGAGAGCACCCTGCCCTCCGTTTTCCTCCACTGAACACCCTCATCATCCCCATGTGGTGACCGCAGGCCCAGATAGCTCCAAGATTTCGGGGAGCTGCCTGTCCTCCTCGGGGTCCTGTCCCCTGTGGGGAGAGCCAACACATAGCGCAAGTCCCACAGTCGTTTGCTGACTGGATAGATAGTCTGATGGAGAAGGGGGGGAGGGAAGGAGGAAGGAAAGCAGTTGTCACAGTCCCCCCAGGAAATCCATGGCTCACCTTGGACAGGTGGACTATAGGACCCGGTGTGCGTGACCGGTTCTGGGATGGTCGCCCTCAGCAGGTGAGGGAGCATGTGTGTGGCCGTCCGCCTCCGTGCCTCTGACCCTCGGTCCCTCCTCCCTCCTTGCTTCCTTCCCCCCTCCTTCCCTCCTGCTCTCTCCTTCTCTTTGATGCCTGGGACTAAGCATGGGAAGAGAGCAAACCTCCTGGAAACATAAAAGCTGAAGGTAAACCCCAAAGCTTCCTTTGTTTTCCCTTAATCTGCTTCAGGCTCCCACTAGCTTGGTCCTAATTGAGTTAGTCCTTGAGTGAAAGGGGGGTTTAGAGATGTTAAACTGTTATTTAATCACAAGTGGCAGGTGGGATGTGGGGCAAAGGTCAGGAGAAGGAGGGTCCGTGGGAACACTGAGCCGAGGGACGCCCTCGATGCCCTTTCATTAGTATTTCAGCCAGGGTTTTCCAAACTGCTGACCATGAACCATTAGGGGATTGGGAAATCAGTTTAGCGGGTTTCCACCAGTATGTTGTAAATGTGGGGGTGGGGTAGGGTGGAGAGAACAGAATGGAAGAATAACAGAAGGCATGGCATGTAGTAAAAGGAAGTGTTGCTTTGTGAAATTTTGATTCAGGGGTGTGTGTGTGTGTGTGTGTGTGTGTGTGTGTGTGTGTGTGTGTGTGTGTGTGACCAAGCTGTAGATCACCAGCATGAAAGTTTGAAAGACATTCTGATGTAGCGCACGCTTCCAGAAGTAGAGTCCTCAGTGTGTTTGGATCCGGAGACATAATCCGGAGACATACAGGGAGAGGAGTATCCATCAGGCAAACAGCTCTGCAAGAGGGCAAAGAAAGGATTTGGGGTGGGGGTTGTGGGGCAGGCCAGAGGACTTGGAAACAGGAATTATGGGCTATGGCAGAAAAGGCAGTGGGGAAATGGGGGTAGGAGGTGGGTGGAACTGCATGGCCTGAGGTCTAACCCAAGTCTGAGCACAGTGGCTGGACCCCAGTGAGTGCTTGGCTCCCCATTCTGACAAGTGAGGGCCTCTGTCTCACTACATGCTCACGTGTGGTGGGGGCAAGGGGGATGGCAAAGGACAGATAGTCCTGGGGAAATTTCGGACCATGCTAGCCCAGATCCACAGTAGGCAGCTTTCCTCCAGCCCAAACAAGCTCTGCAGAGGACCTTTCTATTTCAGTTTTTAAAGAACCATCTTAATCATCTGCCTTTCATCTTTTATGTGTCACATTCTTCAAATAGCCTTTTTAAGTCAAATAATGAGCACTTGAGGATTCGTACCAACCTGTTCTATTTCTAAAATAATTTTTTTCACTGGATTTTTTCTTTCGGTTCCCTTTATATATTATTCCCATTAAACTCAACTAGACCAGAAAGTGGGTACATTTGCAAAAAAACAAACAGAATGGTGAAATACACTCTGGTTGATATGTACCCCTGTGGAAGGAAGCAGCTCGTCTCTAGAAGAACAAAGACAAGGCCGCTCGCACACCCCCAGAGCCTTGAAGGGTGCGAGTAATTGTCTGAGACCTATGTGATTCCTTCACACCCATGTAGAGAACCCTGAGAATCTCATGGGGAAGTAGAACTTTATCTCCAAGACAAACTTTGAAGTTTAAAAATAAAAGCAGGCCTGCCATTTCCTAGAGCTGGTGTTGAGATTGCACAGAACGGGCTATTTCTGTACAAATAAACAAGCATCCAACAGGCTAGCGAGCTAATCGCCATTTCAGATGGCTGGAACCTCCGGCTCTAAGGCCCGCCCAGGGGAAGGGTCATTTATTTTGGGCTAACATGTTCACATCAAAGGAGAGATTTTAAAAATCACCTTTCTTACGGAGATGGGGGGAAAAGCCATTATTTTCAGATGAAGGAGAGATGTGTTCTCTGTGCCGCCATGGCTTTGGAAGACAACAAAGAAACAGTCAATGGGTGAGAAATGTTGTGCCTATCATTGCTCCCAGCAGCAGGCAATTATTCACAGAAAAAAGTCCAACACCAGTTCTTTCTCCAGAGTCCCAGGGGACAAGCCGCAGTGAGCAGGGATGAGGGAGGAGCAGGGAGAACTCAGTCCTGACAACTTAGCTCGTTTTTACGTGCTCTGCTTGGGGCGTGGTGGCACAGTCTTGGGGTTTCTTCCCTTCTTGTGTGTCCCTTAGTGTATCCCACAGGATGAAGCGAGTCTGCAACGCATGCCCCTCAGCCCCGGGGCGTTTCTCTTCGCCCAGCTCTGCCTGTCTTAGGCACCAATGGGCACTGGCAGTGGTCCCAGGCCCAGGCCCATCTGCGGTGTCACCAGGCTATGAGGGAAGCCACAGGCCCAGTGTGCACAACTCTGCCCTTTTGAGAAACACACCGGGAATTCTCTGTTGTCCTTCTGGAGGACTGGGCCGCCTAGATGTGGCGTCAGCAAGCCCGCGAGGCCCCAGCTGCCTGCCCATCTCTCTCTGTGGCCGTCTTCACGCTCCCAGGTCATCACCAGCTCCCCTCCTCTGCTGAAGGCCCGTGGACGGCGCTGGCAGCCTGTCTGAGGGAGGCTGTAGCTGCTGGACAGTTGTGTTCACTGGCATGTTCTACAGCGGACCGGACCCTTGGGATATGGACTTAGGATGGCCTGCAATTTTGCCAAAGGCTGCAGAAGGCCCTTCCCTCTGCTCCGATGCCCACCACTCTCCTGCAATTCTCCCCACCTCCCGAATGAGAACATTCTGGAGGATCCAGGAATTGATCAAGTTCTAATAGTTGGGAAGTGGCAGATTCCAAACTCAAAGCAAAGCTTTGCAACACTGAAGTTGCTCCTGGGCTATTGTGGCAGGCACGTCTTGTAACGCATGGATCATTTCATGGTGGTGGAACAGACCAGCAATCTATAAATCTCCCCTCAGTAAGATTGAAGGGCACTATAGTGTGGCCTTCCATTCGTGACCAGAGTGATGTGCCCCTCTCCAGGGAACCTTGGCCTCTCCCTGGACTAACCCACCATATTTGCAATGAATTCTCCCACCCTGGTGTGTCCTTCCCCCAAAGAGGGGCTTTGTAGGGGAGTGCTGAGGCTTGAAGATGTCAGTGAGTCAGGGGAAGATTAGACAGACACCGCTCTGGATCTGTGGAGAATAGCACACTGTGGGGTCTGGCTGCACCTTGACACTTCCGCACAGCAAGACAGAGTTTCTGTGTTGCTTGTTTGCAAGGAAAGGGCTCCTATCTCTGTGTAGACGGAGTGGGTGATGGCAAGTGTTCTTGTTCCCATCGTTGGTATCTCCGGCCCAGAGAGCCAGGGAGAAAGTCATGATTAACTTTGCTCCAGCTTTCCTTTCTCTGGATGTTTTGGCAAAGATGTTCTCATTTTTCTTTTTGTTCCACTTGAGGAAACTCTATCAGGAGGCAAGATTTCATCAGGACGAATGGATCAAGTCCTGGTTCCTGGCCATCCAAACCTCCCCGGGGTCGCTCCCGCCTCCCCGCAGCTCGCCAGTCAGCCAAGGCCGGGCACTCCTCCCGGCGTGGGGTCCCAGGCAGCAGCTACAATGCATGCTTTGTTCTGGAGTCTTGGAAAGGCAGTTGACTACCAAAAAAGTTCCTCCACTGACCAGGCCTGTCCTTGCCATCTGGCAGCTCTCCCAGGATCCAACTAACCCCCACTCAAGCAGGATTTTGAATGAACGAAATTAGAGTTTTTTGAAGTGATCTGATAATTCTCCTCTCCCAAATCTAAATTACATTTACCACTTAGTGTGTCTAGATGGCTCTAGCACTTTTAGAAATAACCCCCTCCCAAATCCCCGGTAGATAGTCCACACTTGTTTTTTCCAGAAGAATGTGACTCCAGTGGCACCTCCCGGCCCAAAAGACGGTGGTAACTGAGAGTCTGCCCTGTATCATACACAGGGCATTTTATATTCATTCTCTCTAATAGTCACAACGAGCCAAAAGGTAAATAATAAGATCTTTACTTTTTTTAATGAGATCGAGATTTTATGCAGTTACTCAACTAGAATGTGGGAGAAAGTGGACTTGAACCCATATCCTTCTGAGGCTAAGTAAAGCCTGTGAGGCTCCATGGCATCCCTCTAAGGGACAGTTGTCTATGACGGCCTGTTTACAACCACACGTGGACAACAATTCCTGATGGAGCATCCGCACACGTCACACTGACGTGTAGGAGAGGCTTCAAATACATCAATTTGTTACGTATCCCTTGCTTCCCAATGGGCACACAGCTAGCTTCGTAGCAAGGTAGTCGTGGGCCGAAGCTAGCTAGCTTCCTCCTGCCTTGACATAACACAGCGCCTTTTCCTCCGAAAGCCGTTTTGTTCCTTAGGCTAAAATATGTCATGCAACTGACTCCACCCTGACTCAAATACTGTGATTGTCATAGGAACCAACACCAGAAACGGACAGAATTTCAATCTTTTAATACCCCCCCACCATCCTCCTTCTCCCTGGGACTTTACCTTGAGAGAGTTGGAAGTGAAATTCCTATCCAGTACCCTGTTGCAAGTGGAGTCTATGGTTACCTGGATTATTTTCCATTCAAGGGTCTTAAGGCTCAGGATCAGTACTGATGCAAATAAATACCCACAAAAAGAAAAATCAACCCTCAATGTGATCTAGGTCCTCTGGATCTATTTATTGCATTAAACAAACAAGGGTCAGGGGCACATGGTAAGAGACAGCATGAAATTCACCAGGAGATCCAGACCATGGGAACCTCTACAAGACAAGGGACGTGGTTGATTCTTCAGCCACAGCCATGTGCAAAGAAAATGGAAGGAACCAGGGCGGGTAGAATGGACTAATTAAAAAGACTTCAGAGACATAGCAACCAATCTCAGTGTACAGATCTTTTTTTGAATCCCAAGTCAAGTAAATGAAGTATAAAAAAATGATAGGCCAATGGGGGAAATGTAAACAGTGGCTGGATATATGATGAAATTAAAGATTCACTTTAATTTTTTAAAGATGTAATGATCATGTAACTATGATTGTATATTTTTCGAAACCATCTTTATCTTTTAGATATACAGTTGACCCTGGAACAACATGGGTTTCACCTGCATGAGTTCACTTACATGCAGCTATTTTTCAGTAAATCCAGTACAGTACTGAAAATGTATTTTCTCTTCCTTCTGATGTTCTTAATAACATTTTCTTTTCTCTAGCTTACTTTATTGTAAGAATATAGATAGAGGGGCCCCTGGGTAGCTGAGTAGATCAGGTGTTCCACTCTTGATTTTGGCTCAGGTCTTGATCTCACAGTCATGAGTTCAAGCTCCGCGTTGGGCTCCATGCTGGGCATGGAGCCTACTTAAGAAAAAAAAATACAGTATAGAATACATATAACATACAATATATGTGTTAATTGACCATTTATGTTATTGGTAAGGCTTCCGGTCAATAGCAGGCTATGAGTGGTGAAGTTTTTAGTGAGTCAGTAACACAAGGATTTTCAACTGTGTGGGGGATTAGCACCCCCAATCCCTGCCTTGTTTAAAGGTCAACTATAATTATTGAAATACACATGCAATGATATGATATCTGGTATTTGCTTCAAAATGATGTGAGTATAGGCAGCAGTTGCTGAGTATATAGATGAAACATGCTAATTGTTGATGCCAGGTACTGGATAGATTGGGTTACTGAGCACTGTAATTTTGTATCTGTTTGTATACTAACAAGTTAAAAAAGGAAAGCAAACAAGGGCAGACTGTCTGTGCTCCATTCCTGATAGGTGGCCTAAGAAGAGGGTGGAGAACTTTGACTCTGGATTTAGCCCTGCCAAGTCGAGCTTGCCTGGGTGTTGCCCCACCAGGAGCTTTACTGGATGGAGCGGCCGAGGCTCACTGAAGATGGATCAGAGGCAGAAAGGACATTTTGAGGGCAAAAAAGAAAAAAATGGAAGGAAATTACCAGCACAATAGCAGTCTATGAAAGGCAATTTCCCAAATTGAGAAATTCACGTAGTAGGGCTAATAACAATGTTTGCAAAACTTCTTCCAAAGGGGTTTCGGCAAAATAATTAGAGGCCAGTGCAGAAATACAAGGATAAAAAAAGGTGTGAAAATGCAAGAGAGAGATAATGGATCACGAGTAGGAAACTGACTCTGAACATGCCTGGACTCGGATCCTTGGCTCGGCACTGCTACCGACCTGTCAGCTGAGAAGGATTCAGGGCGCAGGGCAGGGCTGCCCACCTTCCTGCTTGGCTGGCTTGGCTGGCAAGGCTGGTTCTTCATGAAACAGACTCAAGATCTGGGATTGCCCAAGGGTCTCAACAAAATGCCGCCACCTGGCAAACCAGATTGCCAAGAAAGCCGGCAGGACCTAAGAGCATCACACTGCCAGAGGCAAAGGTCAGGGTGGGGGGGGGGGAGTGGGAGGGAGCCGGAAGGTGGCCGGGAGTCAGGGGGAGAAGGGTGCACCTTAGCCAGGCGGTCAGCTCTGGGAAAGTCAGTGTGTGCCGGGCGAGAAGTGCCAGGCAGGCCCTGCTTGCCCTTTTCTTGCTGCTTCTGGCTCTTATTGCTGGAGGCACCTCTCTGGTCCTTAGACTTCCCAGACCTCAGGGCAGGAGTGGGTAAGACCACCGGAGGTAGAGCTGGGAGAGGACCATCCTCATCAGTTCCTCCAGGCAGGCTAGCGCCAGCTCTGGCCAAAAGCTAATGACTACACTCTCCTGGGTCTCAAGGGGCTGGTGTCAGGCACTCAAGGCCCAGATCTGCATCCCAGCTTGCTTCTTATTGTCTGCAGCCCTTCGGCAGATCATTTATTTGCTTCATCTGTAAGATGGCGGAAGGAGTACCTCTGGCAAGGTTTTATTTCTGTGTGTCTGAAAATTAAATGAGGTGCTGCGTGTAAAACGTGCAGCAGGTCGTGGTGACTATCATTACTAGAGAAGTTTGCTTAAAGGAAGTTTAGAGGCTCTGTGTATTTCTACTTTTCCTGGAACCTCGTCCGCATTGCTGTGATCATCAAGATGACTGCGGTTTCTAGGCAGGGATGTGGGAGGCAGAAAGAGCAGGGGACAGTGAGGTGTTGGGGAGAGACCAGGGGTTCTAGGACCAGCCAGAGAAGGATAAACCCTGTTCCTCCTCCCACCAATCTCCAGCTCTTGGATGAAATTTCTGGAACTTCCTCTCACTCAAAAATGGTTCTTATTTTCCTTTGTACTTTCTTAACAAATAACAATAAAAAAGTTTCTTCTGTAATCAAGCCCTTCATCTCCATCAATGTTATAAAGAAAGACACGAATACCCTCTTGGGAGCATGGATGTAAAATTTGATAAGATAATATTCTAATAAAAATTCTTGGAAAGCACTCAGGCTATTGCAAATTTCTTTCAAAGAAAGCAAGTTGAGGGAAGCAAATAAGGACATTGCTCCCTGCCCTGATGTATCAGTATCAATTACAGCAATACAGGTTTTTGAAGGTGGTAAATAAATGTTATATTAAACCACAGAGTGTTTAAAGTTGTCTCTCCATGGAGACAAGTTGTCTCTCCATCTCTTTCCACCTGCAGGGAGAGGATGTTGGCTCTTCTGCCATTAAAGGGGTTAATATCCACTTTGTGCTTCTTTCTGGTGATCACTTCTAGGTTAGAGATTTGCCCCCGCCCCCATCTGTGGCTTTACTCACACTGGTCCCACCAATGGGAGCCCCGCGAGAAGAGCTGCATGCAGCCGCTGGAGGGCGGAGCTGAGCCCCTGCCACAGCTTTACCAGACAGCCAACGGGCTCCAGGAAGATGGAGATGTGAAGCCACTTAGGGGTCCTCAAAAGAAATTTGCTCTGATACAACCAAATGTAATTCCTTTCAGAGGAAGGAAGCTCACCGTTGGGGACGGGAGCCCTCAGTGTCATGTGGGAATTGAGGACTCACCAAGAGCCTTCTCCAGGGATTTGGGGCCCCTGGCACACCCTCAGTCCCAGAGATGTGCTCTGATTGGCCCTCTGTCCCTTGAGGGGTGACGGCAGTGTCCCCACAAAGGAGTTGTGGGTGGCCTTGGCTATGGGCAGACTGTGTCAGGACCTGAAACACAGCTCGGAGTGGCTAGATGACAGACTCGAGCTGGAAGCAGAACAACCTGGGGCAGGCGGCTGGGGCCGAGGGAGCCCAGCTCTTGGAAACGGGCCACCCTCTCCCCGTTCCCCTCCCTCAGCGCCCCACATTCTCTCCTCCGCCACCTCCTAGACCTAGCTCTCCACCAGCTGTGTACTGGGAAACTCTGGCTGCGTAATTTCTGCCAAGTTATTCTTAAGAGCACCGAATTTGTCCTCAGCGGTACCTGCATTAAAAAACGGTTTTCATTTTTTTGTGCAACCCTATGGCATAATGTGACATTTTTTTCAAAGCAAATTGCTCATCCAGCTATTTTTACTTCATCCTAGGTTTTTCCAGTTCTTGTTCGTTTGCATAAACAAGGTTCAGTTAATCAAGCAGAGCACCTGCTATGCACCAGGCATAACTGCAGGGCTTGGAGCGGCAAACGCCAGAGATGGCCCTGCCCCTGTAGAGGGCATGTCCGGGGCCGAGAGGGACAAGGCACAAGTCAACACAAGTGCAACAGATGACCAGACCCGTGAGAAGGGCTGCAAAAGCCCACTGGGCCCCGAGGTGTAGATAACAAAGGGGACCTGCCTGGACACGGAGCTCGGAGCCACCTGCTCCGAGGAGAGGGTATTCCATCTGTGGCCTCGCCTTCTCTGCATCCACCTGTTGTTTTACAGCTCACATGTTTGTCATACAATTGCCTATGTACTAACCTGGTAATTGCTCATTTTGTGTGAATTGGCCAATCATGTCCTTTTCCCACTGAAGGGATGATTTCCTTTTAAGTAGGAGATAGGGGGCAAAGGAAGAGAGAAGAGCTGAGAGGAGCCTAGCATTTGTTAAGCATCTGCTATGTATGGGGTGCTGAAAGCGCTTTTTTTTTTTTTTACAAGATCCTCGACAGGCGGCATTATGAAATCTACTTATCGATGTGAAAGGATGACCCTAAGAGTCCAAGTGTTCAGTAAGTGTCAGAGCAGGCTTTGGCTTAGATGGATCTAATGTTAAGGCTCAGGCTCTTGCCACTCTAGAAGTATATTTTGCAGAAGACCAGTCTTGCAAAGTGCTCCACGAAGTGTTCTGCGACCAGGTAAATTTGGGTAATGCTGAATTCTGCGTTCATCTCCCCGTTGTCCTAGAGATTCATGATGCTCTTCATACCATTAAGAGCTCTGAGAAGTCCTGCAGTAAAAATAAACCACCTCTTTAACTTTAGCCTATCAACTTTTTCTCCTTGATACAAATTCTGGTGGGTTTACGCAATAGAATAGTTTACAGCTGTGTGGTTCAGTGCATAGCCACGAGACCCTGTTGAGCGAGGGCTGGCCTGAACTCTAAGGATGACATACACACAGAGTTACAAAGACTTAGTGCAAAAGAATGCAAACTATCTCATTAACAATTTTTACATTGATTAAATGTTGAAATGATAATATTTTCGCTATATTGGGTTAAATAAAATGTCAGGAAACTTAATATTACTCATTTCTTCTTTTTTATGTGGATACTAGAAAATGTAAATTATATCGTGGCATTAAAACGAACTCAGACTAACTACATTAACAAGGATAAATTGCAAAACATAATTTTACATAGAAGATCAAGTTATAAAATGATAAATGAAATATGAGATTGTTTATTTAATGTTTAAAACCATGCAGTATAATAGCATCAATGAGTGTATACATGTGAAGTATACATTTATAGGATATAAAAAACCATGCATAGGATCAATACCAGAACTTCAGGTAATTCATCTTTTTTGTAGACTGACCACTGGGCCCTTTTTACTTCTTATCCCTTTTAACACATCGCAGAGCTCATGTTCTTTAAGAACACAGCTTGGGAAATCCACACTTAAAGACTTAATCTCTGTGAGTGGAATTTAAGGGATGGCCCAATGGACCAGAGGAGATATTTTTTAAAACAGGTGATCTCTCTGGCGCAAAACTTCTACTTTATGTGTAAAACCAGGAGGAGGCAAAAGTAAGGAGAATTTTCCTGCATGCATGTGAGGGAAGACGCAGCGAGCCTGGCTAGTTTCTCAGCCTCCCGCTTCAGAGGGAGAACTGACACCAAGGTAGAGTCATGGCATTCTCCACGGTGGGGGCTGGGCGGTGCCTACCAGGAAGCCCCCCCACCCCCCAGGCATAGTGTGGTGGGCTGTGTCACTGAGCTACTGGGCTAAGGTCTGCTCAGCCACTTGGGCACATTACTTACCCATTTGGCCTTAATTTTCTCATCTGTAAAATGGGGATGATAAGGGTCACACCTGAATGGACTAGGGTGAGGATTAAATGAAGTGATGGTGTCAGTGCAGTGCTCAGACTGGTCCCCACTAGGTAAGTGTTTGTTCAAGAAAATAAACTAAAATAGAATCCTGTCCTATCAATGCTGAGGCTTTTGTCTTAACGAGCCTCTCAGACTAGCACCCCTCGCCTCCACTGCCATGATCCTGATCCTGCCTTAGATACCCACAGAATTCCCACAGGTATCTGTGGCCCCTGCGGGGAACGTCCAGGACAGACTTGGCCTTCATGCCGACAGAAAGAGGGTTTTCAGTCCCTGACACGGTGTTGTCTTGCACTCTGCCTGAACTGGCCGCTAGACCTGGGGCAGCTCTATGAATGCCCTTCAGTCTTCTGTGCTGGATGTGTGAAAGTTCAGGCCACGCTGATGGGAATGAGGCATCTCGCACTTTCCCTTTGCTTTTCTCAAGCATTCCTGACAGCTTTCTTTCATTCATTGGGCGGGTTATCACAGAAATAAGGCGGCCAGCTTACGTATGTAGTCATCACACAAGTGAAACCGCCTGAGATAATTTGAGAGCGGTTTCAGAGGTTTGTTTTCTCTCGCAGGTTATCTGAAGTTACTGAACAAGGCACGTAACTCAGAGCAACTGAGAACATTTTAGTATTTTTCTTCTTTTCCCTCCACAAAACAGGAGGACCGTGGGCGGGAGTCACTGCTTGTTCCTCTCAAGTGGGTTTGTCCTTTTGCTCATGAGTTAACTATAGTCAGATCTTATTAATTTCTATTTAAATAATTTGAAATGTTGTAATTCATACAGGGCTCAGATTGATGTCTCTGAGCCTTGACAAAGAATGTGTTAGTGAAAACCGTAGAAAGGGAGCACCTGGGTGGCTCCATCGGTTAAGTGTCTGCCTTCGGCTCAGTCAGGTCATGATCCTGGGGTCCTGGGATGGAGCCTCGCATCAGGCTCCCTGCTCCGCGGGGAGCCTGCTTATCCCTCTCCCCCTGCCTGCCACTCCCCTTGCTTGTGCTCGCTCTCGCTCTGTCAAATAAATAAAAATCTTTAAAAAATGAAAACCTTTAAAAAAGAAAACCACGGAAAGGTGAAGAGTCCCAAATTTAGGATCCAAAGTGGGTGGGTTCAACTCTTAGTTATACCAAGAAGTTTTCCCATGAGGCCACTGGTTTTCCTAATCTAGGTATTCTCGTCTGTGAAGTGGAAATCATAGAAATGTGTACCTCCCAAAGATGTAAGGATTCAGCAAGACAATGAAAGTGAACAACCTTCGTAACTGTAGAGTTATGCAAATAAAAATAGCATTGTTTATAGGCAGTGTATCATAGGAGTGTAAACAGGAAAAATAAAATATCCAACATAATAGTGCAAAGCTCTATGAGCATTCTATCTTCTCGCTATTGCCAACCCTTCTTTTTAATCTACTGTGACCAGCTTCCTAATGACCTCTCTTTGGAATCACTTCCTTAATAGTACAAAATTATCTTTTTAACACAGCCACATCTTTTATAAAAAAGTCTCCTATGCTGAAATGTGTCCTTTCCGACCATTAGGACAATTAGGGAAGTCGGTACATGCTTCCGTTTATAAATGGAGAGATCAGGATGAGTTACATAGTTTATGGACAGAAACGCAAAATGAAGATGTGGGTCCCTTGTCCAAAAACATTACAGGTTTCAAGTGGTGAGCACAGAGCATCAAACCAAGAGTGGGGCCCTCTCAGCACAGGGCCCTGGGTGACGGCAGTGATGCGGGAAGGTCAGAGGCTGAGAGCAGGGAGGCGGGAGGGCCACCCCTGGGCTGAGTGTGTCTCAGGAGCTAGTAGGAATTTGCCCATTTCTAATGCCCAGTTCAGATTCCCATGATATTAAAGAAGTTAGAAACAGATCTACTGATAACAGCAAACATGTTTTAGGTATCTGCTCTGTACACAATACTAAACTAGGTCCTGAAGGAGTGGGAGAAGAAAGGCAAGCAGTCAGAAAGAGGACAGTGCAATAAAAAGATTAAAAATAGGTCTCTGGCAATCCTTCCAAGGGAGCAATGAATTCTAAGGTGGAGAATAGGGAAGGGAGACTCCGAGGAAGAGGGGGACTTTGAGTTCACCCCAGAACCTGGGTAAGACTTGAACAAAGTCCTATCCATCTTCACTCAGGACTCCAGCAGACCTCTGGGCACTACAGCTTATTCGGGTCCTTCTAATCCTGGGTGGGCTCCCAGAAACCCTGCCAGGGATCCCGTGTATAGAAAGGTAGCATGTTAGGGCCCGCCGGGACCCAGAGTGGCAACTTCTGGAGAGACAATTTGCTTCTTAGGGCTTTATTAAGTGTTTATATGGAAAAGAAGTTAGTTGGTGAAATCCCAATCACTCACTCACCATGACTTCAAAAATATTTTTAAAAACTGCGTGTTCTCGGCAAAGTATACGGAGATAAAAGAGCAGCCCGCCTGCCTCAAAGGGGGGGTCCTGTAAAATGCAAGGGCTGAGGCCTCCCTCTTCAGATTTCTGTTAAAGGGAAGCTTGGCTTGGTTGAATCTTCAGAGATAACTTGGGAGCACCCTCCACCCTAGGAAGAGAGCTCTGTGGGCACAGGCGGGTCTCCGCTTTCTTATGCTGTTGGTTTTTCACCCCCAGGAGATTTGTTCCGTACCTTTCCTGCTCCTTTCTCCCTCTTCCCTTCTTCCTTTTTCTTTTCTATGAGTATTTGGGTCTACTTAGCCACACATTATCTAAATCCTACTTAAGATAAGCAGGAAAAGGGATTTAGGAGTTAGAGTGGAAAAGTCCTTGAAACTTTCAACTCTCCGTCTGAAAACAAAAGCGAAGTGGGTAGGAAACCAAAGGGCGGGGGTAGGTGCAGAGAGATTTCTAAGGACTGAATATTGAGGAATATTTGCAAACAAATCATATAAATATATTCATCACTGGAAGCACATTTGTGGATAGCTAAGAAGATATTCCTCCCATGAGGCATAAAGGAGGACAGTTCTAAAATTGTACATTTTTCACATAGGATTGAAATTTGGGGAGGTAAGTTTTGGAGGGTATAGGCAGTGAGAAGTAGAGATAGCAAATTGCAATAGCAAATTGGTTGGTCAACAGGAACCTCAGACGTGTTTAAATGGCCTTGATGCTCTTGTAGGACTAGAGATCCATGATGTGCTACTCTCAGTCTTCCCAGCTCATAGTGTGGGTTCCCTCCCACCCACCTTCTCAAGCCCAAACCTCTGCCTGCCCCAAGGTCTCTGGTCTGTGAGGGAGGAGGCAAATGGGGGAGGAGGAGATGCCTTGCCTCCAGTGAAGGTGAGGGAGACAATGAGAAGACACCCCGAATTACATTTTTATAAATAGAGAAAGCCATGCAACAACATTGCAAAGGTCACGAGGCAAGAAGGAAGTGAGCCCAGTTCTGTTGCCCCATTTTTCAGGTGAAGGGCATTCACTTGACTGGGGTCCCACAGAGAATTTCCTTTTTATATTTTATTTTTTTAAGATTTTATTTATTTATTTGAGAGAGAGAGAGAGACAGAGACAAAGAGAGAGAGTGCCAGCGCAAGAGCCGGGGGAGGGGCAGAGGAGGAGGGAGAAGCAGATTCCCCGCTGAGCAGAGAGCCCGATGGATTCGGGGCTCGATCCCAGGACCCTAGAATCATGACCTGAGCTGAAGACAGACGCTTAAGGACTGAGCCACCTAGGCACCCCCCCATCCCCAGAGAATTCTTAAAGTGCTTGCAGAGTGCAAGAGCAGCAGAAGTTTCAAGGCATGACTGATCTGCTCTGACCCACTCCTGGGGTCTTTGTACACTGTCTCTTCAGAGGCTGAAGGAAAAGGCCCACTTCTGGGCATCATTTCTCCCTTCAGTCTCTTGTGCCATCTTGAGGGTCTTCTAGCCTGGAAGCAAAAGACAGCGGCCATTGACCCCCACCTGAACTGGCCCAGTTGCTGCTCCTTAAACGTGGCCTCATTCTTTCTAAGTTCCTCCTGGTGCAAATGTCAAGGCTTTCCTGGGCTGGAGGGAACGATGGGGGGCGGGTCCTCCAGATTCTCCTAACATTGTCCAGATGCAGCTCAAAGCAATCAGCCGGGAGTCAGATCCCTTCCAAGCACGCTCATGTGGAGGCTGTGTATTCACGGTGCAGGGCTCCTTACCTCCAAACGAAATGGTATTGATACCCAGCATCTCTCTTGACCAGGGGCGACCCCCAAAGAGGCAGAATTCATATGGTAAATATGCATGAGGCCAAGAAAAGCAAGGGAGGTACTTGTTTTCATCAATGCACTGACTGGTTGGGCTTAGCCACAAGCTCTGACTGCCCGTCAAGGATGAGTGCTGTGGGGGCCAGTGTTCCCCAAGGTGGAGGCTGGGGGAGCAGAGACGGTTGGAGAGGGCTGAGGGGCCTGTGAGGGGTGCAAATGCTCTGTCCTAGCTCACACCTACCTTTGGCCTGACAGCCTCCCTGGGGGGCCTGTAGGCTTTCATCAGAGTGCATAAACCATAACTCGCCACACTTGCCGTAATTATAGCCTCAGCCCTGAATGGGGACCTGGCTGGCATTCCCAGCTGTCCAAAAGCCAGAGCTAGCCCTGTCTCTGATTTGAGAATGTCCCCGGTTCCGGAGGCACAGTTTGTCACTGTGTTGAATCGATCCTTTGCCCAACCCAAGTCCAAAAGTGAATTCCCTCTTCCGGGGAGAAGGGGATGGGCTGTAGGACTTCGTCCCATAAAATGTTATTTGAGACCGAGAAGAGAAGGAATGTTTCTCTAGTGGTCTTGGAGTTAAGATATATATCTTCCATTCAGATTTATCTACATCCTATCTATGTGAATTTGATCAGGTCTATTAGCTTCTCTAGACCTCAGTACACTCGTCTGTAAAGTGGGAGCAGTGACTTTCCCCACAGGGTCAGATGCCAGGATTAAATAAGGTCACGTGGAGAGGCTTTGTGCTTTTCAAATACTAGGTATTATAGTCTGAACGATCTAGAACAGACCATTCCTCAACTGGCATCCAAAGCCACTCTCTCCCTGACCTCCACCACACTCAGACCACCCTGGTCACGCTGTGCCTACTCTCCCAGGGCCTTGAGAATCGTTTGGCCACACTCACTTTCATAAACTTGTCCTTGGTGACTTGTGTCTTCTTGGCATGCATGTATTCACCCCCAGGACACTATTTGTCCTTCAAGTGACAAGCTTCCTTGTTATGCTTTCTAAGCACCTCAACGGCCTGATCCCTGCCCTACTGAGGCACTGTCCTTCATTGGTGGGGGTCCCAAAGTCCTGCCCTCCTCCTGCCAGCCCCCCTCCGCCTGAGCACCGGCTCAACGGCACTGGTTTCTTCCCTGAGCATGGATGTCACAGGTGACTGCTGTCAGGCGGGACGTGGACTCCCAGAGGCCTGTCACAGAGGAGCGCACAGTGGAGAGTAAATAAACACAGTACACGGGAGGACCATGGCCAGGAGGGAAGGAGGAAAGAGGCAGTGCGCAGAGCCTTTTGGGAGATGGGGCCTGAGGTGGAGAAGCTCCCCGGGGAGTGATGTGGGGAGGTGCCCGGGGAAAGGGGCCTCCATGCAGTCCAGTTTGTTCTCCGAATCTGGATCTCTGGCTCCTGGGGGCGGGGGGGGGGGGGGTGACCTCAGCTCTTGCAGAGTTTCAGAGGTCCTGCAAATATTCGATTTGCATTTTTTTCTTTTTTAGAAAATATTTTAAAAATATATTTCAACCAGACAGGAAAGTACAAAGAATAATACAGTAAACATTCATGTATCCATCAAACAGGTTTTATAAATGTTGACTTTAGAAAACTTTAGATGTATGGCTCCAGATAAATAGACACACAGGTGTACATGTATGCACACACACACACACACACACACATATATAATATGTATTTTAATTATGAAAGTATGAAAAGTAGCACACACCCAGGCAGGCTTATACAAACATGTACATATTTATCAGACTAGCTCTGTGACAACTTCACAATAAAGCTCTCTCCTCCTCTGTGCCTTTATTTAGGCTCATTATACATGAGCCGATGGTGAGGAAGCCTGTAGTTCTGTCTGGGGCCACACGTCAAGGTGGAGCCCTGGACAAGAGAAGCTGTGACTCCAAGTCCAGGTCACTAGGTGGGTCCCTGTGCTTTCATCCCCTTTATGTGAAACCTTGCTTCTTCTCTCCTGCCTCAGTGTCTTCACCTGTGGAATGGACACGAATCATGCCTACCAGGTACACAGTTGTGAGGGCTGAATGAGTAAGCTCATGCAAAGACTTCGAGCCATGCCGGCCCGTGGGAAGGGTCAGTGAGCACTGGCTGTGATTGCTGTGAACTGTTACTGTGGTTGTAGTATGTGTCTGCTTGGCACGTGGTCCTGTCAAGGCATGACTGTGGTTTTTGTGGTTATTGTGAGTTTTGTATGCTTTTTGTTTTACTTCTACATTTATAAATGCTTTTGTTTTTGGCAAAGTGGAAAAACTGAAACTTGACTATTTGTTAAAAGGTGAAAAATTTGGGGTGCCTTGGTGGCTCAGTCGGTTGAGTGTCTGACTCTTGGTTTTGGCTTGGGTCATGATCTCATGGGATTGAGCCCCATGTTGGGCTCCATACCCAGTGGGGAGTCTACTTGGAAGGTTCTCTCCCCCTACTCACGCATTCTCTCTCTTTCTCTCTCTCTCGAATAGAAAAATAAATAAATAAAAGAAAAATGAAAAAAAGAGATTGGCTAAGCCTATGGCAAAATGACATCACAGCAATCTCCCAATCAATGTTTCGCCCAATGCCACCCACACTGACAACCCTGTAGGGCGGGAAGGCAGAGGGGTGGAATCAGGGTCCAGAGGGCGATGTCCTAATAACCTGTTGGCAGGGCTCATCACTTATTGTGACAAAGATCTTCTCATGCTCTTGGTATGCTTATGCTCTTCCTGCCAAATTAAGATATCTTTTGAAAATAAAAAAAGAAACACAAAAATATGGTTTTCGTCTTATTTCAGTGTAAATTGAAAGTTACCGAAAAAATATAAAAACAAATGAGAAGATGAAATACACATATAGGGATGTGCAATAGAAGTTACCTCTATTACACATAAGAGATTGAAGTTGTAAAATGTGAGAAGAAAACTTTCCTTATTTGGGGACACTTGACATAAAGTGTATAAAATGAGCAGGCTTTGGGAAATGCGATTCGTGCCACCATCTGGTGACAGAGCCCAGACACGGATCCAGGAAGCTTGGCTTACTAAAAAGTGTGAGATCAGGGGCATTGTGCCATCAGAGGGGTGAGAGTGCCCGTGTTCTGGGTTTCTGCATTTTCTTATTTTTGCAAAATATGTTGACACAGGTGAGCAAGGTTTGTCTTATGTAAAACCTGACACATTCCAACAGCCACAGAGAAAGCATTCCATTCAGGTAGGTTTTTAATACACCATCAACACCTGTAGCCCCGGCTTGGCAGTCCCAGGAGGAGGAGTCTCAGGAGGAGGAACCACATGGCCATCTCGTGCTTTCCCAGCTCCAGGGGCATGTGGTCTCCACATCTCAAGATCTGTGAAGTGGGCTTGCACTTTACCATCCCCATGGGCCAGCTTGCTTCCAGGTGGCGGTGGTCATTGCTCACCCTTGCCCGACAAGGCTCAGTGTTGCCCAGTCTTGAGGACGAGAGAGACTATCCTTTTAGGACCTGAGTCATCCACACCCAGGCAGCTTGGAAGATGTCCTGTAAGAAACACAGGGATCGGTCTAAGTTTGTGAAGTTTCATAAACAGCTTCACCAGTTTTATTCCACTTATATTTTTTGTTTTATGAAAGAATGTTATGTGATTTTTAAAAATATGAGTAAGTTAAAAAGAATACGTCTATGAAATTATGAAATTACATGATAGGAGATAAAAAAGCATTGTGTCTTTGGCAGTGTTTTTCCTTTCTTAGTGGTGCTCAAGATCATGGTGTTAGCTTACATATGTACCTTTGATTTGGTGAAATAGGTTATTACATAGATAAATAAGTTGCATAGAAAAGCACTCTGCTAGGATCTTTCAAACTGGTATTGAATGATGATATAGAAATTGTCAGTTTACTAACAGTTATTTGTAATGGTATATAAGAACTTGCCTTTTCTTTCTTTTTTTTTTTAAGATTTTATTTATTCATTTGACAGAGAGAGGAGACACAGCGAGAGAGGGAACGCATGCAGAGAGAGTGGGAGAGAGAGAAGCAGGCTTCCCGCAGAGCAGGAAGCTGGATGCGGGGCTCGATCCCAGGAGCCTGGGATCATGACCTGAGCCGAAGGCAGACACTTAACGACTGAGCCACCCAGGCGCCCCTGAACTTGCCTTTTCTTAATGAAGTCTGAAGTCTATCTCTAGAGAAGATGTAATACTGAATATTTAAATGAGACACAAAATCACGTATATATTATGTGTGTATATGTGTGTATACATATGCATATACACGTAAAAGTATTTTGTGTATATACATATACATATATGCATTAAATGTGCTTTTTTTTCTTTTTAACTGATGGAAAAACTCTACCCAGCAAAATACTGCCAGATATAACATGGTTACTCTAGTTTCCATGTTTTGCTGATATTTTTAATGAACGGAACAAATTCAATTCAGGCCATGAGAATTACAACATTACGATGATTGCAACTGCCGAGAAATTGTTGGCAATGAGAAAACAAAGAAAAGTCTGAACTTGATCTACAAAATTAAATAAATTGGACTGTTTTAAAACTTCACTTAAATATTTTCCAGAGATGTGTATTGGGTTATCTAAGATTTTGCTTTCTAAATGGCATGGTTTAACATTCAAAATGCTTCAAGGATGTATTAGAAAAATATTTTTGTAAGACATGGAAAAACATTCTTTGATTTCCTTCAAATAGCATATTTACTAATTAATGATGTGAAACAATCAGTTAGAACTTTTTTTGGTTGGTGATTCAGCTTTGGAACAAAAATGTTCTACTATTGTTCTCTTGAGTGTCTATATATCAGTGCTCAGCAAAGAGCAGGCAAATTCCAACTCACCACCTATTTTGTGTGGCCCAATCAGCTAAGAGGGTTTTTTCCTTTTTTAACTGATTGAAAAAGAATCAAAAAAAGAATACTGTTTTGTGACATGTGAAAATTACATGAAATGAAAATTTCATCGTCCATAAATAAAGTTTTATTGGAACACGGAGAGGCTTATTTATTTACACATGGCCGGCAGTTGCTTTTGAAATACAGAGCAAAGTAGCTGTAACAGAGATCATATGGCTTACAAATCCTAAAATGTTTTCTACTCAGCTTTTACAAAAAATTCTGCCAACCTCCAATCTCAGTGAATTTGGTGAAAGAACATCCTGAAGCTACAGAGTAAATTATTTAAAAATCGTTAGCATCCTCAACTACTTATCTGAGCAAGCCACACTTTTCTCAACATTCTGAAACTAAAAACAATAGATAGAAATAAATCAGTTGGTAGGACTGTTATTAGTATTTCTGAACTTTTTTCTTTCTTTAGTATTTCTGAACTTTTTGTTGAAGAAAATGTTTCTAATGATTATTGATTGAATCTGTAATTAATAAATGTAATAAATTTGACGTAGCATAAATCTGTGCCCATAAAACATCAACTTTGGTTTTATATTTTGGGCTTTTGCATAAGAGTTTATTTTAAAATGGAATCCATCCCTGTTAAAAATGTAAAATTTATTGGTATATAAGAAGTAAGAGTTTGAAGAAGTGGGGACTCTGGGCCCTGATGTCCCACTCTTTGAGGTCTCTTTCAAATGCCCCCTTTCAGGTAGATGCTGACCACTTTGGTTCTAAATGTCCTTTTCTCTTCTGGGTGTGTAGTAGCCAGCTGTCTCCACCTAGGCACTTCTCAGGTATTCTTAGAAATTCTTCCTCTGTTTGAGTCTAATTTCCTTACGGAGGTTTTAAGCTCCTGAGGACAGGTGACATGTCTACCCTTTATTTCTTAACTGAATGATGCCTTTGGGGAAATTCATAATTTATTTGCATTTTTACACTTCCCCCAACTTTTGAGTTAGGCCAGGGAGATAGCATTAAGAGCTAATGATAGTCTTATGACATTATACTTGACCATGGTTTTACAGTTAAGTATTTTTGCACATATGATCTCAGTTGAGGTAGGAAGAGCTGGTCATAATTCTGCAGGTGAGATCTGTGGCTTGGCCAAAGCTCAGGAAACTAGGAAGGGCTCACTGGCATCAGAACCTGAAGGTGTGGTTCCTGATTTAGTGTTTATTACTGGACTTTGAGCTAAAGCAAGGCAGGATGGTAGGGCCTGTGTAGGACAATGGGTCATGAGAAGCATCCCTGAGTGGCTGCTTGGTGGTATGTCACAAGGGACACACTGGCCATTCAAAGGGCTGGAACCTCACTGATTGTTTCACATGTATGTTCTCATTTAGTCCTAAGACAACCTTACAGAATAGATTCTAAATCCCCATCTTGTAGATGTGGACATGGAAGCTTTGTGAGTTCAGCAATCTGCCCAAGGTCATGCCACTGGGCCACTGTGGAGTCCCACTTTAAGCCTAATTGTCCGGTATGGGGTCTGTGTTCCACCCATGAGTCTCCCTCTTATCCTGCCACATATGCCTCCCACCTATAGGGCTGATTCTTGCTCTTTGGAAACCAGGGAGAAGAGCCAGTGTCCCCCCAGGGAAGCTGACAGTGGTGATACTCCCCAGGACAAGGGAGTCCCTGCAGACAAAGAGAAGCCAGGGTATATCCCAGTCAACAAAGCAACATGAAGTGGAGAGAGTAGCTGTGCTGCCTGGGAGCTGGGGTCTGGAGACTGTACCGTCCGGACACCCAGCACCCAGGAAACCAGAGGAGCCTCAACAACATGGGATGGGGCTGCTTCACGGATGCTCGGCTCCACCGTCTCCTGCCTCCGGGCCCCTGGGATGAGGGCTTGAAACCTGCCATGATTTTTCCATCCCTGGTTCCAAACTCTTGGAAGGCAAAGCTATTCTTCTTTCTTTTCAAACCCCATCTTCTGCTCACTGAGGCAGGGAAGAGGAGAATACTTCACTGCATAAATGGGAATGGGTGGGTTTCTGAGTGGACATGCCTGCTGTTGGCCGATTGGGTCAGTACACTGACTATCTGCTGCATGATCTTGAGCAAGTTAGAAGTCCTATAATTCTCGTGGGTAGAATGGGAATAAGAATACTTACCTGACAAGCTTGTGTGACGATAAAATGAGGTAATGTATGAATCTCTCTGTCTTTCTGTGTCTCTGTCCCTGTCTCTCTCTCTCTCTCTCTCTCTCTCACACACACACACACACACACATACACTCAGAATAATTCAATTTATTCCCTTGGTATATGCACCATGCTTGGGGAGCATTTGGAAAGTAAAAGATGGCGCCAATGGCCAGTGCGGAGGATGGGTGGCAAGGCTCTTAGGATTCCCCACCCTAAGGTCAAAGGGAATACAGGAAGCTGAAACAGGAAGAGAACATGAAAATACACTGGCATGTGCCTTTGAGTCTTAAGAACTTGGCTCACACTGTGTCTTGATTCACTGGAAAGAGGAGCTGAATCAAGCAGATACGCATGTCTGGACAAGAGCCTCCTGCACGTGTCCCTCGTGCACACTTCCTGCCCCGTCCGCACAACGCATATCAGAATCCCTGTGCTGACCTGGGCCAGGGGACGAGGACCACAGGCTTTCCCAGGGTGGTGGGGTGAGAACACAGAACAGCCCAGAATAGCCAGCTGTCTGTTCCCATAGTATTTTCTTTTGTCTTGAGAGTGCATTACTTGTGGAACCAGAAGCCGTCATGCTGCCCGGGGGATCGCAGAGGTGAGGGGAAGGCTGCCGTTCTCCCCCAGGCCTTCCTTATCTCATTCAGCCACACTGAAAGCCGCTGAGGATGCACAATTATCTCAGGGCTGACTGATCCTTTCTTCCCTTAATGCAAAACTGAGGTCCACACCTTAGGAAGAAAATCATATATATATATATATGTGTGTATGTGTGTGTGTGTGTGTGTGTGTGTGTGTGTGTATGAGAGCTTTCTTTGCATGATTATATGATATTGTTTTACGGCCTGCAAAATGCTGACCAGGAAGAATATTCCTCCTGCTGATGCCTGAGATTTCATGAAAAGTTCTGGCCATAGTCCTACCAGCATGGTGTTCTGATGTTGTTCATAAGCACAAAGCCCCAAGAGAGGGTATATCATCTGAAATATCTGCTGGCTCGAAGGCTGGTTTAGAGGCAGAGAGAGCGTCCATCAGCTGACGGGCACTGACTCATTTCTTGCATAGCTATGGCAAACCAGGGTCTGTGCCAGGCTCCAAGACACACGTTAAAAGTGACCCATTAGTTCAGGTTTTGCCCCAGCACAGCTGAAGCCTTAGGAAGGCCCAAGAAAGGAGCCACCAGCGGAGGTGCTGTTGCCTTGCTGGAGGTGAGGAAAGGACCCCAACGGCCTCCCCCCTCTTGGTGTTTGTCACGGTTAACAATGGGGGCAGCCAGAGTGTCTCCTCCGGAGTATGGCCCAGGGCCCTGTGGCCACAGGAGGTCAATAAATATTTGTTGGCTGACAGACTCCTCTTCTTGTCTTATTTATTACAGAAACCCTTCGAGGCCTGTCCCTGCTGGTGAGCCCCCAGTGTGGCCCCGTCAGAAACAGGAGACAATAAATGGAGATGGATGGTCTGTCCAGGGAGTGACACCACCTTCCTTTTGGCCGGCCCCTCCCCAGCTGGGCCTTCACTGAAGGTGCTGGAAGGGGTACGTGGCCTCCGACTGGCTGCCGGACAACAGGGACGGTGCTCTCCTCCTTCCCTTGCTCCCCCCCCCGACCCGAGGCAGGACGGACAAAGGGAAACACCATGTGGGTGTCGGATTATTGGCCTCCAGTTTCACACCAGCCTGGCAGGGGGCCCAGGCTAAAGTTTCACAGAGTCAACAGATGTGCTTCTAATTATTTATTAGAACTTCTCTCAGTGGGAATCAGTTCTTCTGATGAGCCCCTGCAAGCGTGCAAAGGCTCGCCTGTAGGTCAATCAGACAAGCAGGATGAGGAAACGCAGGAAAGGCAACTCGGACCTACCCGTCTCCGATTGTAATTCAGTCTTTGGATTCAGGTGTGTTTTTATGTATAAAATGTGGAAAGGCACAGATATAGACACAAAGCCAGGTGTGCGCTAGCTGCTAAGTGACCCGAATGGTGACTAGTATGGGCTGAGTTGTGTCCCCCAGCCCCCAAATTCATAGGTCGGTCTTAACCCCTAGTAGCTCAGAATGTGACCATATTTGAAGCTAGGGCCTTTAAAAAGGTGATTAAAGTTAAACAGGCTCATTAGGATGGGCCCTGATCTGACTTGGTCCTTATAAAAAGAGAAAAACAGGACAAAGACACACACAGAGGGAAGACCATGGGAGGACGCGGGGAGAAGGTGGCCACCTGCACGGCAAAGAGAGGCCTCAGAAGGAACCGATCCTGCTGACACCTTCATCGTGGACTTCCACTGTGGGGAAAGAAAATCCTGTTATTCACGCCATCCAGTCTGTGGCACTTGGTGATGGCAGCCCCAGCAGACCAACACAGTGACCACGGTAGGCCTGGGGAAGGCTGCCCTTTGTACTGGTGACCTGTCACAATTCACGAACTGCACTCCTGGCTGGGGGCTTAGATGATCCTCACAGAGGCCTAAAGGGCAGAGCAGGAAGTGTCCAAGACACGTAGTCCCTCATCCAAGCTACTGGGGACAGATGTGTTTGGACTTCAGAATTCCTCATTTTGGAAAGAATCTGCATGCATAAACCACATGTCATCTGACACACCTAGAGGTCTGAGAGAGCACCCATAATCAAACACAGTAACATTTCTGAAACGGAACAGAACAGCATATGGAGATAGATTATCTCGATATAGTGTATATTTGCATTAAGAGGGAGAAAGAAAGAATATATATATATGACCTCGATTTGTTCAGGTCAGATTTTGCCACCAAATGACTTTGTGCTAAATGGGAAAATATTTGCTTGGTTTTGGGGATTTCAGAACTATGCATAGGGAATGGCAGACTTATCTAGTACCCTGTCTCTGCCTCCTGACTTTAACTCGAAATCAAGATTCAGGGGGTTAGCTGCTCATCAGGGATCATCTGGCTCATAGAAGACCAGCTTCTAATTCCAGGTCTGTCTTTTCATATGTGCCCTGAGGGCCACCCTGCATGGTTTGCTCTCCCTCAGCTCCTTGCAGGACGCCACCTTCTCATCCATACATCA
Organism: Zalophus californianus; assembly: GCF_009762305.2. Classification (NCBI taxonomy): domain Eukaryota; kingdom Metazoa; phylum Chordata; class Mammalia; order Carnivora; family Otariidae; genus Zalophus; species Zalophus californianus. Next base: position 18,900,819 of record NC_045609.1, read on the forward strand.
CCCACAGCCTTCATCCATAGCCCATTACTTTCCCTGCTTACCTTGAGAACTTCACAGCTGTTGACAGACGTCATCTTCTAGGCCCGTTTCCCTGACCCTTCCGACTCTCGTAATGTCAGAATTGGAAATGATCTTAAAGATACAAGTCAAGCTGTTTCAGGTGAAGCTTGAGCTCCCTTCCTCCCCCAACTAACCAGAGAGAACCGAGGGACCTCCACAGAACTCTGGGGATCCCCAACAACTCCCAGTGACGTATGACCCTTGTCAATCTTATGAAGGAGAAGAATGAGCTCTGCCAGATCACAAAAGCAGCTGAAGTTTATGAGATGCAGACCAGTTACTACTAACCTTATTGCACAGAGTCAGAAACTGAGGCCCCAAAAAGGACAGGGCAAAAAACCCAAGAGCAAGCTGCTGTTTACATACTAGCCCGTGGGCCAGCAGCAGCTTTGCACATGGCATGTCAGGCAGATAGATGTTCCATTCTGTGTCACTCTCCCATATGTTAAATGAAAGAGCAAGGCATACTGTTTGAAATGATGCCCAGTTGTTTCTTAGAATGATGAGGCTTTTGTTCAGGAATTCTTAGTAGGGATGGTTTGCATAACACGAGCCACAAACTCTCACGCCCATCCTTGTGCCTCAAACATTCATAACAAGGCAGCGACTCCTGAGTTAACCAAAGAAATCCCAAAATATGTTACGTAAGAGAGATTTTTACTTCTCTGCTCTAGAAACTGCCAAATGGAGCTTGTTCAAACTTTCCATCTTAAAAAAAGACCTGCCTCAGGACTAAAATCCAAAATGTAAGAATTCAGTCCAAAAAGGATAAAATTTTAAAAGGTTGTGATCCTGTGAATGTGCTGGATTGCAGTGAGAAATAAAGCTGTCATGGTAGGAAAAAAATATATTTAAAAGTATTCTCTATTTTGGAGAAGTTTAACCAAAAAACCTTGACTATCTCTGAGTTTTCTAAAAACCACCCCCATCTTTTTCTTTGCTTTCTTGATTGCATTGTGAAAGTCTCCTCTGTATGTTTGAAAACAGCTCCAGGGACTTCAAAGTTTGGGGGTGTAGTGCCGGTCAGCTACTGTCTGAGTCGAGTGTGGTAGGGACTGTAATTGACCTTCGATAGTCATGCCCTCCCTCTCTTGATAACAGAGTCCTCTGAGGGGCAGGGCTCATAGCTCTCTGTATAGAGATGACCTTTCTCAGCCTTCCTTGCAATGACCTACGGCCTGGTGATAAAGTTCGGGCAAAAGGGATGAGAGCAGAAGAGATGGAAAGCAATTTCTGAGTTATGTCCTTAAAAGGACATGCTTGCATTTCGCCCTGCTTCATGAGACCAAGGACAATACCCTCGGGTTTTGTAGAAGGGAACCAGTTCCCTGGATAAGCAGCATTACCCATGCTCCGGGCCATGTGATTTTGGACCCCTTTGTTATAGCAGCTGAGCTTGGTAGGCTAATGGGTATAAGAGGTTACACGTGGGTGTGAGGATCCACGTCTCCTGCTCCCTCCACAGGCATTTGCTTCACTTCCTGACCCGTTTTCTGCTTGTCCTAGCAAAGTCCTCTCTGAGGAGAATGGCCCTGTCCTCATTGTAAAAGGACATGGAAAAGTCTATGGAGGAATTACTGTGAGGAGTACACAGTGCTAGAACAAGGGCAAGAAGTTCTGGCCTTGAGCAGAAGCCAGAACATTAAGTCAGCTTCGTGTTCACTCATAAGCCGTTGGAAAATTAGCCATTGCAACCAAGGACCCGGGAAGGCTCCGGTGTTACTGAAAAACATCTGCTTGATGTTATGCTGACTGATAAGGGTGATCTCGGCCAATGAGAGCAGTCCTGCCACAGAGCGCGGGGGTGGCTTTTAGGCCCAAAGCTCTCACATCTGGTTCAGATAATGCTATCTCATGCAATCATCACCACACTCCCTTCTCCCACAGGGCTTTTCTCCACGGAGCAATATGCAGATGTGAACTTTCTATACCGTGGTGGGGGCGGGTAGAGGGGACTGTGAAGTTTTTGATCACTTACTCACTTGTTCACCAACAACTATTTATTGAGGGTCAACTGTGTCAGGTGCTATGCTTGACAAAATAGTCAAGGGCCCTGCTTTCATGGGGGCACTTGCATTTTAGTGGCAGAAGACAGATAACAAACAAGAAAGTAAACATTAAACAGTATCATTTCAGAAAATAATTAGCACTATCAGTACGTTAAAATTGGGTAATGTAAATAATGAGTTGAAGACCACTTCAGGAAGAGTGGTCAGAGAAGGCCTCTTCCAGGAGCTGGCATACAGAGACCAGAACCTTAAGCCACGTCAGGGGATAGCAAGTGCAAATGTCCTGGGACTGCGAAGATCTTGGAGGAACCTAGAGAAGGCTGTGTGACTAGAGGGCAGGGAGTTCGTGGTGGAGGGGAATGAGCCAAGGTCAGAACGGTAGGCACGGGGCAGATGGTGCAGGGCCTTGTAGACTCTGATATGGAATTCAGATTTTATTTTAAGTGCAATATAAAGCCATTGGAGGATTTGAAGTGGGAGAGGCACATGGCCTAATTTGCATATTAAAAAGATTGCCCAGCTGCCTTGTGAAGAATGTCTTTTAAGAGTGCAAAAATAGAAATAGGAAGACCAGTTAGGAGGGCATTGCTGTAATCCTGGCAGGAGGTAATAACTATTATTATCCCCATTTCACGGAGGCCTAGAGAAGATGTAATTTATGCAAATGCATGCCGAAGATAATAATAATGCTTTACTTTTATTTGCGTAGTGATTTCAATTTGAAAAGCCTTTTTACCTATATCACTTTATTTGAACTTCAGAACCACCCCGGGATAAATTGTGATTTGCATTCTTCACACAAGGAAACCAGGCTCTGAGAAGTTGCTACCTGATGAGATTACAGAAGTGTTAAGTGCAAGAAACCTGATTTAATGATGGCCAACACTGTGCTTTTCCCACTCCCCTTTTGCTATACCATGCCACTCCCCTAAATTAAAAGCAGTAGGCATCATTGTACTGTGACAGATGGTCACTACACTTGTGGTGGGCACAGCATAACATATGGATCACTATGTTGTACACCTGAAACTAATGTGACATTGTGTGTCAGCTATACTCGAAAGAAAGAAAGAAAGAAAGAGAAGAAAAAAACTTTAAAAATACTTGATTAAGACTATCATATCAGTAAAAGGTTAGTATTTATACATGGTCTTCTCTTGAAAATCTTTGTTCTTCTAAAACAAGGTTCTTTTAGGAAACATTCTTCTTGTTTATATTAAACTGGAAAGATTAAAAAAAAAAAGTAGTGGGCATAGAAGCCCACCCTGATAAGCAACCTTCCGAAGTCGTGAGGCCAGTTGCTCCAGAAGAATCCTGGTCATTCAGATGATGCTCATCAAGGCCCCCTGGGACCTTATTTGCTGCAAGAAGGTCAGCGAACAAAGGAAACAGAAGACATCCCTCAGCTTCCACTCACTTGAAATCTAGTTGGAAAAATTGGACAGACTTCCGTAAATAATCTAAGAATGCTCAGCAAATTACAAGTCATATCCAATTATAAAAAACTACAGGAAGAACACAGATTCTTTCCTTGTGGCACATGGACCTGAATTCCATTAACAACAGTAGCTTCTTCGAATGGGCCTTAGTGGTGGTCAACCATGGCCACCAGCCCATCCGTTCTCCTGGCATCATCTGTGTCATGCTCACCTGGAGAAGTGCTTCTCACGTGCCCTCAGCTATTCACTGCCGCACAGCACAACACCCCACAACTTAGTGGCCTAATACAATAACCATTTTATTATCTTCACGAGTGTTGTCATACAGCAATTTAGATAGGTCGGAGCAGAACTGGCTTGTCTCTGATCCATGCTGTCTGGGCCTCAGCTGAGAGAAGTCAGATGGCCAAGGGCTGGAGTCCCCTGACAGCCTACAGAGCTGGTGCTTAGGCTGGGATGTCTCAAGGCTGAGCTCAGCGAGGCTTCCTGATCAGAGCATTTCCATGTGGTCTCTTCATGAGGCTTGGGGTCCCACAGCATGGCAGCCTCAAGGAAGTCATGCTTCTTGTGTATGGCTCAGAGCTCTAAGAGCAAGGGTCCCAGAGGACAAGGTAGAAGCCACTTAGCTTTTTAGGATCTGGCCTTGGAAGTCCCGAAGCGTCAGTTAGGCAAAGCATCACAAGCCCATCCACGCTCAAAGAGGGGACCAGAGACCTCAAGGAAGAACGTCAAAATTTTTACAGCCATATTTCAGAACCACCACAGTCTCTTCTTGTGTCTCAAGCAGTAAATTATCACATATAAAGGATTAATAAGAGTGTGAAATAAGACTTGTGCCATTGTTTTGGATTTTTTTCTTTATAGTAAATAGCTATGGAAAACAAAGATATCTTCTTATATCAAATGATTTGGAGCGCAGAATTTTGCTGCATTATAATCAATAAAATGCCACCATTACAGACCTTTGGCTGTAACTCTGTAACAATTTGTAATTATTGATTTGTGTGTGTGTGTGTGTGTGTGTGTGTGTGTTTGTGTAGAATTTGAACCTTGTAAATATAAATTAATACTGAATAAGGTGTGCATGTGAACATGACTGGTATGAAGCATAAATAAATGATTACATTTAAGATCACCTACTTAGGAGGACATTTTTCTGGAAAGTTCATTTCAGTGAGGTTTTAAAAGATACAAGAAAATATTTATTTCAGGTGAATGCTGCTAATTATAAATGAATCAACTCTTTTCATTAAAGCAAGCCCAGCAGGACTTATACTTGGAAGTACTTAGTGTGAATTAATAGAGTTATTATGTACTTGAGATAAAAAAGAGAGAGAGGAGAAAAAAGTCAAGTGCCAGTGAAAGAACCATGAGGGAAAAAGTGTGATTTTTGTCTGCTGATTCTCCTGGTGGGCTCCAGGACCACTGTCTAATCAAGTCTCTGGCAACAAGGGCACTATGATTTCAGAGTGTGGGACAAGAGAGAAGAGGTTTTCTTCTCCCACAGTAGGATATAAAGCATGTATGCGTAGCAGAAGGAAAATATGGGTTAGTTTGACCTTTTCCAATTGCTTTCTTTTTTTTTTAAAAAAGCTTGAAATACAATTCATGTACCATAAAACCTACCCATTTAAAATGTACAATTCAGTGGCTGTAGGTTCTTTCACTAAAGTTGTGCAGCCATCAGCACAATCTAATTTTAGAATATTTCCATCACCCTGAAAAGAAACCTCATACCCATCAGTAGTCATTCCCTATGCCCAACCCCAGTCCCAACCCTAGGTAACCAGTAATCTACTTCTGTCTCTCTAGATTTGCCTGTATTGGACTTATCACATAAATAGGCCTAAAGTGATTCTTTGTGTATGGCTTCTTTCACTTAGCACTGTTTTCAAGGTTCGTCCACATATCAGTATTTCATTCCTTTTAATTCAAAAACAATATTCCATTGTATGGATATACTACATTTAGTTTATCTGTTTATCAGTTGATGGATATTTGAGTTGTTTTCATTTTTGGCTATTATGAATAATACTGCTATGAATATTTGTGTCCAAGTTTTGTGTGGGCATATGTTTTCATTTCTCTTGGGTAGGTACCTGAGAGTGGAAGGCAGGGTCACATGGTGACTTGGTTTGACATTTTGAGGGTCTGCCAAAGTGTTTTCCAAAGTGGCTACACATGTTACATTCCCATCAGCACTGTATGAGGTTTCCAATTTCTCAATATCCTTGCCAATATTTGTTATTGTCTGTTTTTTGATTATGGTCACCCTAGAGGTTGCGAGGTACTCTGTTTTTGGGGTTTTGACTTGCATTTCCCTGATGACTAGTAACGTTGAACTTCTTTTCATGTGCTTATTTTCCATTTGTATTTCTTCTTTGGAGAAATAGCCACTCAAATCCTTTCACCCATTTTCAGTTGGGTTACTTGTCTTATTATTATTGAAGTTGTGTAGGTTCTTTATATATTCTGGATACAATTCCCTTATTAGACATGCAATTTGCTAATATTTCCCCCCATTCTGTGGGTTACTTTCCCCTCTCTTGATAGTATCATTTGTATCATGAAAGATCTTAATTTTGATGAAGTCCAATTTATCTAATTTTTCTTTTGTTACTTGTGCTTTTGGCATCATATCTAAGAAACCACCGCCTAACCCTAGGTCATGAAGATTCATTCATAGGTTTTCTTCTCAGGGTTTTATTATAGCTCTTACCTTTATGCCCATGATCATTTTGAGTTAATTTTTGGGTATGGTGTGTGGTACAGGGTCCAACTTTATATTTTTTATTTGTGGATATCCAGTGGTCTAGTACTGTTTGTTGAAAAGTCTGTTGTTTCTCTCTTTCAATTATCTTGGTAACCTTGTGGAAATTCAATTGACTGTAAATGTAAGGGTTTATTTCTGGACACTCGGTTCTAGTTCATTGATCTCTTTTCCTCATCCCAGTATGATGCTGTCTTGATTACTCCAGCTTTATAGTAAGTTTTGAAATCAGGGAGTGTGAGACCCCCAACTTTGTTCTTTTTCAAGACTGTTTTGGCTATCTGGGGTCCCTAGCATTTCCATATGAACTTTAAGGACCAGCTTGTCAATTTCTGCAAAATAGCTGGTTGAGATTTTGGTAAGGATTAAATTGAATCTATAGGTCGATTTGGGGAGGATTGTCACCTTAACAATACTAGGTCTTCTTACCCATGATCTTGGGGAGTCTTTCTATTTATTTAGGTATTGAATTTCAATGTTTTTTAGTTTTCAGTGTATGAGTCTTTTTGTTGTTGTTAAATACATTCCTAAGGATTTTATTTTTTGATACTATTATACATTTAATTTAATTTTTCATTTTTAGAATTCATTTTCATTTTTTGATTTTTCATTACTAGTATATAGAAATATAATTGATATCTGTATACAAATTTTTCTATCCTGCAATATTGCTGATACTTAGTTTTTGTTTTTTTCTTTAAATTTTATTGTTATGTTAATCACCATACATTACATCATTAGTTTTTGGTGTAGTGTTCCATGATTCATTATTTGTGCATAACACCCAGTGCTCCATGCAGAACGTGCCCTCTTTAATACCCATCACCAGGCTAACCCATCCCCCCACCCCCCTCCCCTCTAGAAACCTCAGTTTGTTTTTCAGAGTCCATCATCTCCCATGGTTCGTCTCCCCCTCCAATTTACTCCCCTTCATTCATCCCCTCCTGCTGTCTTCTTCTTCTTTTTTTTTCTTGACATATATTGCATTATTTGTTTCAGAGGTACAGATCTGTGATTCAACAGTCTTGCACAATTCACGGTGCTCACCATAACACATACCCTACCCAATGTCTATCACCCAGCCACCCCATCCCTCCCACCCCCCACCACTCCAGCAACACTCAGTTTGTTTCCTGAGATTAAGAATTCCTCATATCAGTGAGGTCATAGGATACATGTCTTTCTCTGATTGACTTATTTCACTTAGCATAACACTCTCCAGTTCCATCCACGTCATTGCAAATGTCAAGATCTCATTCCTTTTGATGGCTGCATAATATTCCATTGTGTATATATACCACCTCTTCTTTATCCATTCATCTGTCGATGGACATCGTGGCTCTTTCCACAGTTTGGCTATTGTGGACATTGCTGCTATAAACATTGGGGTGCACGTACCCCTTCGGATCTCTACATTTGTATCTTTGTGGTAAATACCAAATAGTGCAATTGCTGGATTGTATGGTAGCTCTATTTTCAACTTTTTGAGGAACCTCCATACTGTTTTCCAGAGTGGTTGCACCAACTTGCATTCCCACCAACAGTGTAGGAGGGTTCCCCTTTCTCCACATCCCCGCCAACATCTGTCATTTCCTGACTTGTTAATTTTAGCCATTCTGAATGGTGTGAGGTGGTATCTCACTGAGGTTTTGATTTGGATTTCCCTGATGCCAACTGAAGTTGAGCACTTTTTCATGTATCTATTGGCCATTTGGATGTCTTCTTTGGAAAAATGTTTGTTCATGTCTTCTGCCCATTTCTTGATTGGATTATTTGTTCTTTGGGTGTTGAGTTTGATAAGTTATTTATAGATTTTGGATACTAGCCCTTTATCTGATATGTCATTTGCAAATATTTTCTCCCATTCTGTCAGTTGTCTTTTGGTTTTGTGGACTGTATCTTTTGCTGTGCAACAGTTTTTTATCTTGATGAAATCCCAAGAGTTCGTTTTTGCCCTTGCTTCCTTTGCCTATGACGATGTTTCTAGGAAGAAGTTGCTGCGGCTGAGGCCGAAGAGGTTGCTACCTGTGTTCTCCTTTAGGATTTTGATGGACTCCTGTCTCACATTTAGGTCTTTCAACCATCTGGAGTCTATTTTTGTGTGTGGTGTAAGGAAATGGTCCAGTTTCATTCTTCTGCATGTGGCTGTCCAATTTTCCCAACACCATTTGTTGAAGAGACTGTCTTTTTGCCATTGGACATTCTTTCCTGCTTTGTCAAAGATGAGTTGACCATAGAGTTGAGGGTCCATTTCGGGGCTCTCGATTCTGTTCCATTGATCTATGTGTCTGTTTTTGTGCCAGTACCATACTGTCCTGATGATGACAGCTTTGTAATAGAGCTGGAAGTCCGGAATTGTGATGCTGCCAGCTTTGCTTTTCTTTTTCAAGATTCCTCTGGCTATTCGGGGTCTCTTCTGGTTCCATACAAATTTTAGGATTATTTGTTCCATTTCTTTGAAAAAAGTGGGTGGTATTTTGATGGGGATTGCATTGAATGTGTAGATTGCTCTAGGTAGCATGGACATCTTCACAATGTTTGTTCTTCCAATCCATGAGCATGGAACGTTTTTCCATTTCTTTGTGTCTTCCTCAATTTCTTTCATGAGTATTTTATAGTTTTCTGAGTACAGATCCTTTGCCTCTTTGGTTAGATTTATTCCTAGGTATCTTATGGTTTTGGGTGCAATTGTAAATGGGATCAACTCCTTAATTTCTCTCTCTTCTGTCTTGTTGTTGGTGTATAGGAATGCCACTGATTTCTGTGCATTGATTTTATATCCTGCCACTTTCCTGAATTCCTGTATGAGTTCTAGTAGTTTTGGGGTGGAGTCTTTTGGGTTTTCCACATAAAGTATCATATCATCTGCAAAAAGAGAGAGTTTGACTTCCTCTTTGCCAATTTGGATGCCTTTGATTTCTTTCTGTTGTCTGATTGCTGTGGCTAGGACGTCTAATACTATGTTGAATAGCAGTGGTGATAGTGGACATCCCTGTCGCGTTCCTGACCTTGGGGGGAAAGCGCTCAGCTTTTCCCCATTGAGAATGATATTCACTGTAGGTTTTTCATCAATGGCTTTTATGATATTGAGGTATGTACCCTCTATCCCTATACTCTGAAGAGTTTTGATCAAGAAAGGATGCTGTACTTTGCCAAATGCTTTTTCTGCATCTATTGAGAGGATCATATGATTCCTGTTCTTTCATTTGTTAATGTATTGTATCACGTTGATTGATTTGCGGATGTTGAACCAACCTTGCAGCCCAGGGATAAATCCTACTTGGTTATGGTGAATAATCCTTTTAATGTACTGTTGGATCCTATTGGCTAGTATTTTGGTGAGAATTTTTGCATCCACGTTCATCAAGGATATTGGTCTGTAATTCTCCTTTTTGATGGGGTCTTTGTCTGGTTTTGGGATCAAGGTAATGGTGGTCTCATAAAATGAGTTTGGAAGTTTTCCTTCCATTTCTATTTTTTGGAACAGTTTCAGGAGAATAGGTATTAATTCTTCTTGAAATGTTTGGTAGAATTCCCCTGGGAAGCCATTTGGTCCTGGGCTTTTGTTTGTTGGGAGATTTTTGATGACTGCTTCAATTTCCTTAGTGGTTATAGGTCTGTTCAGGTTTTCTATTTCTTCCTGGTTCAATTTTGGTAGTTGATACATCTCTAGGAATGCATCCATTTCTTCCAGGTTATCTAATTTGCTGGCATAGAGTTGCTCATAATATGTTCTTATAAATATTTGTATTTCTTTGGTGTTGGTTGTGATCTCTCCTCTTTCATTCATGATTTTGTTGATTTGGGTCATTTCTCTTTTCTTTTTGATAAGTCTGGCTAGGGGTTTATCAATCTTGTTAATTCTTTCAAAGAACCAGCTCCTAGTTTCGTTGATCTGTTCTACTGTTCTTTTGGTTTCTATTTCATTGATTTCTGCTCTGATTTTTATTATGTCTCTTCTCCTGCTGGGTTTAGGCTTTCTTTGCTGTGTTTTCTCTAGCTCCTTTAGGTGTAGGGTTAGGTTGTGTATTTGCGATCTTTCTTGTTTCTTGAGAAAGGCTTGTATTGCTATATACTTTCCTCTCAGGACTGCCTTTGCTGCATCCCAAAGATTTTGAACAGTTGTGTTTTCATTTTCATTGGTTTCCATGAATTTTTTTAATTCTTCTTTAATTTCCTGGTTGACCCATTCATTCTTTAGTAGGATGCTCTTTAGCCTCCATGTATTTGAGTTCTTTCCGACTTTCCTCTTGTGATTGAGTTCTAGTTTCAAAGCATTGTGGTCTGAAAATATGCAGGGAATGATCCCAGTCTTTTGGTACCGGTTGAGACCTGATTTGTGACCTAGGATGTGATCAATTCTGGAGAATGTTCCATGGGCACTAGAGAAGAATGTATATTCCGTTGCTTTGGGATGGAATGTTCTGAATATGTCTGTGAAGTCCATTTCGTCCAGTGTGTCATTTAAAGTCTTTATTTCCTTGTTGATCTTTTGCTTAGATGATCTGTCCATTTCAGTCAGGGGGGTGTTAAAGTCCCCCACTATTATTGTATTGTTGTCAATGTGTTTCTTTGCTTTTGTTATTAATTGCCTTATATAATTGGCTGCTCCCATGTTCGGGGCATAGATATTTACAATTGTTAGATCTTCTTGTTGGATAGACCCTTTAAGTAGGATATAGTGTCCTTCCTCATCTCTTATTACAGTCTTTCTGTTTAAAATCTAATTTGTCTGATATGAGGATTGCCACCCCAGCTTTCTTTTGGTGTCCATTAGCATGGTAAATGGTTTTCCACCCCCTCACTTTCAATCTGGGGGTGTCTTTGGGTCTAAAATGAGTCTCTTGCAGACAGCATATTGATGGGTCTTGTTTTTTAATCCAATCTGATAGCCTGTGTCTTTTGATTGGGGCATTTAGCTCATTTACATTCAGGGTAACTATTGAAAGGTATGAATTTAGTGCCATTGTATTGCCTGTAAGGTGACTGTTACTGTATGTTGTCTGTGTTCCTTTCTGATCTTTGCTGCTTTTAGGCTCTCTCTTTGCTTAGAGGACCCCTTTCAATATTTCTTGGAGGGCTGGTTTCGTGTTTGCAAATTCCTTTAGTTTTTGTTTGTCCTGGAAGCTTTTTATCTCTCCTTCTATTTTCAATGACAGCCTAGGAGGATATAGTATTCTTGGCTGCATATTTTTCTCGTTTAGTGCTCTGAGGATATCATGCCAGTCCTTTCTGGCCTGCCAGGTCTCTGTGGATAGGTCTGTTGCCAATCTAATGTTTCTACCATTATAGGTTACATATCTCTTCTCCCGAGCTGCTTTCAAGATTTCCCTTTGTCGGGAACCCTCCTACACCGTTGGTGGGAATGCAAGCTGGTGCAACCACTCTGGAAAACAGTATGGAGTTTCCTCAAACAGTTGAAAATAGAGCTACCATACGATCCAGCAATTGCACTACTGGGTATTTACCACAAAGATACAAATGTAGGGATCCGAAGGGGTACATGCACCCCAATATTTATAGCAGCAATGTCCACAATAGCCAAACTGTGGAAAGAGCCACGATGTCCATCGACAGATGAATGGATAAAGAAGAGGTGGTATATATACACAATGGAATATTATGCAGCCATCAAAAGGAATGAGATCTTGCCATTTGCAACAACGTGGATGGAACTGGAGGGTGTTATGCTGAGTGAAATAAGTCAATCAGAGAAAGACATGTATCCTATGACCTCACTGATATGAGGAATTCTTAATCTCAGGAAACAAACTGAGTGTTGCTGGAGTGGTGGGGGGTGGGAGGGATGGGGTGGCTGGGTTATAGACATTGGGGAGGGTATGTGTTCTGGTGAGCGCTGTGAATTGTGCAAGACTTTTGAATCACAGATCTGTACTTCTGAAGCAAATAATGCAACATATGTTAAGAAAAAAGAAAAAGAAGAAGATACCAGGAAGGGAAGAATGAAGGGGAGTAAGTTAGAGGGGGAGATGAGCCATGAGAGACAATGGACTCTGAAAAACAAACTGAGGTTTCTAGAGGGGAGGGGGGTGGGGGGATGGGTTAGCCTGGTGATGGGTATTAAAGAGGGCACGTTCTGCATGGAGCACTGGGTGTTATGCACAAACGATGAATCATGGAACATTACATCAAGAACTAATGATGTAATGTATGGTGATTAACATAACAATAAAAAAATTTTTAAAAATGATATCCCTTTGTCTCTGAGACTCATAAGTTTTACTATTAGATGTCGGGGTGTTGACCTATTTTTATTGATTTTGAGAGGGGTTCTCTGTACCTCCTGGATTTTGATGCCCGTTTCCTTCCCCACATTAGGGAAGTTCTCTGCTATAGTTTGCTCCAATACACCTTCTGCCCCCCCCCCTTTCTTCTTCTTCTGGGATCCCAATTATTCTAATGTTGTTTCGTCTTATCGTATCGCTTATCTCTCGAATTCTGCCCTCGTGATCCTGTAGTTGTTTATCTCTCTTTTTCTCAGCTTCTTTATTTTCCATCATTTGGTCTTCTATATCGCTAATTCTCTCTTCTGCCTCATTTATCCTAGCAGTTAGTGTCCCCATTTTTGATTGCACCTCATTAATAGCCTTTTGGATTTTGACTTGGTTAGATTTTTAGTTCTTTTATTTCTCCAGGAAGGGTTTCTCTAATAACTTCCATGCTTTTTTCAAGCCCAGCTAGTATCTTTAAAATCATGGTTCTGAACTCTAGGTCCGACATTGTACTAATGTCCATATTGAGTAGGTCCCTGGCAGACGGTACTACCTCTTGTTCTTTTTGTTTAGATGATTTTTTTCGTCTTGTCATTTTGTCCAGAGGAGAATGGAGGAATGAGAGAACAAAATGATAACAGGTAAACAACGTCCCCAGAAAATATACTCTAAATAAATCAGAAAAGACCTGAAACCAGGGGAAAAGAAAGAGAAAGAAAGAAAAAAGAACGAGAAAAAAAAAGAAAAAGATAAAAACAAACAAAAACAGAAGAAAACAAAAAAACAAATATGATCAAATATGATCAGGCTGGTGCATAGATCAGTGCCACACACTAGATTTTGGGTGTATTTTGGTCTGTTAGAAGAAAGTGCCTTCTAAAATTTTAAAGAAAGGAAGACTTATATATGTACAAAATAAGGGTTGATACAATGAAGGGATGGAATATGACTGTAAAGATGAAAATTATAAAAAATTTTAAAAGAGGAATTGATAAGATGCTTGAAAAAAAAGAAGAGGATTAAAAAATAAGAAAGAAAGAAAAGGGGGGAGAAAATGTGATCAGGCAGGAGACTAGAACAAAGCCATACACTAGAGATTTAGGGTATATTTTGATCTGTTAGAAGAAACTGTATCTCAAAATTTTAAAGAGAGAACAACTTATATATATATGCCAAAAATAAGGGTAACTACTATGAAGGGATAGAATATGACTCTAAAAATGAAAAATAAAAATGTTTTTTTATAAAAGGGATTGGGCACCTGGGTGGCTCAGTTGGTTAAGCAACTGCCTTCGGCTCAGGTCATGATCCTGGAGTCCCCGGATCGAGTCCCGCATCGGGCTCCCTGCTCAGCAGGGAGTCTGCTTCTCCCTCTGACCCTCCCCCATCTCATGTGCTCTATCTCTCTCATTCTCTCTGTCTCAAATAAATAAATAAAATCTTTTTAAAAAATAAAATAAAAAAGGGATTGATAAGATGTTGGTTGAAAAAGGGAAAAAGAAATATTAAAAAAAAAAAGTTAAAAAAATTAACTTTGAAAGGCTAAAGGATCATGGTAAAAAAGCCATGAATTCTATGTGCAATATTCCCCTAGCGCTGGAGTTCTGCTGTTCTCATTGATCGGTAAACTTGGTCTTGGCTGGCTGTTCGTGCTGATCTTCTGGGGGAGGGGCCTGTTGCCGTGGTTCCCAAATGTCTTTGCCGGAGGTGGAATTGCCCCACCCTTGTCCCTCCAGGCTAAGCAAGCTGCTTGGGTTTGCTCTCAGGAGCTTTTGTTCCCTGCAAGCTCTCAGCACAGCTTTGGAGGACGAGAGTGAAAATGGCGGCCTCCCAATCTCCACCCCGGAAGAGCTGAGAACTCAGGGCCCCGCTCCTCAGTGCACCCCCAGAGAAAAGCACCCACTCCTGTCTCCCCGGTCTCCGGCCGCACTCCGTGCTCACCCGGCCTGTGACCGGGCATTTCTATCTCTGGCACCCGACCCCGTGTGGAGTCTCCAAACCCAGCAGATCCCTGCGGTGCACTCACGCTCCGCTCCTCCCGGGGGAGGAAGGGGAGTCTCCCCGGCTCTGCCGCTTGTTGGGTCCCTGCTGGAGGCGCAGTGGCCCGACTGTGTCGCCGATCACAGTTTATGGCCACCCCGAGCTGAGAGCCCGCGCCTCGGCTCTGTCTCTGCAGCCGGCTTCCCCACTCCGATACCTGGGAGCTCTGCTGCACGCAGGCACCCCCGGTCTTTCTGTGACCCCGAGGGTCCTGAGACCACACTGTCCCGCGAGGTTTCCACCCCCCACTTAGCCACTGGAGCGACGTCCCTCAGTGGAGCCGACTTCTAAAAGTTCCGATTGGCTCTAGCACTTGCCAGAAGCGGCCGATGGAGGCCCCGCCCCCGCCGTCTATCCTCCCGAATATCGCCTCAGATTCACTTCTCCGTACATCCTACCTTCCAGAAAGTGGTCGCTTTTCTCTTCAGAGAGTTGTTGCTATTCTTCTCTTCGATCTCCTGTTGAGTTCATAGGTGTTCAGGATGGTTTGATCCCTATTCAGCTGAATTCCTGAGACCAGACGAAATCCAGGTCTCCTACTCCTCCACCATCTTGCTCTAACAACTCATGCTGATACTTAGCTTTAATAGTTTATTAGCTGTAAGAGTTTTTTGGTGGATTCTTTAGGACTTTTTGTGTATAAGATCATGCAATCTGCAAATAATGGCCATTTTACTTCTCATCCAATCTGGATATCTTTTGGTTCTTTTTCTCGCCTTACTGCCTTGGCTAGAACCTCCAGCACATTATCAAATAGAAGTGCAAGAGTGGACATGTCTTATTCCTGATAATAGGGGGAAAGCATTCAATCTTTCGTCATTAAATATGCTCTTAGCTGTGAGCTTTGCATAGGTGCCCTTTTAATATGT
The DNA here is from genome assembly GCF_009762305.2 of Zalophus californianus. Taxonomy (NCBI): domain Eukaryota; kingdom Metazoa; phylum Chordata; class Mammalia; order Carnivora; family Otariidae; genus Zalophus; species Zalophus californianus. Next base: position 18,916,239 of record NC_045609.1, read on the forward strand.
TGAAGAAATTCCTTCCTAATTTTTAGTTTGTAGAGTGTTGTTATCATGAAAAGATTTTGGATTTTGTCAAATACTTTTCTATATCCATTGAGGTGATCATAGATAAAAGTCTTTATTGTTTATTCTAGTCATATGGTATATTACATTAATTGATTTTCAGATATTACACCAACCTTTCATCCCTGAAATAAGTCTCACTTGGTCATGGTATATATGTTGGATTTAGCTTACTAGAATTTTGCTAAGGATTTTTGCTTCTATATTCATGAGAGGTATAAGCCTGTTATATCTTGTGATTGATTTGTCTGGTTGTGCTATCCGGGTAATGTTGGCTTCATAGAATAAGTTGGGATGTATTCTTCTCTTCTATTTTTTTAGAGGTTTGTGAAAGATTGGTATTAATTCTTTTAATGTTTGGTAGAATTGGGCATGGACTTTTCTTTGTGGGGAGTTTTAAAATTATTAATTAAATCTTTTTGCTTGTTTCATAGATCTATTTATATTTGCTATTTCTTCTTGAGTAAGTTTTCTCAGGAATTTGTCCATTTTACCTAAGTTAGCTTATATATTGGTAAACAGTTTGTACATAGTATTTACCATACTTCTTTTTATTTATGTAAGATCAACAGTTATACTCCCTCTTTAATTCTTCTTTTTGCTTTTTTTCTTGGTCAGTCTAGCTGAAGTTTTGACAATTTTGTTGTTCTTATCAAACTGTTGGTTTTGTTGATATCCTTTGTTTGTTTTTGGGAAAGAAAGAGCACAAGCAGGGGAATGGACAAAGGAGGAGGAAAAGAGAGAATCTTAAGCAGGTTCATGCCTAGCATGGAACCCAGTGCTAAGCTCCATCTCACGACCTTGAGATCATGACCTGAGCCGAAATCAAGAGTCAGATGCTTAACCAGCTGAGCCACCCAGGTGCCCCCTCGTTTGTTTTTGCTGTTCTCTATTTCATTTATTTGTTTTTTTTTTAAAGATTTATTTTTTTGAGAGAGTGAGAATGAGAGAGAGAGAGTACATGAGAGCGGGGAGGGTTAGAGGGAGAAGCAGGCCCCCCGCCGAGCAGGGAGCCCGATGCGGGACTGGATCCCGGGACTCCAGGATCATGACCTGAGCCGAAGGCAGCTGCTTAACCAACTGAGCCACTCAGGCGCCCTATTTCATTTATTTTTACTATAACTTTTATTATTTCCTTCTGCTCTCTTTGGGTTGAGTTGGTCATCTCTTATTAGTTTCTTAAATCAGAAGTTTGTTATTGATTTGAAATCTTTCTTCTTTTTTGCTATAGGTGTTTACAGCTATAAATTTTACTCCTACCACTGTAATAGCTGTATCTCCTAAGTGTTGATATGTTTTAGTTTTATTTTCATTAATCTCAAAATATTTTCTAATTTCTCTTGTGATTTCTATGTGATTTCTTCTTTTCTCAATGGATTTCTTTGATCCATTGGTTATTTAGGAATGCATTGTTTATTGCACATATTTGTGAATTTCTCAAGTGTTCTTCTGTTACTGATTTCCATTTTATTTCTATTTGTGGCTGGAGAAAATACTTTGTAAAACTTCAGTCCTTTTGAATTTATTTAGGCTTGTTTTATGGCCTAGCATATGGCCTATTCTGGAGAGTGTTCCACGTGTAATTAAGAATAACTTGTATTTTGCTATTGGTAGGTGGAATATAGAATACTATTTGTTCTTGTAGTCTATTTTCTTGTAATCTTCTGCTTAGTTACTCTATTCATTATTGAAAGTGGAGTATTGAAGTCTCTAATAATTTTTTAATTATCTATGTCTCCTTTCAATACTGTCAGTTTTTGCTTCATGTATTTTGGGGTTCTGTTGTTATATGCATACATATATACATATAATCATTGTATCTTTCTGGTAAGTGGGCCCTTTTATCATTATAGCTTTTGTCTCTAGTAATAATCTTTAACTTAAACTCATTTTGTCTGATATTAGTATACAATATAATATAATATATTTTGTCTGATATTTATATCTTTTAATATAAAGTATGTCTCTTATAGAGAACACATAGTTGGATTATTCTTTGGTATCCATTCTGTCAATCTCAGATTTTGATTAAAAATTTTTATTCCATTTATAATTATTATAATTGCTGATTAGGCAGGATTTACATCTGCCATCTTGAGATTTGTTTTCTGTGTTTTACATCCTTGCTTCTGTATTCTTTCATCACTAACTTCTTTTGTGTTAAATGTTTTCTAGGTGTCATTTTAATTCCCTTGTATATTCTTATACTATATGATTTTTGGTTATTTTCTTAGTGGGGCTCTGGAGATTACAACTGTCAGCTTAATTTAATACAATTTAATTTGGATTGACACTAACTTACTTTCATTAGTACATAGTTCCATCCCTCCTCTGTCCTTTATTGCCTATTATTGTCATAGGAATTTTATCTTTGTATATTATAAATCCATCAACACAGTTTTATAATTATTCCTTTAGGCAGTTTTTTAAATCAGATGGGAGAAGAAAAGAAGTAAAAAATGCATTTATGCTGTCTTTTATAAGTATCTAAATGGTTAGCTCTTTATTTCTTCATGTGGATTTGAGCCTAGGATCTTTTCAGTTAGCAGGGCCCCTTTTAGTATTTCTTGTGGGACAGATCTGCTAGTGAAGAATTCTCTTAGTTTTTGTTTATCTGGGAATGTTTTTATTCTTCCTTTATTTTTGAATGATAGCTTTATTGAATATAGAATTCTTGGTTGACTGTCTTTCAGCACTTTCAATATGTTGTCCAGTGGCCTCTATGGTTTCTGGTGGGAAATCAATTGTTAATCTTATTGAGGTTCCTTTGTATGTGGTAACTTATTTTCTCTTGCTGCCTTCATGATTCTCTTTTTTTGCTGGCTTTTGACAGTTTGACTATGATGTGTCTAGGTGTGAATCTCCTTGAGTTTATCCCACTTGGAATTTGTTGAGCTTCTTGGATATATATGTTAATTTTTGCAATCAAATTGGGGTAGTTCTTTGATACTATTTCTTCAAATGTTCTTTCTGCCTTTTTCTCTTTCTCTTCTCCTTCTGGGATTCCCACTATGTGTCAATATGATTGATAATGTCCCACAGGCCTCTAACGTTCTATTCCTTTTTCTGTATTCTTTTTTCTTTCTGTTCTTCAGACTGGGTAATCTCAATTGGTTTATCATCAAGTTCATTAATTCTTTCTTCTGATAGTTCAAATTTCCAATTCTGGTGAACTTTTCATTTTAGCTGCGGTACTTTTAAACTCCAGAATTTCTATTTTTTGGTAATTTTTGTATCTTTATTGATATTCTTCATTTGGTAATACATCATTGTTATAATTTCCTTTAATTCCTTAGACATCATTTTCTTTAGTTCTTTTAACATATTTATGATAGCTGAATTAAAATCTTTGCCTAGGGGTGCCTGGATGGCTCAGTCGATTGAGTGGCTGCCTTCAGCTCAGGTCATGATCCCGGGCGTCCTGGGATCAAGCCCTGCATCAGGCTCCCTGATCAGTGGAGAGCCTGTTTCTCCCTCTCCCTCTGCCTGACACTCTGCCTACTTGTGCTCTCTCTCTATCTCTCTGTCAAATAAATAAATAAAATCTTTAAAAATAATAATAATAAAAAATAAAATCTTTGACTAGTAAGTCCAACATTTGGACTTGCTCAGAGCTTCTTTTCTCATATATGGGCCATAAATTTCTTTATTTTCCTATATCATAAACTTTTTGTTGAAAACAGAACATTTTTGATAATATAAGGTGGCAGTTTTCAAAATAAGACACATACACCTCCTCAGGATTTGTTGTTGCTGGTTTTTCATTTTGTTTTCTTTGTTTTAGTTTCTAGTTAGTTTGTTTAGTGACTTTCCTGGACTAATTCTATGAAGTCTGTATTCCCTATATTGTGCAGCCACTGAAGTTCTGCTTTGTTAGCTTAGTGGTCAGCTAATGATTGGCCAGAGATTTCCTTAAATGCCTTGAACCAATAAGTCTTCTGCCTGTTGCCAAGGGGCTCTCTGTGTGTTGAAGCATCACTCCAATGCTTAAGCAGTTTACAACTCTGCTTTCGTATGTACTTTCTGCTTGTGCTGAGCTTCATGGTCAGCCCAAATGAACAGATTAGGACCTTCTCAGTTCTTTCCTGAGCATATGAACACCCTGGTACATGTGCATAGCCTTCCCAATCCCCAGGAATATATCAGATCTTCTCAAATCCCCCCTGTAGACATCTCATTCTCCAGATATTCCTTTAAATTTTTACTCAGACTCTTGATTGTTCTAACTGGTATTGCAGCATCAGGCAGATGCAGTGTTTAACAATTGCTCTTGATAGTTTTTGACAAATGCCCTGGGATAGAGCTTTTCCTGCAAAGTGAGCTCTGAGACCAAGTAACAACAATGCCCTATAAATGAGTTTTTGCCAAGAGTCTGCATGACAAGTTAACAATGACAATGCTCAGAGGATGGAACATTTTGAGGAGTCTCAAATCCAGTCTGTTTCCTCTTGTGGCTGCAAGATTGATGGTTTTCCCAACTACTTGGATTGTCCGGCTACTGGTTATCAAGGTTAACATGGAACTAATTAGAACAGGATGGGTATTCAAATACCACAACCCTGTTTCTTTTACCAAGGCTCAGCAGTTTTTCTTGAACAAATGCTCCCCTGATGGTTGCAAGTCTTTGGTTAATTTTTAGAGTTCTGAAAAAGTTTATTTTGACCACTTCCCCACTGTTTTTGTTTTTATAGGAGAGCAGATTTATAGAGGTCCTTACTATGCCATTTTGTAAGTCCTGCCCCTCTTCCATTATTAGATAGGAGCATCAGTATTTTGTTGCACTAGAAAGCCATATTAAGACATTTTTCCCTCCATAAAGGCATTTTGGAAAAACACCTGATCAACTAGGTTTTTGGCAAAAAATAGTCTATGATCAAATAAATTCAGAAATTTTTCTTTTTTCTTTCTTTCTTTTCTTTTTACTTTACTTTTTTTTTTTTTTTTTTGCTTTATATCATTCTTGGAGACTCCCAATGCATGCTAGCATTTCAAGGTTCTGAGAAATCCTGCTCTAAAAATCTTGCTTAATATTGTTTACCCAGCATTCCCTAAACATATTTTTCTACATAATTGCTTTTTAAAAATTTGTTTAAAACACCTTAGTTAGTGCTCTTCACAATACACTATACCAACCTTAAAGGTAAATTATAGGTCTAGTGTCTGGGACTACTTTTTAGATCTAGTACCTCGGCAGTTGGGTCTGATGAGAGTGATCAAGGTACCCATATAATACAATGGGGATACTTTGGGCCTTAATTTCTATTTTCCTATACTTTGTCTGATTTCTAATAGTGCTGGCTATCTTTTCTTCCAGGTTTGGAGAGATGGGCCCAGCTCATCACAAATACTCACACATTTCAGCTCATCACAAACATCCTGAGTGAGCTAAGAAAATTATTTGATCTGCTTATAGTTTTCTTTCCTTCCACCTAAGAAAAGTCATGTGAACTAATCTCCTATAATAAGAAAGTGTAAAGAGTTTTGTGGTGTGACAAATGACTTTTGTCCTTTTCAGAGTCCTCAATCAATAATGGATTCTTAGATGGCTAAAATCAACAACACAAGAAACAACAGGTGTTGGCGAAGATGTGGAGAAAGGGGAACCCTCTTGCACTGTTGGTGCGAATGCAAACTATTGCAGCCACTCTGGAGAAGAGTATGGAGGTTCGTCAAAAAGTTAATAATAGGGGCACCTATGTGGCTCAGTTGGTTAAGCGTCTGCCTTCGGCTCAGGTCATGATCCCAGGGTCCTGGGATGGAGTCCAACATCAGGCTCCCTGCTCAGTGGGGAGCCTGCTTCTCCCTCTCCCTCTGCCTACTGCTCTACCTACTTGTGACCTCTCCCCAAATAAATAAATAAAATCTTTAAAAAAATTAAAAATAGAAATACCCTATGATCCAGCAATTGCACTCCTAGGTATTTACCCAAAGAATACAAAAATACAGATTCAAAGGGACACACGCACCCTGATGTTTATAGCAGCATTGTCAACAATAGCGAAACTATGGAGAGAGCCCAAATGTCCATCAAATGATGATGGATAAAGAAGATGTGGTGTATATATCCAATGGACTATTACTCAGCCATCAAAAAGAACGAAATCTTGCCATTTGCAAGGATGTGGATGGAGCTAGAGTGTATTATGCTAAGTGAAATAAGTCAGAGAAAGACAAATACCATATGATTTCACTCATATGTGGAATTTAAGAAACAAAACAGTTGAACATATGGGAAGGCAGAGAAAAAAAAAAGAGGGAAACAAACCATAAGAGACCATTAATAATAGAGAATAAACTGAGGGCTGATGGAAGGAGGTGGGTGGGGGATGGGCTAGACGGGGTATGGGCATTAAGGAGGGCACTTGGGGTGATGAGCCCTGGGTGTTGTATGTTAAGTGATGAATCACTGAATTCTACACCAGAAACAAATATTGCACTGTATGTTAATGAAGTAAAATTTAAATTTAAAAAAATTTTTTTTTAATTTTAAAAATAATGGATTCTTAGAAACCATTCCAAGACTAAGGCAGAAGAGCTGCAGAACCAGCTCTCTGTAATCACTTGGACACACGCCCCCCCCCCAACATGCGCGCACACACATACACGTGCATGCACACATTCACATGCACGCAGACGTGTACAGAACTCCCTGCTGGGTGTGCTGAAGCCTGACAGAGGTGGAAGAGTCCCCAGGTAGGTTGCCTGCTCCTGAGAGCAGCCTTATCCTTTTCTCACAGGTGGTTGTGCAAAAACGTACTTTTTCTGAGTGCCATGGCCTGAGGAGGCCTCTGAAGTCCTGCCCAGGAGGCTTGGGAGTCTTCACAGGAGGGGATAGAGGGCAATGTGTCCTTGTCCTGGGGCTGAGGAATCAGGAAATTGGTTCTAGTCCTGCCTTTGTCACTATTCTGAGAAAGTTTCCTCACTTTCCTGGGTCTTCTTCATAGTAAAATGAAGACATTGGACATGATTTTTATAATTTTTTCCAGCTCTGGAGTTCTTTGAATTTATGATCTATAACTTCATTGAGCAGGGAGTCCCAGTGTCTGCATGGCCATGGTCCCATTAAGGGCCCTTCCCCCCACCTCTTGTCAGGCTTGTTCAGGCCATGGCTCTGGAAAAACAGCCTCTTTTCTGGTTTCCATCAGCACTGCAATTGTGAACTTCCTGCCATGTGGCCCATAAACCCAGAGTTGGAGCCAAATGTGGAGAAAGGGCAAGCCTGCTTATTAGAAAGGAGCTGATGGACAGGCAGGTCAAACTCCAGCTTCCTTCTCATCTGCCGGCCCCAATGCAGGAAGCCCCTGGCCCCCTTCCCCCACCCGTGTTCGGTGTGCAGGGCGCCTGACTCACGAGACACCCTACTTACCACTACCACAACATTTGCATCTATTGTGTATGAGCAGCTCGGGCCCTCAGGGTGGGTGTCCCGTGCAAAGGACATCAGCCAGCCCCCCTCTCGGCACCTCCACCCCACCCCCAGCCCGGCTCTTACATCAAAGCAGTGGGCTCCAGAGTGGCCCTCTGAGGATGTCCCAGGAGCAGCCTCGGGTTGGAGCTGAGGAGAACTGTTCATGCAGAGGCCAGTCCACATTTTACAACTCTAATTGGATGATTTTGCAACTGCGGTAAGTTGATTAAAAACACACACACACAGAAGACAGCTCTAGAAACTGCTTATTTTGCAAACGCAGTGGAGTAAGACTGAAGTGTCACTGCTAACGTCTGACCCACTAAGAGTGCTTGTGGCATCTTTCCAAAAAGACGGCTGGGCCTGTGAGGGCCATGTGGGAGCCCAAATGCTCAGTGGAGAGCCCCTAAATCTCCCCTTCTCTTGTTTATCCGCGGATGTGTTAGATCCTGCCCGTCACTGACTCAGCAGGGCTGAAGCTCCTGAAGGCTGCATGTTTGATTCTCTTGGCCTGAGGATCTAGGGCCAGCAGGTGGCCTGGTCAGGCTGTACCTAGGCGGGAGGAAGGTTGGGCTCATGTCAACCCCGGGCAATCACTGCAGGCCAGGATGCAAATGGGGCAGGCCTGGGACTGGCACGCTGAAGGTGTCCAGTCAAGACTGTTAAAAAGTCCTCTTGCCGGGGCGCCTGAGTGGCTCCTTCGGTGAAGCAACTGCCTCCGGCTCAGGTCATGATTCCAGGGTCCTGGGATGGAGACCCGCATCGGGCTCCCTGCTCAGTGGGCAGTCTGCTTCTCCCTCTGCCTCTGCCCTGCCCCTCCCCTCTTTCTCACAAATAAATAAATAAAACCTTAAAAAGGACAAAAAGAAAAAAGTCCTCCTCTTGCCAGAGCTCCTGGCTCCCCGGAGCAGAGTAGTCTGCACAGTGGAGGCTGACCGCCCCTCCGGCTGGTCCCACCTGGAAGCCATGCTTGCTTTCTGCCCCCGCTGGGCCAAGCTCCCCCTCATCTTTCCAGCTGGGCTGAGGGGCATCTCTCCCATTCTCCAGCCTGCAGCGGGTCCCGTAGCTCCCCTTCCCGGCAGATATCAGAGCCGGTGAGCCTTCGGCATCGGCAGCCGCCCCTCCTTGTTTGCCCTCCCTGCCCTCACAGCCTGCCCTCTCCGCCGTCATAGGCTGTTCTCTCTGCACTCGCAGCCTGTTCCTTCTGCCCTTACAACCTTCCCTCTCTGCCGTCACAGCCTGTTCTCTCTGCCGTCACAGCCTGTTTACTCTCCCCTCAGAGCCTGTTCTCTCTGCCCTTACCCCCTTCCCTCTCTGCCTTCTCAGCCTGTTCTCTCTACCTTTGCACCCTTCCCTCTCTAACCTCACATCCTGCCTGCTCTGCCCTCACAGCCTGTTCCTTCGGCCCTCACAGCCTGTTCCTTTGGCCCTCACCGCCTGTTCTCTGTGCCCTCACAGCCTCCCCTCTCTGCCCTCAGAGCCTGTTCTCTCCGCCCTTACAACCTGCCCTCTCTGCCCTCACAGCCTGCCTGCTCTGCCCTCACAGCCTGTTCCTTCGGCCCTCACAGCCTGTTCCTTTGGCCCTCACAGCCTGTTCTCTGTGCCCTCACAGCCTCCCCTCTCTGCCCTCAGAGCCTGTTCTCTCTGCCCTTACACCCTTCCTTCTCTGCCCTCACAGCCTGCCTGCTCTGCCCTCACAGCTTGTTCTCTCTGCCCTCACAGCCTGTTCTCTCTGCCCTTACCCCCTTCCCTCTACCCTCTCAGCCTGTTCTCTCCGCCCTTACAACCTGCCCTCTCTGCCCTCACAGCCTGCCCTCTCTGCCCTCACAGCCTGTTTTCTCTGCCCTCACAGCCTGCCCTCTCTGCCCTCACAGCCTGCCCTCTCTGCCCTCACAGCCTGTTTTCTCTGCCCTCACAGCCTCCCCTCTCTGCCCTCAGAGCCTATTCTCTCTGCCCTTACACACTTCCTTCTCTGCCCTCACAGCCTGCCTGCTCTGCCCTCACAGCCTGTTCTCTCCGCCCTCACAGCCTGTTCTCTCCGCCCTCACAGCCTGCCCTCTCTGCCCTCACAGCCTGTTTTCTCTGCCCTCACAGCCTCCCCTCTCTGCCCTCAGAGCCTATTCTCTCTGCCCTTACACCCTTCCTTCTCTGCCCTCACAGCCTGCCTGCTCTGCCCTCACAGCCTGTTCTCTCCGCCCTCACAGCCTGTTCTCTCTGCCCTCACAGCCTGCCCTCTCTGCCCTCACAGCCTGTTTTCTCTGCCCTCACAGCCTGCCCTCTCTGCCCTCACAGCCTGCCCTCTCTGCCCTCACAGCCTGTTTTCTCTGCCCTCACAGCCTCCCCTCTCTGCCCTCAGAGCCTATTCTCTCTGCCCTTACACCCTTCCTTCTCTGCCCTCACAGCCTGCCTGCTCTGCCCTCACAGCCTGTTCTCTCCGCCCTCACAGCCTGTTCTCTCTGCCCTCACAGCCTGTTCTCTCTGCATTCACAGCCTGACGTCTCTGCCCTACAACCTTTTTTCTCTGCCCTACAGCGTGTTCTTTCTGCCCTTTCAGCCTGTTCTCCAATGGCAGCAAGATGCTGCTTTCAAAAATTAAGTCAGATTACAGAACTTTCCTGGCTTCCCATTGCTGCCGATGAAAATCTAAGGCCTTCCCACAGTCAATAGCCCTGCCTCCCTCCTTGACTCCGTTATCATTCTTGATCAGTCTGTTTGTTCCATCCCGAGTGGCTTCTTCCTGTCTCTTTTTGAGCCCACAATCGCTTCTACTCCACAGGACATTCCCATTTGCTCTTTGTTCTGCCTGCAACATTCTGCTCCAGTGTCCCTGGGGCCGGTGTGTTCTTATCCCCTCCTCAGAGGTTTCCCTGGCCACCCAAGGGAGGAATTGCCCCTCTACACCCCCGCTTCTGCCAAACACTTCGCAGTTAATTATCAGCAGCGATCACTATCCAAAATTTAAATGACCATTTTTATGGTATTTATTAGCTTTAAATTAACCTCTGCGATGAGGACAAAAGCTCCCTGGGACTTTCTCGTTGACCACATCTCGTGGCGCACACTAGATGCCCGACCAACACTTGTTGACTCAGTGAGGTGGGGTAAATACAGGAGACTAGGTTCTACTTTCAGATGTCAGCTCGCCTCAGTAGGAATTCCCGCCATTTGGAGAAGAACGCCTCACCCCACAAGAATTCCAAGGTCATCAGGGCAGGCTGAGGCATGAAGGTCCCTCCTGCTGGAGGCAGGTGACACTGGATTTTAGCAGAGACCTTCGAGCTCTCCTGTGGAGAGACACGCGTCACATGTGGGCGAGGCTAAGTCCGCACTTATGGGTCAGCAACTCATGAGTGACTAGCTGAGGTCACCGTGCTCTCCGTCCCTCTCTGCCTGGCTGAACAGCCCTCCTGGTGGGTGGCCATGGGAGGGTGTGGGATGTCTGTGAGTGAAGGAAGAGGCAAGGTGAAGAGGAGCCCAGTAATTCCATCTTTTTCTTTTTGCTTACCTCTATTTTGTAATCATTTTATAATGACCGTGTATTTCTTTCATAATTTTCTTAAAAAGAAAAATTATTAGTAACGATATTATTAAAAAATATTCCAGTAGATTAATACCATCAGAAAAAAAAGAGAGAAGGCCAGTAATAGCAATTTACATTTAAAGTTTCCTGACAATAGATGCAACCAAGTACAAATTTTTATGAATAAAGTTTTATTGGTGCACAGCCACACTCTTCCTATGGATGATCTCATGCTACAACACCAGAGTTGAGACAAAGATGGTGTGACCCCACAGCCAAAAACATTTACTGTCTGCCCCTTTCCAGGAAGAGTTTGCTGACTCCTGCCCTGCATAGAAAGTTCTCTGCCTTCTGTGTTTCCTGGGGCTCCCTCCACAATGCTGGGCAGTCATCTGCAGCTACTTCTGAGACCTCCGTCTCTGTATGGTGTGTCTGTCTATCTCCCTGATCAATCACAAAAAAGATTAAAAAATCACAAAAGATCAATCACACTCATTTTTTTAAGACTTTTTTTAAAAAAATTTCTTTCAGAGAGAGGGGAAAGAGAGAGGGAATGAGAGAGTACACAAGCATGAGCAGGGGGAGGGGCAGAGGGAGAAGCAGACTCCCCGCTGAGCAGGGAGCCCAATGCTGGACTCAATCCCAGGCCTCCAGGATCATGACCTGAGCCAAAGGCAGATATTTAACCAACTGAGCCACCCAGGCACCCCAACACACTCATCTTTATGTTACTACAGGGCCTACCACATTTTCGGCCTTTGAGTTAATTTATATTATATAATTACAATTGACCCTTGGTCAAGCAGGGATTAGGGGTGCCAACCCCTGCCCAGTTGAAAATCTATGTATAACTCTTGACTCCTCAAACAGTTAGCTACTAATAGCCTACACTTGACTAGAAGAATTACCAATAACATAAACAACTGATTGTATGTTATATGTATTGTATATTGTGTCCTTACAATAAAGTAAGCTGGAGAAAGAATGCTATTAAGAAAATCATAAGGAGGGGCACCTGGGTGGCTCAGTCGGTTAAGCATCTGCCTTCGGCTCAGGTCATAATCCCAGGGTCCTGGGATCAAGTCCTGCATCAGGTTCCTTGCTCAGCAGGGAGCCTGCCTCTCCTTCTGCCTCTCCCCCTGCTCGTGCTCTCTCTCTCTCAAATAAATTAATAAAATCTTAAAAAAAAAAAAAAGAAAATCATAAGTAAGAGAAAATACCTTTACAGGACTGTACTGTATTTATTGGGAAAAAAAATCTACATATAAGTGGACCCACGCAGTTCAAGGCTGTGTTGTTCAAGGGTCAACTATATTTCTGTCTTGCCTACTTGAGGAAGTCTCAGCTGATATCCCACCCTTCAGAGGGGACAGGTGTGGCTGCAGAGGTGGGGTCTGCCCTGAGTTGAGCCTTAGGAGGGGAACGCACCTCCTTCTCAGCTGGGCCACAAAGGCGCCCTGAGCTTAGCCATGCTGGCCAGCTCCAGACCGCTCCTCCATGGCACCCCCAGCTCCAGACTGCCATGGAAAGTCCTCTTCAGAGCCAGGCAGCAGAACCAGGAGCAGGGCCAGTCAACTCCCACCAGTCAGGACAAGCTGGGGAGGAGGTGATCTGCATTAGTCAAGTCCGACATGCAGTTCTTTTTTCTTTTTCTTAGAAATTCCATTTTGTTCCGTTCAAATGAAAGTAACCAGATTCATGTTTATAAAACATCTTTAAGCAGGCATGTCGGGCGCATGGATGGAAAAGCGTCGATTCACTTGTAATTTGTAGCAAACACCAATGGCATGAAATAGGCAGCCCAGTCTAATACATTTAATTTGCCCCAATCTTGTATAGACTAGGAATTAGCTTTTTAACACTCTCTTCATAAGTAACATAAAGACAAATAGCACCCAAACATAGCTCTCAGCCAGACCAAATGATCACAAATCTGGGCAAGCAGAACTCAGTCAGGGAGGCCGCCAATGCGGCAATAGGTCCCATTAATTCAGGTCCTAGAAGAGAATATCTACCGCGTGGGCCCTCAGAAGCTCTGTGTGTGTGCGTGTGTGTGTGTGTGTGTGTATGCACGAGCACATATGCCGGTGTGTGTCTGTGGGCTGGTGGGTGTGAGGGCCCAGTGGTGTTTGCAGAGAGGAAGAACTGATTCGGTTGTGTATGAAGTTCTCTTATTTGCTGTCTTTCTGCTCCTGACTCTACAAAATGGCCATTTGACTCAAGACAGCCACCCTCCGACTCAGGAGGAGCTGAGTGTCGAGAGTCGCCGGCACAGAGCCTTCTTTATCTCAGCCAAGGATGGCAGATTCCCATTAAGGCCATTTCCCAGAGAATTAACGCCCTCTCAGGTTAATGGCTCAGGGCAAATGAACTCATCTGCTGGCCGCTCTGTGGGAGCACCTGGGGGGCTCATCGCTACAGCTTAATTAAAGGACTGCAGGCAGCCAGGTCGGCCACGGGACATGCAGACCTTGACTAATTGTGATATTGTGCTCATTACATTTCTGGAAAGAGCCATAAGCTTGGTCCCTCACGAACCCTCCGTCCCCAGAGTAAGCAGGCCACTGTTTCACATTTCCTCCAGAAGCCTGATTCCCAGGGAGCTGCCGATGCCAGGCGAAGACTCACTTTTGTTGCCACAGGGCGCAGCTTGGCAACAGAGCAGATGGAGGACATTTTGATTGTCTGCCAGGCAGGACTCGTGGGTTGTCCACCCACCATACTCCAAGGGTCGTAGGAGTGGGTGGCACTGTGAGACGGGGCTTCCCACACCTGAAGGCCCCTCTGGGGGGCTTTTCTCTGTCTCCTTCATGCATCCCTTCTCCTCTTTCCACCCGTCCCATCTGCAGGTCTCCAGGCTGACCTGGGGGAGCTTCTGGGAAGCCAGTTAAAGTGCAGATTCCTATTCCAAGTCAGAGGCTGAGCTGGAGCCTGGGAGTCTGAAACAGGTGAGCCACAGACCGCACCTCAGCAGCACTGTCTCACCTGCCCATGGGCCCCAGACCCTCCTCCTGGTGTCAACACACAACCTTGTGCTGTCTTTCCTGGACGGAGACACCCCTGTCCAGGTGTAAACTATGACCTCAGTGCTGGCCTTTGGTAACCTTTCTCCTGAGCTCCATCACTCAGGGCCCCCTGTGATCGTGCAGACTATAGACCCTGGTTAGTCCTCTGTTTGTCTGGATTCCAAACTCTTGGAGGGCTCTCAGCACCTGCTGCGGGCCCCACGAGATACCAACACCGGTGCACTAGAACCTGAGCACTGAGTCCCCAGGAGGGGAGACGCTAGAACCTAAGTCCCCCACCTTCTCGGCTTTTCCAGGCTCATTCACAGAAGCCTCTCTCATCCCCCTCCCCACCCCTCTCGGGGAGCCTGGTTCACCCCTGACCTGTGGAGGCTTGGCCGCCTCTCTTTGCCTTGAGCCCTCACTGCCCTCATGTCTCCTGCCCCTCCTTGATGCTTCTGGATCCTTGAGGCCAGTGGGATCTAACGGAGGCCGGGCTCACCTGCCCTCAGGACCTTGGGTGTTCGGGGACAGCTCGCCGTGGCCTCCACCTGCTGCCTCTGCGTCCTGTCAGTCCAGCTCTGCGTCTGCCACAGCTCTCCCCCCTCACCCCCCACCCCCGCTTCATGAGCGAACCACATCCCTCCCTGTGGGGACACTGGCTAAAGCAGATCATTTAAGAGAGCAGAGGAGAAAAAAGGTGGCTTTTATTTGGATTGACGTTGTATTACATTGGATGTATTATTTTTGTAGCACCAGCAGGATGTGGCTGTTTGGGCAATTTTTTGCAAATGCTAACCTTGAAATGAATTCTAGCCGTAGAATATACACCAATGAGTGTGTGCTTGTAGGCACACGGGGGTGCAACTTGCCCTCGACGCAGGTGTGGACATCCAGCAGCCTGTGAGGGTAGCTTCTTGAGCTGGCACTTCCTCGCCTGTCACCCGGGCACAGTAATGTATTCAAGCGACAGGTCTCACTGCCAGCTACTGGTCTGGATCATAGCACTCTTTCTTCTCCAGCTTACTTTTAAAAGCCGGAGTCAAACACCAGCTTTTTCAGCATTCTCTTTACTATCTGTCCCAGAACAGCTCATTACTCCTTTTTTAATTAACTAAGGAAGAAAGGGAGAGAAGCGATGGCATGTTTGGGAATGAAACAGAAACAGCTTTAGGAGGTTGGAAAGGAAGTGTGGCCTGAGTTAGGAGGTGTCTTAAGGAACATCTCAAGGGAGGAGAGAAGACATCTGTCGCTGGGTGGATTCCCTGGGACCGCTTTTGTTAGGTCAGTCACAGCTAGGGTTCCAGCACCGGGCCAGCTTCTGGCAACACCTTCCTGGTGACGTGAATCTTTTGCTCTGCCCTTGGCATTTTTTTCTTGTCTGGAACAGACACATTTGTTTTTGTCGTTTGCTCGTTTTGCCTTGTATCCTCCGCCATGAAACACCACTGGACCTTGTGCACGGATATTGACCTGATTTACAAATTGGGAGAAGAGCATGTCAGGAGCAATCTTTCATTGGGGGTCACATGTCTGAATCAAGAAAGATGTAAAAATCACTGCTTTGCCCTAAAGCAGCTCACAAGATTATCATATCATGTTCTTGCATTTGAGCAGATGAAGTGTCAATCTTCAATTGACAGCATACTACATAATAATATGCCATACAATACATCATATAATACACACTGCAATGTCCCATATGGACCATCTATGCACTATAGCTCAATATGTACAATATGACACTACATATGTGTATATATATATATATATATATATATATATATATATATATATGTAATGATACTTGTGAGACTAGCTCACTCTATCTAAATGGAGCCCAAATCACAAACATTCCACGGGAGACCAAATGCTGAAGCTTTGGGGACCAGAGAAGTACTAGGCATTCCATAAATTCCGTAGTAAAGACACACAGGAATCTTTTTGCTACATCTTCCCCCTAGCATACAAACGTGCTTCTCATGTGGCATCTCCAGCTTGCTTTCTGGATTCAGCCCCACCTCCTTTGCTGTGTCTTCAGATGCCCTGGGGCACCTGTTTCCCTCCTCTGAACCCAGCTCCAGGCAACTCTGCTGTAGAATTTGCAATTGTGGATGTTTGTTCACTTGGTTCTCCAATTAAACTGTGGGCCGTAGCATCCTTCAAACTTCTCCTCCTGGCCTTTTAGACAATCATGAAATCCATGTAGTGAGTTGTGATCAATAGTAAAATAAAAGAACAGAATATAACATATTAGGATGTATCACGCATGGATTATGCATAGTATGGATTCGCTCATTTTGTAGAACTTTTATTTCTCCTGTGTGTGTGTGTGTGTGTGTGTGTGTGTGTGTGTATACTAGATCACAATATAAAATACATTTTGTACATTTTACTGTGGATTATGATAAAAAAATATTTGAAAGCCCTGAGCTAGAGGGCTGGCATTTTCATATCCATTTTTTGTTTCCCTCCGTGTCTACAAAGTGTCTGACCCCAGTCAAAGCTTATTGAATTAATACGTGAGTTCATATACCAACAAAGAGTTAAACTGAGAGAGAGGCAGACTGGTGGCCTATTCTTCTCCACTTCCTCTGCTCTGAGACTTCTAATTTCTGTCCCTCCCTCCTGTGACTGCATTCACACACTGACACTGCATTTGTGAGGGATGCTGCAGAAGCCGAGCTTGCCACTTGGGTATTTGCAAAGCTGAAGCCTGCCTCCATTGCACCCTGCAGAGTGGGGGTGTGTGTATGGGGGGGGGTCTGTTGGTGCCTGGTACCCAGTACCTATGCTGAGCACCTCCCAGCTCCCCATCTGCACAGATAAGGGGAAAGGTCTTCTAGACTGGATGCTGCGCCCCACTGTCCTTCCTTTGCCAGGTGTCTGATCTTGCTGGGCTCTGGGAAGGCTGTGCTTCGCCGGGAGGTAGTCCCGAGTCTGACAAGCTGGTTTTTCAAGGCAGTGACGTTAGAAGGATACTACAGTTATCCAGCTAAAAATGCTTCTCTGGGTGGAAACCCAGATGTCGTGTTGAATTGCACTGCTCCTGCCCCTTCCTGAGTCTCCGCAAGCTTCCCTCTGGAGAAAACGTTTCCACTTTGATTGGTCCCATTTATCACATGATTTTCACTCCAAGAGCCTTTGGGAACTGAACTGGTGCCAAACATTTGACCTGAGATTAGGCCCTGGGCCAGACTCACTCCTGATGTTCTGTGTCAGCAAATCCAAGCAGAGCAAAGTGACCGCGGCCCAGAAGAAACTGGCCCCCGGCCGGGTTCCTTCCCCGGGGTTCCTGTAAGAGCTTCCCTCCCCCAGGGAAGGAGTGGAGGGGATAGTGACTTGACAGCTATTCAGCCAGAGAGGAAAGAAAGCTTTGGGAACACCCATTTGTCACAGGAATCAAAGAGCAGGGCTAGCTGATGGGCTCTCCTCTGGACTAAGACTTTTCCGTAGTTTCTGGAAGGTATAGATGATGTCTCCCGTTTGCTGTCTACTACACTTAGCCTACAGGGTGTGGACAGTCTAGTACACGTTGGGCATTCAGATGGCACGTAATAAATGATTATTGATTGAAGGAATGACCTTTTAAAGTATCTTTAGGAAGCAGAACTTCTAAGTGGTCTGTTGATTCCAGAAAAGCAGAATGAATGTGACTCCTGAAGTAAAGCAATTAAGATATAAATTAAAAACAAACAAATGAAAACCACAAATGTTCCAAGAAGCTACAGTGGTCTAATTAATTGGGAGCAAAATGAGTCTAGGGATTCTGGCTTTCATTTCTACATCTCCAGTGCTTACACAATGCTTGGCACGTACACGCACAATAAACGTTTAACAGATGAGAACATCTTCGTTTCCAGGGCTGAAGGAAGCTTCCTCCTTACCTCCGTCTCCTACCCCCACCCTGTCCCATTGACACACGTATACCACACACACACCCCCACACATACACCATACCACACATACACAACCCTTCCATACACCACACATACACCAGAGCCCCACACATACACCACACGCACACACGTATACCACACACACCATACACCCCACATACATTATAATACACACCACACCCCCCACATCTACACTGCAGACACCATATACACCCCCATACCCCATACACACCACATACACTCTCATACACATACCACACACACCCTATATGCACGCACCATGCACACGTACCACATACCACCCCCCCACCCCCGCACACAAACACCACACACACACACACACACACACACACACACACCACACATACACACATATATTCTCATTATGTTCCAGGGCCTGAAATTCCATAATCAGAGATACTTTCTTTTAAATGGAGGCCCTGACCCTTCTAAAAAATGTTTGAGGAATTGCACATATAGTCGTTTCTGTTATAACCCAGAGAAGAAACGAATGTTCGCCAACCCCTTCCTGGGAGCTGGTTTACAGGAGAGCTAAGAGAGAGGCTACAAATGAGGAAGCAGGCTGAGCCACAGGCAAGTGTCCCAGGAGAGGGGGCAGGAATGCTCCTTCCCCATCTGCCTCTGCTCTGTTCACCTACCCAGACCCAGGGACTATGGGAGCGCCATTTAAGAAGCACGAGGTTGTGCCTCTGCTATCCTGCCCGGGATAGCCCTGCAGACCAGAAGCTTAGGTGACAGTAATCCAGGCCTAGATCTTGCAAATCGCAATGAAGCTACCTCAAATGGCAAGGAGCAAATCCTATCATCCCACCCTTAAGGAGAACCAGGTTTAAAAGAAAAGGGGCAGAATTTTAAATAGAAAATCTGCCGCCATCCTTCAGAAAATGACAGAAATAAAACACCAGATTACAATTGCAAGTTTGTGGGAGGGTTTTCTGGTGGCAGTTAGACCCAGAGTGGACAAACAGCTGACTCAGCAGGCTCATTGCAGCATCTCCTGGGGGGCCCACCTGTCGGGAGGGAGCAGGGAAGGAGGTATCCTGGAGCCAGCAACAACCAGACTCAGAAGCAGGCTTGGCTTGTGCTTCCAGTTGGACAGAAGAATCACAGAGACGGGATGGGGGTGCTGAGGCCAAGGCGAGAGATGACTCTCCTGGGGCCACACAAGTCATTTTCCAGAACTGAGCCTGAACCCCTCACCTTGTTCTCAGGCTCTGCGCAGGTCTGCCCAGCCAGGCCTTGTTAGTGGGCCCTTGCGGGATGGCCAGGGCACCATAGGCGGGGGCATTCAAAGGCCCAGATTTGTTTGGGAAGATGGAGCCAGCAACTTGCTTGTCAGGTTTAGAGAAACCAATTATTTACGGTCTTCACTGACAAGACACCCAAGTAATGCTCTACTAATAGAGCCCAGGCCCTGCTGTGGCAACGTGGCATAAACACGTCCCACTCTGTGCAGGGCCTTCAGGAGAGCACCCCCAGCAGCCGTCAGCTCCCAGAGACCCTGCCCGGCAGGGAGAGCGCAGAGGACACGGGACAGAGACACCCAAGGTGTCAGCAAGCCCAGGAGTGCCTTCCGTGCGAAAAGAGCCAAACTACTAGAGAAGCTACGTCTGGACCCCAGCACACCCTGCTTAGTGCCTGAGGGAAGCATAGAAAGATCATCTCTCAGAAGTGTGTCCTTTCAGCCCGGGCAGTTGAAATACACTTCCCCCACGTGACATGTCCTAGGCTGCTATTTTTCAGCCTAAAAACTCACCTCCAAACTCCGCATCTTAGATTCCACATGCATCCTTAGCAGGGCATCTGGTGCACGAACTTCCTAAAGTGTGCTGGGCAAGTCTCTGCTGTAGGACCCAGAGGAGTCTTGGCATGGAGGGGACACTTGGGAATGAATGAATGAACAGTGAATGAAGTAATTCCTTATTTAAGCTCATGAGATAAATTCTTACTCATTAACTTATGAAAACAATTACTGAATGCCCCATACACAACCAGAATGGTAATACATTGTTTTTCTTCTTTCCTCACACGGTTGATAGAGAACTAATGAAGCCCAGAAGCAGAATTAGTATGTGAATAATACAGATGGTACGGGAATTTTGCAGACACCAAAATTGCATTTGGGGGTACTGTGTGTGAAGCAGACCAAGAAGAGGAAAGGGGAGGCAGAAGAGAAAGAAAAGGCGGGAAGCCAGGTGAGAGGCAGGGAGAACAGGTGCTCCCCACCAGGACCCACAGTGCAGACTGTCCCTGATAGGGTGACCATGTGCAGACAACGGAGAATGGGCAGCCCAAACACAGTCTGTTTCTGGTCACTGGAATGGGTCTGGAATAGGGCATCGGGAAGGAAGTAAAAGCAAGAAACTCAGGATGTGACCTGAGAAGCTGGACAAGTCTTGGCTGCTGCAGAAATTGAGGACTGTTCTAGAAGGACTGGTGGTCCTGGGGCCCTCAGGAAAGCAGAGGCTCAGATGAGAATGACTCAGCCCCTTGTTGGAGCCTCTGTGCCTCTCAGACTCTCCTGGAAGCTGCAAGGAGGGGGAAGGAAGGAAAGACCCAGCCTGAGGAGGGACAGGAAATCGGAGCTAACCACCGGGCCAGGGCAAGGTGCCCAGGAGTCCTTCGTTAGAAGACTCCTGGACTTCAACTTTTGTGTTTTCTTTTCTTTTTAAGAATTTATTTATTTATTTAAGAGAGACAGAGACAGAGAAAGAGAGTTGGGGAGGAGCAGAGGAAGAAGGACAAGCCGACTTCATGCTGAGTACAGAGCCTGACGTGGGGCTTGATCCCAGGACCCTGAGATAATGACCTGAGCTGAAATCAAGAGTCAGTCGCTTAACCGACTGAGCCACTCAGGCGCCCCAACTTGTGTGTTTTCTAAACTGTCTCCTCACTGACACCTTTCATCCTCCACTGGATTTTTTCCCTACCTTCACTTTCCTTCTCTGAGATTCTCTCTGTTCAGGGAGAGTCATATATTAGTTGGCCAGGGCCATTGGGATATATACGGTGTCCTTCTTTCCAAGGGAAGAAGGCTCAGGCTTCTGGAGGGGTAGCTGGCACAACTGATGCTTAGTGGATATAGATGCTTTGGGTGATGATGACCATGGTTCGCGTTGGAGCTGTCCCTCGAGCACGTCTGACTCAGGCTCTGGCTACATCATCTCATTTAATTCTTTTTTTTTTAAAGATTTATTTATTTATTTTGGTGAGGGGCAGAGGGAGATGGAGAGAGAGAATCTTAAGCAGACTCCCCGCTGAGCACAGAGCTCGAAGTGGGCCTCAGTCTCATGACCATGGCCTGAGCTGAAACCGAGAGTTGGACACTTAACCAACTGAGCCACCCAGGTGCCCTGAAGTAGAGGAATTTCTAATGGGGCAGTGAAGGGCCCCAGGGAAGCTGACCATCAGGCACGTGTGTCACTGGTAGTGAGGACTCAGGTCATGTGTCATTGAGCACACATGTCACAGGTCAAACACACATGCACATCACAGGTCAAGAAGGTGGAGAATAATTACCACCTATTGAATAAATCTTTTCTTCATGTTTCCTCTACTATCTTTACAATATCACTGATGGTGTTTCATGGCCATTATTTATTAAGTGATGTTACCTGGGGTAGCATCAGGTTTCAGCTTTGAAGGACCCTAACCCTGGATTTAATCTTTTTCTGTCATGTTCCACCAGTGGAATTCAGTAAACTTTGCTCGTTGTTGCTCTTGACATGGTAGCCAGTAACCAGCCCACATTTGAAGCCAATATGGCCCTGCCATTCTCACCTCAGCCACTGTTGGATCTGTGTCACACTGAAGAATCCCACTGATCCATGGCTCATCAGTGTAGCCATGTAGGTGTGTGGGCTACACAGCGCCTGACACAGGTGGGGCTCACTGTGCATTTGTTGAATGAATGGATGAAGCCTTTAAGTCAACCCTGTTACACGCACAATTAGCATAGAGTGGGCATTTTAAACTTGTCACTCCACAGTTTCTGAAGAGTTTACAATGTTAAAATTGCAGTTAACAGTCACTGAGTATTTATTATGTACCAGGTATTGTTTCATTCAATATTTAAAATAACTCTATGTGTTATCATCACCCATTTAAAACAAAAGATGATTGAGGCTTAATGGGGCACTGTAACTTGCCCCAGGACAGAGCTGGTGAGAGGCAAGGCCAGAAAGTGAATGCCTGCCTGAATGTGGAGCTTGCTGTCTATGAAACCTGATAAGAAAACTGCCCCAAGAGTGTGGCATAATGGATAGGTGCCTAAAATAAGATTATTTGAAGAGCTAAGGGCAAGGCAGGAAGGAGGCCAGGATATCAGTTCTGCCCTTGGGTCAATTCTCTGACCCTTACAGTATTTGTGAAATGAGGTAATGGCCCAAACCCAGTTAGAAGATTCCCCAGGGTCTAACATCACAAAAAAGGCTCAATTCAAGCTGCCCATCCATGTGGACATTCTCCAGGAAGCCAAGGGCTGACTCCCACCCACTGACTGAATTGTCTTCTCTTGGAGCTGGAGGGGAGGAGCAAGGTCAGATGCAGGGCAGAATAGCAGAGGCACAACCTCGTGCTTCTTAAATGGCGCTCCCATAGTCCCTGGCCTCAACCCACTCTTCCCTGGGCTAGAATGGAATAATACAGGGATTCCTCCCCCCATTTAAACTAAAATTAAATTAACAGAGAGAACATTCTCTATTTTCAAATTCCTCCCATAAAGTTTTCTTGAAACTTTAATGCCTCCTACTACTTATCGGCTAAGAGGTAGCAGAGAACAAAACAAATGGAAACAGGACGAAACTAATACATGGACAAAATCATAAATAGCTGACTAAACTGACTTCAATCGTTTATTTTTTATGTGCTCATCTGCTTATCATTTTATAACAGATACTTAGAATACAGGGATGCACTCTGTTAGTACTTTTATTCCTCCTTCCTGTACTGAAATTGAAAGTATCAGAATGGGAGTGGGTAGCACACCAAGGAGGAAGGAATGTGAACTTCAGAGGTGATGGATCACCATCAGAGCTCCATGAACATCATTTTACCTCTCAAGGCTTCAGTCTGTGAACTGCAAAATGGGGACTAACGGGGTCCACCTCGCCAAGTTGTTATGAAGGTCAAGACAATGAAGAAGGTACCCAGAACACGAGCAAGTGTTCAAAGATAGCTTTCATTATTACTGTCTCATGGAGTTATCGAAGAAGGAATTGTTCTGCAATTTTAAGTTGTTTGCTGCTTGAACAATTTTGAAAAAGACTGCCTTAAGTTTTGTTGTCCTCTTTATTTAGGCAGATTTTTTTTTTTTAAGATTTTATTTATTTAACAGAGAGAGATACAGCATGGGAGGGAGCACAAGCAGGGGGAGTGGGAGAGGGAGAAGCAGGCTTCCGGCGGAGCAGGGAGTCCGACACGGGGCTTGATCCCAGGACCCTGGGATCATGACCTGAGCCAAAGGCAGACGCTTAACAATTGAGCCACCCAGGCACCCCTATTTAGGGCAGATTTTTATGCCACTTCAGGGGCAAGATCTTTTCTGCTGGCCTACTGAAAAAGGGGTGCCTGAGTGACATGATAGAAAGTGAGATCCTTAGCTTCATTTACTTTTCTTCCTCATCTTTATCATCGTCGGTAGCAGCAACCTCACCGTCACCATCCTGGCATCATTATACCAGTCAGGAGAGGTGAAGCCATGCGTGGTTACAGACAAGATCAAGCTTTCAGTGGCTTATGAGAAGAAAAGTCTATCTTTCAATAATTTTACAAGACCAAGGTGGGTGGGCAGGGCTTTTGTTTTGCAAAAACAGGAGGCAATCTGTGCACTGGCTTTTAGACCTTCTCCTTTGAAGAATTACATATGGTTTCTACCCACATTTCATAGGCCAAAGCCAGTAACATGGCCCCACTTCATTTAAGAAAGGATGGGGGTCCACCACCCTGCGCTGGGCCAGCCAGGAGCCAGACGTGCTTGAGGGACAGCTCCAATGTGAACCACGGTCATCATTACCCAAAGCATCTATATCCACTAAGCATCAGTCTGTGCCAGCTATCAGGCCTATAAAAGGGTTGAAAGGCTGACTTCTCTGAAGATCATCCAGGTGGTTGGGGGTCAACACACAGATAAATCAATAAATAACACAGAGTTGCTGTTTTACCATTTGAAAGGCAAGAAAACATTCCAGATACCCTTAGGATGGAGAATATCCCAGGGTATGGAAGTCAGGACAACTTCATAGGCAAGGGGAGTTGAATCAGCCATAGAGGAAAGGCAGAACCAGGGCAATCACAAGCAGGGGGAGGAGTGTTCTAGGCAGGAGGGCAGAGAAGAAAGGCTCAGAGACAGAAACCCATCTAATGCACCCTGAGAACTGTGAGTAAACCCATGAGCTGCAATGGAGGGTGGCTTAGGAGAAGTGTGGCAAAGGGGGTGGGGGAGTGGCAGCACTGGGAGGTAGGGGAACCATCTGTTCGAAGTTCTTGAAGTTGGGGCTTGGAAAGGAAGCTTTATCCCGCAGGCTTCTGGAAATCATGGCAGGCTTGTAAGTAGGAGGGTGACATGTGCAAGGCCATGCTTTACACACAGCAGTCCATCAGTGGTATAGACAACGATGCAGGGACATGGCCTAGCAGCTGGCAGGCACCACCGGTCTGGGTGGGAGGGGCTGAGGTCTTGAGGCGGTGAGAGTGTGCAAGGCTCGAGAGGTGAGGCCAGCGCTTAGGCTCACATGCCCTGCAAGGCCTCAGCCAGTTCCTGAAGGAAACACAGGCTGAGAAGCTCAGCAGAACTTGAGGTACTTTCACGAGACAGGGTATAGAAACTGAAATAGAACATTCCAAGGAGGAGGGTGCCTGGGAGACATTCTTGGTGTAAGTGGAGTCCCAAGATGGCAGTGAGGCAGTAAGACTGAACTGGAAATTGATGACCCTCACAAGCACTGGCAGCCAGTTGAACCAGCTTCAAACCCGACTGGACTGGCAAGGTCCTCCCTGTTCTAACTGCAAGAAGGAAAAGCTACACATCATTCTCTCTCACGAACAAAGATTCAAAAGCCCTACCTAAAATTTTAGCAAACTGAACCCAGCAAAATATGTAAAAGATAATCTATCAAGATCAAGTTTCAAGGTTAGTTTGACATTTGAAAATCAATTAAGATAATTAATCACATTAACTAGTTTAACACATTTAACTAATGAAGAAAAAATCATATAATCATCTCAATAGAACAAGAAAAAACATTTTATAAAACTCAATGCTTATTCACGATTTTTTTTTAAAGGTTTTATTTATTTGACAGAGAAAGAGAGAGCACAAGCAGGGGGAATAGCAGGCAGAGGGAGAGGGAGAAGCAGGCTCCCTTGCTGAGCAGGGAGCCCGATGCAGGACTCGATCCCAGGACCCCAGGATCATGACCTGAGCCAAAGGCAGACGCTTAACTGACTGAACCACCCAGGCACCCCTCATGATTTTTTTTTTAAAAAGCTCTTAAACTAGCAATAGAATGAAATTTTCTTTATCTCATTAAAAATATAGCAAACATTATATTAAAATTAACTTTTATCCTCTGAGGTCGAGAATGAGACGCATTTGCTTACCACCTGAATTTCTGTTAAACCTGATACTGGAGATCTCAGCTAGTGAGATAAAGCATATAAGGAACACATAGAAATAAAATGTATACAAGTTAGAATGGAAGAAATAAAACTGTCATTATTCCCAAATGACATGGTATTATACATAGAAAATCCAAAAGAATCTATATATAAATTATTAGAATTAATCAACAAATTTACCAAGGTTTCTGGATACAAGGCTAATAGACAAAAGTCAGTTATATCTCATCATAATATCATCAGTTATGAAATGAAGTAAAAAATTTTTCCTTTAGATCAAATAGCCAGGAATAAATCTAACAAAAGATGCATAAACCTTCTACACGGAAAACTGTAAAACATTCCTGACTAAAAAATTAAACAAATGGAACAATATATCACATTCATGAGTTGAAAGGCTAAATATTTGGAGTTGATGGTTCTTTCCAAAGTGGTCTATACAGATTTAATGAAAGTCTGATCAGTGTCCTGACAGCATTTGTAGTAGAAACTTACAAGCAGATTCTATTATTTATATTGAAATGTCAAGGGCTAAGAATTGCTAAAACAAACTTTAAAAAGAAGAAGAAAGTTGGAGAACAAACAGGACTAGATATTAAGACTTATAACGTGCCGGTAAAACAGTGCCGACTGCAACAGGAAAATGCAGGTGGACTAGCGGAACAGATCAGAGAGTCTAGAAATAGAACCATATTACAGGGACACGTGACTAATGATACAAGTGGCACATGAAACAATGCGGAAAGGATTTAAAAAAAATACGTGATGCTGGGTCAATTGGATATCCATTTGAATAAACCCAAAATAATAATCTTGATCAATATTCCACATAGAAAGCAGTTTCAGGTGGACTATAGGTCAAAAAGGTAAAAGGTATATAATACGGTTTATAGACTATAACATTGGAGAATGTCTCCATGATTTTGAGGTAGAGAAGAACAACAACAATGACAAAAAACACTAACCATAAAGGAAAAGATTTGGGCGCCTGAGTGGCTCAGTTGGTTAAGCGACTGCCTTCGGCTCAGGTCATGATCCTGGAGTCCCGGGATCGAGCCCCACGTCGGGCTCCCCGCTCAGCGGGGAGTCTGCTTCTCCTTCTGACCCTCTTCCCTCTCGTGCTCTCTATCTCTCATTCTCTCTCTCTCAAATAAATAAATAAAATCTTTAAAGGAAAAGATTTATATATTGGACTGTATTAACATTTATGAATTCTGTTCATCAAAACATACCATAAAAAAATAAAAAGAAGGTATCTGAAACATGTAATAAAAAGCACATGTCGAGACTACATCAAGAACTCCTACAGATCAATGTGAAAAGGATAGACAACCCAATAGAAAAATTAGCAAAAATCTGAATAAGCACTTCACAAATGAAAGTGTGCAAATACCTAATAAGCATATGAAAAGGTAGTAAACCTTATTAACCACCAGGGAATTTCAAATTGAATAGTATGAGATGAGAGACCACCTCATGACCACCAGAATAGTTACAGTTTGAAAGCCCGACCATAGCCCAAGGTGGTGAAGATGTGAAGCCGCAGGAACTCTCACGAAGCGCTGGTGGGCAGTACACCCATCTGGGATAACGGTTCGTCCGAAACTGAACACACGTTTACCCTATGACCCTGCAATTCTACTCCTAGCTGTATCTGTCTGCCTCCTCCCTGAGATGCATACATGGAAAATGTTTCTATCAGCTTTCTTTATAGTAGTTAAACCCAGAAACAGCCCACATGTCCCTCAATAGAACAGGTGGACAAATTGTGGTGTATTCAGACCACGGAATCACATACGGCAATGAAAATGTGCTCTGTGCAATAATATGAATGAATCACATAAACGTAATGTTGAGTATAATAAGCCAGGAACACATACTGTGATTCGTTTACATAAAGGTTAAAAACAGGCCAAAGCAACCCAAGATGTTAGAAGTGAGGATAGCAGTTACTTTTGGAAAAAGGTGGTCTTGAGTGGGGCGGGGCATGAGGAAGTCTCTGGCATGTTCCTTGTCTGCATCTGGGTGGAATGACATGGGTGGGTTCATTGTGTGAAAATGCTCTGGGCTGTATGCTTTTGGCTTGTGCATTTTTTGGTGTGCCTGTGATACATCAACGAAAGTTTATTTAAAAAAAAAAGGAAGAGGTGACCTTTAGGGTCCATTTGTGTGTGTGTGTATATATGTATATCCAAATAAAATCATTGGCGTATTTTAATGTTCACATTTAACAAATTCATACTCTTAACACCCCTCCCTCCCACCACACACACACACACACACACACACACACACACACACACACACACACACACACCACTGATTTTGTGGATGATCTCATTTGGAAATACAGTTAAATGCCTAAGCTTGATGTCCTTCCCCTCACTTAACACAGCCCCATCGCCAACGACAGCTCTGCAGAAACAATCTTATTTACTGCTCACAGAGACTATGTGAGCAGAGTGCTTTTGTTACCATTTCAATGTTGAGTAAATGGGAGGTTCAGTGACCCTCCAGGTCCTGGCACAAACCCAAGCCTGGCTCCCTGCCCCCTCCTACTGCCCCTCACTGTGGAGCAAGAGGCTCTCCCCAGGTGCGCCCTTCCTGGGAATGATAATTATTTACATACAACCGCCAAGTTTCCAGAGAGCAGGATGCAGGCTTTCAGGGCTGTCCCTCGGTACAGGACCTAACACGAGAAGGGGACACTTGGCCACTCCGAACTGGGGAACACGTCTTCTACCTCTCTCCAGCTTCTCCACCAGGCTCAAATGGATTGAACAAACACTGCAAGAAGGCACTCCTTTGGGGTTTCGCTGTCATTTTTCTTTTTTCTTTTGTTTTAAGTGCTACATGGTAGAATCTAAAGGATCCCACCCACAATCCCAAGCGTGAAGATCTTTCCGAGGGCCCCTTGGGCAGATTTCTTCGTCTCTCACATTTCAGTTTATGCCTTCCTCCTATCACATTTGGAACCTCTGAACTGAATAAACCCACATTCCTTTTAGGTGAGATAGCAAGTCCCAAATGATGAAAACAGTTTGCAAAAAATGTGCTAGAATAT
Organism: Zalophus californianus; assembly: GCF_009762305.2. Classification (NCBI taxonomy): domain Eukaryota; kingdom Metazoa; phylum Chordata; class Mammalia; order Carnivora; family Otariidae; genus Zalophus; species Zalophus californianus. The sequence goes on from NC_045609.1 coordinate 18,944,830, forward strand.
TTCAAAAATGGTTTGTGTTTGAAGGAACGCAGGGAGGGTGAAGTTTTCAAACTGATCTTTGCTTAGAGAGTCTTGCTTTCAGTCGCTCTCAGACATTCCTCCGTCAATCCTTGGCAGATGTGCATTTTCTTTCAGGAGGAAAAGTCACTAAGGGAGGACGGGAAAAAAAGTCCTTCCCTTCCCTTGCCTTCCCCTTATTCCCATCCTGTGTGCCTCCAAGGTCGAACCCAGATGTGACCTCCACTTCAACCTGGGCCCCCACCCAGCCCCCAGTCTCACTTCTCCCCTTGAACCCCTTACTGTCTGTGGATTTCCTTTGATACTTATTATGTGAGGTTTGTGTCACTTCTGCTCATCTTCTACAGAAGACTGTGAGCTATTAGAGTCCTAACAAAGATTAAACCGACACTTGGTGCATAAATATTTGGTGACTAAACTAATGTTTGTGGCTGCAAGGAACAGAAAACTCTGATTCCAGTGTCCTCGTCAGTTAGGGTTGTGTGATCTCATATGACAAGACGTCCCAAGGTGGGACAGCTCCAAGTTTGACTAATCTGGCAACTCAACAACATCTCTGGGGACCAGGGACCTCCCTCTTCCTGCTCTGCTACCTTCTCCGGGACAACCACTTCCATGGTGGTTAGGGTGCCTGCATCTCATCCTAAACAACAGTCTCCAGAAGAGAAAGGACTGTCTTCTCCTTGTGCACATTTTAGTTGTGCAAAAATCTTTCTCAGAAGTCCCCCACCCCACCCCAACAAACTTCCTTTCACATCTCCTTGGCCAGAACTTGCCCATCCTGAAACAATCAGCAAGGAATATAGTTGGCTGTGACTGGTTTGTAGACTAGAGTTTAGGATTTGCCCTGAGCTGGGGACAGGATCATCGTCCCAGAGGGGGAGACCCAAACAAGGCTGGGTTCTGTTACCAAAGAAGATGAAGGACCATCTGGGAGAAGGCAAAACAATGTCTGGTGCACAAAGGACTAGAATAGAGATTTCTCCAAAGAAGACACACAAATGGGCAATAAGCACATGAAAAATGCTCGGGATGATTAGTCATTAGGGAAGTACAATCAAAACCACAATGAGATACCACTTTATAGCCATCCTAATGGTTATACAAAACAAAACAAAACAAAAAGGAAAATAACAAGTGTTGGTAAGGAGGTAGAGAAATTGGAACCTTTGCTTATGGCTGGTAGGGATATAAAATGGTGAGAATCCTGTGAAAACAGTTTGATGGTTTCTCAAAAGGTTAAGCATAGAATTACCCAGCAATTCCACTCCCAGTGTATATGTGAAAGAATGGCAGTCAGGGACCCGAACAGACACTTGCACACCCATGTTCACAGCAGCATTATTCACAACGGCTGAGAGGAGGAAACGTCTGTTCATTGACAGATGAATAGATAAACAAAATGTGGGATTGTGAGATAATGGAAAATATATATATTGGCCTCTGCCCCCCCAGTTCCTAGCATAGAGCTCCTAAAACCCTTGTAATTTCCTAAGTGATAAGAGCACTAGGAGCAACTTTTGTTCTAATGCGGCGACTCTGGGTTGGCTCCTGGACGGCTCCTGGATGGAAGGTGGTCACCAGAAAGACCAAGCCATAATTAGAAACTTGAACATTTTCAGCCCAACCCGCCCTCCCTCCCCATCGTCCAGGCAGGAGAGAGGGGCTGGAAATGGAGTTAATGATTGATCACACCTAGGTGAGGAAGCTTCCATAAAATCCTAAATAGTAGAGGATTCAAGAAGCTTCCAGGCTGGTGAACACATCCACACTGGGAGGTGACACACCCCAAACCTACAGGGACAGAACCTCCTGCTGTTGGGGGCCTCCCAGACCTCACCCTCTGTATCTCTTCTTCTGGCCATTCATCTGGATCCTTGATCATATCCTTTAATAAATTGGTAAATGTAAGTAAGTGTTTCCTTGAGTTCTGTGAGCCACTCTAGCAAGTTAATCAAACCTGAGGTTCATAGAAACCTCCAAATTGCAGCCAAGTAAGAAAGAAGTTGTGGGTAACCTGGGAACCTTGTACTTGCAATCAGCATCTGAAGTGAGAGCGGTCTTGTGGGACTGAGCCCTTAACCTCTGGGATCTGATGCTGTCTCCACGTAGTGTCAGAATTGAGTTAAATTGTAGGACACCCAGCTGGTGTCATGGAGAACTGCTTGGTGTGGGGGAAAACCTCCATACATTTGGTGACTGGAAGTGTCAGAAATGAACAATGGAATATTATTCAGCCTTAAAAAGGAATGAAATTTTGACACGTGCTACAACATGGATGAAACTTGTGGACATCATACAGAGTGAAATAAGTCAGACACAGGCAAATATTGTAAGTTTCCATTTCTTGAGGTACCTATAATAGGCAAATTTCGAGACACAGGAAGAATAGAGGTCACCGGAAGCTGGGGGAGGTGGGGGGAGAATGTAATGGGTACAGACTTTTTGTTAGAGATGTGGAAAAGTTTTGAGTATAGGTAGTGGTGATTTTTACACAACAGTGTTAATGTATTTGTGTACACTCATGAATTATTAAAATGGTAAATACCATACTATGTATATTTTACCACAATAATCTTTGTCCCATTGACTGTGTTTGCAGCCGTCATAGGACTGGCATGAGCCACACACAGGACAAAGTCAAACGTGGGTCTGTGCACATCTTCAGCCCAGACCGCTCTGTGGGACCAGACACTGTGTTTGCACTGAGCAGGCACCCGCCAGAGGAAAACTATGCTCGCCTCGTGGAGGACCTGTAATCAGCTGAGATCCAAACTGAGGAACACACTGGTGTTTTTGTCATTATTGTGAAAAGAAATTCTGACAGTTCTCTGATGTTGATTTGTTTTGTCTTTATATTTTTTATGTGTATATTTTATTTACAAAGTACACACATAAAGCTAGGTTTACATTCTGTGTATAGCTCTTATACAACTATAAAACCTAGCAAATATAGGAATATTAAAAAAGCTATAAGACAAAAAGTATCTGTAAAGCTAGACCCAATAATACTAACATGTCAGACGTTGTTCTGAAGACACTACATAGATATTCTCAGAGTAAATATGGCCCCAGCTTTACAGGTTCTTTTCAATTTGGTATGTCCATCCTGCCATATACTCACTCAGTTCTCTCACCACTCTCTCTGCATGAATTATTGCGCACTTTCTATCTGCAGAGCCTGGGGGGACGTGACTAGGCCTTCAGCTGGCCTTCTTACAGCTCCTTCTGTCATTTTGTTATGAACGGGGGGATCAATAAGTCTCTCCAGGGAGGCTAAGGGTTAGAAATACAGTTTCTGTGGCAGTGTTCACTTTTGTCACCCTGATGATCCAGAAAAATAAAAACTACAGATGCATACATACATATATATAAAGTTGCTCTTTGAAATTAAAGTATAACTTGAACATTTTCGTTGAGAACGGTCAGACTCCATATTAACTATAGTTTCTTACTTTCTGTACTCTGATGCTCTGACATCTGGGGTCTTGCTGACCCTGGAGGGACTGCCCCTCCCAGGGTTAGCCCATTCCTAGAGATAGTAGTAAACAAATCACCAGAGAGGGAGTTTTTCAAATGCAAGCCACACCCGAGTGAGCCCCTCTATGACACTCTCGCATACTCTGGGCCACCATCCCCCTGCCTAGAGCACCCAGGGCCAGGAACCAGACAGCTAAGGACAGCCCCAATTCCCTAGAGCTCACTGAAAATTATTTAGCTGGCCAATCCTGAGCCTAGTAACCATGGGTCATCTCTTCCTTCCCATGAAAATCACAGTAAAGACCCCTGCCTGCAACACCCCCCCCCCGCCCCGCCCAACTCTGCCTCCCTGACTGACCCTGGTGCTTCTCTCTGTATCCCTGCATGGCATGCCTCCCAGTTAATGTGAACATAAAAACTTCTTTCAGGAGTCATTTCCATGTCTGCATGTCTTACCATACCTGAGAAAAACAAATCCTGAGTACATTTTTAAAACAGACTCCCTGAGAATATGCCTATGACCTTCCAAGGGCTTGAAAAAGATCCCAATGTCCCTGAAAGAACACAGGCCTCAAAGTCAAGAGCACGGGTGGATGTTTGACTGTGTCCTGCCTTAACTCCATCCTGCCTAATTGGCCTCCTAACAGAATTAAAAGAGATAAAAGCACATGGGAAAGTTCCTGATGAATTGCCCATGCTCCATAAACACTCATTTTCTTGCTGAGCCTGACATCTTCTTGCTGTGAGGCCCATCTGGCCATGATTTGGGGTTACCTCTCCATATCTCTGATCCCCCCCCACTAGGCCCAGGCCCCACCGGACCAGCCACATGGGGTCCATAAACAGAGGGATGAAATTCAAGGGCATCCACATCTCATGAAAGGGCTCAGGCATCTTGCCGAAAACTTTCATGAGAGCTCCATATTTTCAGTGACCTGACAAATGCCCTTGTTCCACAAAACATCAACAAAACCCTTCATATCAGCCTTGTGCCCTGAGTTACCTGGCCTGCTCAGTTCTGCTTTTGGAGAGCTAAGGTCAGTTTGCACCAGTGAGACATGGCGAGGCATCCTGAAAGTCCTCAAGAAGACAGCACGTCACACACCTGACAGGAGGGAAATTGAGGGAAATTCAAGCATGAAAACGCAGCAGCAGCTGAAGAGAAAGGTCTCTGTGTTGCCACATAACTTGAGCATCACTCTCAGTCCTCATAACACATCTGGCCCCTCTCTTGTCCCACTGGCTGTGAGGACAGGAACCAGGCCTTTTCCAACTCACTGTTCTCAACACCCGCCTCCTGGGAGCTGCTGATGGGAACCTGAGGCAGAAAGTAATGTGCTTTCTTTTTCAGCATTCATTGAAATTAACACACACACACGATAAAGAGGCTACCAATAATGTTTTATATATTTTTAAATTATTATAAGAAATATGTACTGTATAATTAATTTCCATTTATCATGTTTTACTTACTAAAAATTTTCAGTCTCGGGGCACCTGGGTGGCTCAGTAGGTTGAACAACAGACTCTTGATTTCAGCTCATGTCATGATCTCAGGGCGGTGGGATCAGGCCCCACGTAGGGCTCTGCATTAAATGCATTGTCTCCTTCAAATTCTCTCTCCCTCTGGCCACCCCCTCCCCCCGCCACTGCTAACATATGCACTCTCTCTGAAATAAATAAATAAAATCCTTTTAAAAAAATCTTCAGTCCCTTCCTTTTTTTAAATTTCAGCATGTCTATGTATTGATTTTTTTTCTTGTTCCAGATAATTTCACTTTAGAAGATTCCTTCTTTCCTCTCTCCCCCCATTCTCTCTCTCTCTTCATTCTTGTTTTTAAGTGTGTGTGTCCCCTATCCAAAATGCCATGCTCTGGTTTTGGGCTCAGTTGTTAACTTCTGACTCATTTGGACCCCCATGGTGTCAGGGTCTGATGAGCTTGACCTGACTGTTACCCAACCTGCTAAGCAGGGGTGAGGGTACTCCTCAGGGTCCCTCCCAGGGCACAGAGGCAGGGTCTGTTGGGCTTGAGCATTCTCTCTGATCTCTTCACCCCGGAGCCCGGGCATGCCTGCTTGCTCCTGTCAGGCAGACCCTCCTGCGCTCAGTTTCCTATCTTCATCCCTAAACTTCATTGTAGGAACATTTTTCCTATCCCTACCTTCTTCTGAATCTCTTTCTTATCTCCCAGCCCCTCCCTGCCACATACCTTTAGTGGTCCCCCGTAGGACCAGGTTGTCATTTGTGGAAACTAAAACTAAAATTCTAAGAAAAAAAGAAGCAAACGCATATATACTAAAACATCAGATTTGGGGAGGGATTTCCTGTCCTTTGCTCCTCTTGAGCTTAAGGAGCACGTGAACTCAAAGAGCCAGCGTCCACCAGGGGCTTCACTTTGTAGACAGAACGAAACAGCTTCTAGCCCAAAGGCAGAGAAACAAGTCTAAGTGGAAGGAGGGAGGAAGAAGCAAAGGGAGTCATTATAGTCAAACAAACTGTGTTCCTGTCTTCCGTGGGAGGGAGCAAGGCTGCGGGAGCTGGACCTCTTTTTCCAACTGCCAGTGGAATCGCTAGATGACTTCCAGGAAGCGCAGCTGTATAGAGCTTTCATTATTGATGATGATTTTCAGTAACACTTCACTCTTCCCAGCACAGGGTCTGGCCTTGGTCCTTCTCCCAGTCTTGGTTACAAATTCCTTTTTGTAAGTGCAATAAGACATTCGGGGCAGTGCATTCCTTGGGGATTATTGTACTGCTCGGGTCTTTGGCCTCATGTTTTAGACCGTCAACTGAAGTCATGGAGAATGGACCAGAAATTCATTCTCTGTTGGGTCCTATTGTTTACATGAAAGCAGCTTTCAGAACTTCCCCCAAGCCCGGAATGTAATGATTTCTCAGTTCCCACTGCCCAGTGGGACCTAAAATAGGGCCCTCCCCTCCACCCTGGCGGCATATTCCCATTTTTGCTCTACAGGTCACTGGAAAAGCTAAACTAAGGGCAGGCTGTCAAGTCAAGGAGCTAAGGAACAGAACTCCAGACTTGGCAATGCATTTGGGGTGAATCAGATACAGGTCACCTGCACAGCACATGAGCAGATCTCCAGTTCCTAGAAGGGGGAAAGTTCCCAGAGATCCTGAAACTGCTGAGACCACCACCCAAGAGTGCGCCTGCCTGGGCTGAGAGGATCGAGTGGCCCTTTCTCCAAGGGGTCCTGATGGAGCAGTGTCTGCTCCTTCTCTGAAATTCTCCTGCCGCTTCCACAGTGGGACAGGGTGGGGAAGTCACCTGACTGTGTTGGCACGGAGGAGGGCAGATTTGGTTACCTAGAGAGTAGACTCAAGTCCTGTTCTTGCCCTATCCAAGCGCTGTGACCTAACCAAGTTACTTAAACTTTTGGAGTTTTGATTTCTCCTTCATAAAATGAAAAGCATCGTGTCTTCCTTCATTCTGTTATCATAAAGATTAGGATTATGCATATGCAGCAGTCAGTATACTCCGGCCCATGGTAAATGGCTCAGGAAATAATAGCTATTAGTAGTATTACCAACACAAAGAGAAACTCTAAAATGTGAAAGAGGAAATAAAATAATAAATGAAGTAAAATCAAATGTGAAAGAGTCTCAGCAGCATGGAATCTTCGTTGGGAATAAACGCCAATGGTCATCTAAGCCGTCCTTGTCCAAAGTCCCTGGCACTTTGAGAGACAGGGGGTCTGCTCCTGCCCGCTCTGCCCTGCTCGGGCCCTGTGCTTTCCAAGCAGCCACCTCTCCCACCTCCTGGGAATAAAACCACAGGCCAGGGCAATCCTGCTCAGGCTTGAGAATGTAACCCTCCTGCGGGTAGCGAGTGTGACCATTACAACAGGCCAAGTCCATATCACACTATGCACCCCTTGAATTTCATTACATGTGCTGTGGTTTGTCTCATATGGGTCTGGTCTCTCCAACTACATCTGAAGTTCCTGGTGGCCAAGGACTGGGCTTGTACCACATTCAGGCTTCCCCCAACTCTGGTCCTGAGCTGACTGTAGGTATTTACTAAGACTTGCTGTTTGCTTGAAAAACTATTTTGCATTTGACTGGAGCTTAACAAATAATTAAATAAATACAGAAATAGAGTTTATCTGTCATAAAGATGATCTTCCCATGACTCACAACAACCACTGCATTTAAGAAACTACTTTCTGTTGAGATGAAGGGGAAATGTTAGAGATAGTCCCATAATTATTTGGGAATCCGAGTTTTTAAATGGTTGGTGGTGATTCTAGAATTGCTACAGAGGAGGAATTTAGGGTCACCATCGGGTTGGGCAAGGGCATCAAGAGATTTGTCGTAAAGCTGTGATTTCTTAGCAAGTTCATTGCTTTTTAAACTTTATTTCATGTTCTTTTGGACTAGCTTTGGGAGATATTGGAGATTATGGGGGAAAGAGGTCTGAAGACCTCCATAAGCAAAATAATATGTAGTGTCAGCACCACCAGAAGTAAATATTTTAATTCCTAAATTTTGGGGTCTATTCCTTTCCCTACTGTGTTAGTTATCTATTGCTGCATGACAAATTACCCCGATACTTAGTAGCTTATATAACAGACATTTATTATCTCACAGCTTCTTTGGGTCAAGAATTTGGGAATGGCTGAGCTCATGGTCTCTCATCACACTGCAACCAAGATGCTGGTGAGGGCTGCATAATCTCAAGTTTGGACCAGAGCTTGAGAAGCCATTTCCAAGATGGCGCACTCACATAGATGGTGGCAGCAGGCCTCAGTTTCTCCCCACATGAGCTCTCTCTCCATGGGTAACCTGCATGTCTTCATGATATGTCAGTGGCTTTCCCCAGAGCAAATGAACCTGGAGAGAGAACAAAGAGGAAGCCCAAAGCCTCAGTGACTTTACACCATGGCATCAGCCTTGCTCTCATTAATTAGAGCAAGTCACTGAATCAAGTATATACTCAGAGGAGGAAAATTGAGCTCTACCTTTTGAAGGAAGGAATTTGGGAACATATTTTAAAACCATCATCCTATTATTAGCAAGCCTCGGGACAGGTCCCATGCCTCGGATTTATACAGAGCCACTGTTTCTGAAGTTGTTTCAGTCAAGATGGGTTGTTGAAACAAACCACCCTCAAATCTGAGTGGCTTATTGCTCTAAAGTTTTCCCACTCTTGCTGTAACACGGCTAGGAGAGGACCTTTAGTCATTGTCACAGCTCAGGGACTGAAGACGATGGAGTCTCTGTCTTGACATACCCTTCCATGTATACCAAACCAGAAGAAGTCTACAGCAAATCTCACGCTGTTCATAAAGCTTCAGACTAGAAATGACACACATCACACACTATATTGGTCAAAGAAAATCACATGGCCCAGGGGCGCCTGGGTGGCTCCGTCGTTAAGCGTCTGCCTTTGGCACAGGTCATGAGCCCAGGGGTCCTGGGATTGAGCCCCACATGGGGCTCCCTGCTCTGTGGGAAGCCTGCTTCTCCCTCTCACACTCCCCCTGCTTGTGTTCCCTCTCTGTCAAATAAATAAAATCTTAAAAAAAAAAAAGAAAGAAAGAAAGAATGGCCTGACTTCAAAGGGGGCATAGGGTGTGCAATCCAAACTGTCTAGAAGAAGGGAAACCAGAACACTTGCTTAACATACAGTGGTGACCATTAATCACCTCTATTTGACCCTCTTCAGTAGTATTATACTTAAAAAAAAAATTAAAATGCAAGAGCAGGATTAAAACATTCTCTGGGAACCTTCACTGGGTTCCCTGAGGGGAGGATTGATCTTAGAAACACTTCAAATCTCTTTACATTGAGATTGACCCGTATGCAGGGACTAAATCAGACAATACAAGAGAGTAGCGTTTTCTCCAAATACAAGGCTGAGTTGCCTCAACCCTCAAGATCCCTCTCACATAAAAGGTGCTAAAGGCAGAACAAGAGCCTTAGAAATGCAATAGGCAACAAATAATTTCAAACATCCCATTATTATCTAGTTCTGTCATCTTCATTGTGATCATGGTGATTTTGAATGTCTTCACTCCCTATCTGTGTGCTTTGCTGTTTGTTTCCCCCAGAATCCCTCTGACTTTCAGCAATAATTAATGACCCATTAACACGTTAAGTACCCCCTCATCATTATTTATTCATCTAGCATTAGAAATGATGAGCCCATCCTGGGGGAAACGGCAGCAAGGTCTCTCTGGGGGGCAATCACTGGGCTCTACGAAGGGAAAGGCTGGACATGCTCTGCCTCCCCAGTGCCCTGGTGTTCTTCTGGAAAAGCACCAAGGCGAGCTTTGAGAACTGCAGCTGAGAAATCATGGAGGCCGCGTTTCAGTTCAACTTGGCCTGCCCTCCAGGAAGACGCTGCAGATTTAGGTCACAGCCTGAAATTTTCAAATGACTAATTTTTACCATATTCCAAAATATGAATTACTAAAGTAGAAGAGCTCCTGCTCTAAAATCCCCATGAGAGCAGCGTGCATGTGTTCTCAGGAAAAGGAGAAGCATCAATGAGCCCAGGACTTTAAATCAAATAACATAAGCAATTGATTTTTAAGAAAATCATTCCAGACTGAAGAGGCTCTAATCCTGCTTCCCAAGCTCTGTCTGTGTGTGTAACTCCATCAGCCACTGACCTGGAATGTTCCTTAAGGGCTCCTTCCCAATTGTCTAGCCGGGATATCACAGGATCTATTGATTATCCAAAACTCCAGACTCCCTTCTGCCATGTACACAAAGCTTCAGGGTACCTTTCCCTGTTCCCCCAGCACCTTATTTTCCTCGCCTGATTGGTGGTGTTCTACACAGCATTTTTTATTCCATGAGCAGCTTAGTCACAACCACCTTGATGACACCGTCCCCTATGTTCATCCTGGCTTTCCATCTGGAGGGTCTTTAGGTCTTATGGGCCATGTTTCAGTATCTCACCAGCGCCTTCAGGTAGAGGAAAGTGCTTTGCACAGCGGAGGGACTGAGGAAGGAAGGAGGAAGGCAGGTGTTCTCAACCAGAGCCACAGACCAGCATCAAGTGTGCACAGAGCTGGCTATGCCCTTGCTGTCTCTGCTCCATCCACAGAAACAAATTGCTGATTCCCTGACCAAAAACAGTAAGGAAATGGGATTTCCTAGATGAAACTTGTCCTTCAATAAAAGAACACAGTTACCTGCTTGAGGCACTGGAGTCTGTCTGCCCTGGGCTGGTGGTCTGCCTCAGCCTCTGATAAGCAAATGATCTGACATCACCAAGCCGCCTTTTCCTCCTGCAGAATGAGGGTAATGGCTGTTCTGACCTCCCAAGGGTTACTGGGAGAAGTGAATGAAATATGCATGAGAAACAGCACCAAACATAAAGTGTTCAATAATTACTACCCAAGAATTTTAAGTCATTCATCCTAATTAGGCTTTCTCTTATTGTTGGTGTTTCTCTACAGTTTCTATGTGCTTGTGCCTTTTGGTAGGTAAGGGATCAGTGCACAGCAGACACATATGAACATCACCCAGACAGGTGTGAGCATTACCCAAACAAATTAGGGAGGGAATTCATTATCACATTATCCTAACACAATCTACAAACTAAACCAATGGAGTTAGGATCATTCCTTCCACCCCTGGAGATTATAGCATGCAGGGATTTCTGCTGCGAGCCCTGAGTTGTGCATCACATAGCTCATGTAAACAGGGTAGGCCAGCTAGGAGTGGGTGAGTGGGGACAGGAGAGCATAGAAACTTTGTTCCCTTCCTCCTAGGAATCACAGACAGTCCAGGGTGAGGTGGAGTCCCAGCGTCTGAGTCTTGAGACACAGAGGGGATGCAGCCCCAGCCCGCCTGCCTGCAGACATGGAGTGTCCTCTCCAATCAGGCAGCAAGGGTGCAGGGGCTCAAGGGCCCTTCCTCCCACCTCCACCACACCCCTCATTTCATGGACGTTGGGACCCCCTCCCCGGGGCACCACCATCACCAGTGGGCACTTCTCAGAAAGCAGACCAGGACCCTGGCCCCACCCTGCCCATCATGTTCACTTAGTGTTTGTTTCGCTTTCCACTTAGTGTTGTCAGCCCCAAAGTGACACAGAGTGAAGCCTCTGGGGGCCGAATCTAAGTCAGCAACCTCCCCCAGGCTCAGTCAAAAAGCTGCCCTGGGGGTCCCTCCTGCACAGCCATCTCCTCCAGAAATCACAGACCCTGGCTTCCCAGCCTTCCCTTCCTCTTTAGACCGTTACACAACCATGACAAGCTGAACACCCACTAGCCTACAGCCAGGAGAACGTGCAACTTTGATGCACAGATATGTCTGCAAGGGAAGAGGAGGGAACCTTCCAGGGACCAACTGCTGTGCGAAATTTTACCTGCCCTGTGTCTTGTCCGCTGCCCTTGCTCCCTTCACGTCCACGGCCTTCGTGACGCGGCCCTGTCCCTATGGCAGAGCTGTGGCTGTTCACACAGCCCTGTAGGGGTGAGCTGGGCGTGACCTTTCCTGGGGGCAGCCACCTGGGGGGATGGCTGCTTGTTGAAGCATGGGGGAGGGGCACAGAGCCACTCGCCTTCCTTTCTTCTGTCCTAAAACCATCCACGTAACGGGAATCCACCGTTGCACACGTCACAGGAGAGAGGAGACCCAGAAACTAACAAAAAACTGGCCCAGCCGGTTTGTTTTGGGGACTGGAGTTTGGAGGAGAACCCCTCCATGGGGTACCACAGCACCTTAGGAAGCCAAAGATGTGTTCGAGGGGTGTGTTGGTTCTATGTGTCAGCTTGGCCAGGCTACAGTACCTGGTTCTTTAATTAAACAATAATCTAGGCATTTCTGTGAACATATTTTGTGGATGTGGTTGGTGTCTACAATCAGTTGACTTTAAGATCAACCTCAATAATGTGGGTGGGCCTCATCTAATCAGTTGAGGTCCTCAAGAGTCAAAACAGGTTTTCTAGAGAAGAAGAAATTCTGCCACAAGACTACAAAGTTGACTCCTACCTGAGTCTCCAGCCTGCCAGGTTGCCGACAGACCTCAGAGCTGCCATCCCAATCCCACTGTTTCAAGGGCAGTGGCCCTGCTGGGCACCACTTCCGGCGCTATAGTGAGGTCTATTATTCCATGCTCAGAAAGGACCCCCGTCCCATCCAGGACGGGACATACCTCATAGCCAGTCTCATCTCAACCTACCCATGATGCCACCCTTCTCCCTATGGTTTTCATCAACACACAGGTGGACCAGGTTGAACCTCAGCAGACAGCAAGATCTGCTGACAGCTTACCACTGACTCAATCAGGTAGGGGGTGCCGGCTCTTAAAGGGTTTCCTTTTTTTATCACATCATGGCCGTTGGTGTGAGGTGAGGGGTAAACCAGGGGCTGGAGATCGGCAGATCCAGGTGTGAGGCCCAGCTGTACTGTTTACTGCCTGTGCATCCTTGGGCCTCTGTCTTAGCATCTGTAAAATGGGAGTAACAAGAGGATTACCTAACTCACAGCAATGCCGTGAGGCTCAGGAAAGTAGAGGTACATAAAGCATTTGGAGAACTGTAAAGAATATAGAAGCTACTCATGAATTAACTGAATTATTTTCATGACTTTCCATCTGTCTGGGAATAAACCCCACATAGCAAACCATTTAGAAGAAACTTTTCCAGCCTGTGCTGCTGCAAGGGGCCGGATCTTAGCACACGCACGTAGAACTGTGAGTCTCGGTGCGTTACTGCCCTCTTCAGATTTCGAGGGAGGCGGCTTGGCTCTGTGACCTCATGGCCCCCACTTTTCACCAACGGCCGGCGGAAAGGATCATCAAATGGTATCAGTTCATCTGGGTGGCCAATCCCTCCCAAAGTTTCTTCTTGGCCTCCTAACATTTGTTTAGTCCAACACAGGCTCCATGCCCTGAATTTGGGGTAGGAAACAACCAAGTCACAGACTTAACCAGAACCTATGTCTTCCAACACAGACCATGGAGCCCTGTAATAATCTGCCCATGAATGGCTACTTATAGTGTGAACCTGGCACTGACCCCACTTTTTAGGGCAGCACAGAGATGAGAACATCAGCTAAGGGCTGGTTTCCGGATTATTTGCTTTTGCTGTGTTCCGCACAGTTTGGAGAAGTCTATTCTGTTGTCCGCCCTGCCCGTCCACCCAGAGTGGATCCCTATGGCTCTACATCAGGCCACTCCCCAAGCTCATGCGTCTATGCAGCCGGAAGAACAGTGAGAACTCAGACCTCCGCATTCTGCTTTCAGAGCCCTGGGTGTTGCTGGGGTGGAGGGGGGTCCAAGCCCTGCATCTGTGGAGCAGGAGTTCAGGGAGGCTTCAGTATGAGCCGTGAAAAGAAGCTGGATCTCTCCCTTGCCAGTGTGCCACTTAACCTGCCCGAACCTCTAATTCCCCCCACCATAGATGAGGGCGACATGATCTACATGTGTATGTGTCATAAAATTCTTAAAATGCTGCAACGAACAATGCCTGATCCACAGAAGACGCTTAGTAACACTGTTATTATTATTCTTTTTCCAATGCTATGATCCAACATAAGCAAAGAGAGAAGGAAATAGACAGACAGAGAGACTAGCGGCCCAACTAGATTTGCTGTCCAGACCACCGAGGCAGGAGGGAGAGGGATCACACCCCATGCGTGGTTCTTTGTAATCTGTCCAGGATTCCCTCCCAGTTTGTTTGGACAGAAAGGAAGGGACCCTGCAGTTTAGAAGCAAACTGAAGGTGGGGCTCTTTGGGTTTATTTGATTAGGTACAAAATGCCGGGGATGTGGTCTCTTGGTCTCTTCTGCCAGTGACTATGTACAGTCGTTTGTGGGTTTGGGGCCAGGGTGACTGGCACGTCCTGGGCTTTGGCCTCAGTCTTTGGCATTTAACCACAAACCACATGGAGAAAAGCCAGGTTGCAGGTAACTCTTCTCTGCCCCAAAAACCAAAATGGGTCCTCTGCGGTGGGGGGCTCTATTGGGGCCCTCATTGCTCCCAAGAGCACCCGCTGCCTCAAGGTTACTGGGAGGACCAAATGAGAGCAAATTAACCCAGAGGAAGGGGCTGGTGCAGAGAAAGTGTCAGGTGAGGATGTACCACAGCATCCTTGCCCCACCACCGTGTACAGGTGAGCATGCTGGGGCATTGGCCACTCCTCTAAGATAGCACTCCTAGCAAATGGTGTCTTCCCAGCAAATGCCATCTTAGCTAGTGCCTCCCTCCCCCAGGACTCCACGTCCTGTTCAATGGAGGCAACAAAGGCACGCAGACTTGTTGCTCTCCTTCCCTTACCCACCCCCTGCATCTGCACCATGTCGGATGCCCTTCCCATGTGTCACCAGGTGGAGCAGGTTGCCATGGCTCCCTCCTCATCCCCAAGGGTACAACAAGTTCTAAACATCTGGCAGGCAAAGATTTGATTGCCATCTCTGAGCAGAGCGTGTTTCTCAGAAGGAAAACAAGAGCAGCTGCTTGCTGAATGGGCTAAATATAAGAGGTGGCCTGGGACGTGCAGGGCCAAGTGGTTCAGAGAACGAGAGAAAGAGTGAGGCCACAGGGGCGCCTGGGTGGCTCAGTCGGTTAAGCAGACGCTTAACTTCGGCTCAGGTCGTGATCTCGGGATCCTGGGATGGAGTCCCACGTCAAGGATCCCTGCTCAGCGGGGTAGTCTGCTTCTCCCTCTACCCCTCCCCCCTGTTCATGATCTCTCTCTCTCTCTCAAATAAATAATAATAATAATAATTTTAAAAAGAAAAAAGAAAGAAAGTAAAAGTGGGGCCATAAAGCTACAGGGCAGCCAGGTCCATGTCTGTGTTTTGGGAAC
Organism: Zalophus californianus; assembly: GCF_009762305.2. NCBI lineage: Eukaryota > Metazoa > Chordata > Mammalia > Carnivora > Otariidae > Zalophus > Zalophus californianus. The sequence continues at coordinate 18,960,119 of NC_045609.1, forward strand.
AACCTTGGAGGGCTTGCAGGTTGGTAGACCTCGGGACAAGTGATAAGAGGGACGGGTGTGGGAGGTGTCATTTACTCATTCCACAGATATTTATTGAGTCCCTGGCACCTAGGAGCTGGGAATAATATCGGGGTGAATGAGATTATAGGGCTCCTGGCCTTGTGAGGCTTATATTCTGGCTTGGGGTGGGCAGCATGCATTAATCAAGGAAATTAAATTAAACAAATAAATTACATTAAAGAAGGTTTCATGCTGTGAAAATTGCTGCATGCATTGTGCTTGAGGGTGGGCCATATAGGGTGTTTAGAATTAAGCTGATTTCTGAGAAAGCTTGAAATAAAATGAAGTACTGTACACAGCTGGTTAAAAAAAAAAGGCTACATAGATAAGCCCAGAATTCAGTACTCTAAGAGGTTAATGCCCCTAAAAGAAATTATAATGTATAATTTACAGTTAATTTTTAAAGTTAATTAGTTTTAAAAGGCTTTTTAACAACTTCCAAGTGAGAGATTCATTCACTCTGATGATAAGCTGTTATCTCGAAACATTATACACAACCAGGCAATCCCCCCTTCAAAATGTTCCTGTGGAGCCAGTGAATGTTAGCAGGTGTCAGGGAACCTGTGGACAAATGCAAAAAGAGAGGGCCAGATTAAAGGAAGTCACTCCAAATCAGGGATCATTTGGTTACAAAAAGAGGAACCTGTTGGAGGAAGCTCAAGTAAAGACTAACATAATTTGAGCAATGGGGGTGTCTTATAGACCCCAAGGGCCAGAAATAGTGACGAGCCCATGAGGGACTAGAACCAGGAATTGAAAGTTTTCCAGAACTGAGAACTCACTTTCTCAGAGGCCATGTGGTTATTGCTTTTTAAATTTAATGTGTTGGGGCGCCTGGGTGGCTCAGTCGGTTAAGTGGCTGCCTTCAGCTCCGGTCATGATCCCAGGGTCCTGGGATTAAGCCCCGCATCGGGCTCCCTGCTCCACAAGAAGTCTGCTCTCCCTCTGCCCCTCCCCCTGCTTGTGCTTACATGCTCTCTCTCTCTCTCTGAAATAAATAAAATCTTTAAAAATAAGTAAATAAGTAAATTTAATGTGTTTATAATACTAGTTGTCTGTGGGATTGCTTTTTCATAATTCTTTATTGTGTTAAAATGCATACAACACAAAATTTGTCACTTTAATTATTTTTAACTCCAACATCCCTGCCATGTTTGGTTCTGATGCTTGCTCTGTCTCTTCCGATCACGTTTTTCCCTTTTGATGTGGCTTGTCATTTTTTTGATAGCCAGACGTGATATACCACTGCTGCAAACAGGCGCTTAGCAATGTCGTGTTGAGGTGTGGAGTGGGTAGGTGCTCTGTAGTCCTATGATTAGGTCTCTGTCCTTTAGTGAGCCAGGGTCTCTGGACAGTGAGCCTCAGGCATGCATCTCAGTGTTTCTCTCACCCTTAGGTGGACAGGATGGCCCGAGTGGGCTAGAACTGGTATTTCACTTTTCCCATGGGCAAAGCTAGAGCTGACTGCAGTTGGACGCTTCCCTTACCCAGGTCAGTTACCCTAGCCTAGCAGGTTAGTCTCTGGTTAACTAGTTTCCCCTGAGGGCAGGAATTGTTAAAAAGAACAGTGTCCTAGTGTATTTCAGGTTGGTTTCCTCCCCCACCCCTCCCCCCTACACCTCCCACCCCAGTCTCTACTCCAGGAAGCCAAGATTCCTTCTATTTGCCTGGCTGTCTCTCCAATCTTAGACGCAATGGTTTGCCCCGTGTCCTCCCCTTCATGGATCCAGAAGAGTTGTAGATTTTTTGGTCCATTCAGCTTTTAACTTGTTCTTAGGGTGGGGAGGTGACTTCCAAACTCCTTCCATGTGGAACCAGAAACTGTTTTAATCATTTTTAAGTGCACAGTCCGGTAGCATCAATTACATCTACAGTACTATGCAACCATTAGCACTAAATATTCCCCAAACTTCTTCTTTACGCTGAACAGAAACTCTCTACCACTCTGCAGTAATAGTGCTGGTCTGGCCACTGGCATACTACAAGTATGTCTGAGTCCCTGTTTTCAATTCTTGGAGGTAGATGTATATACCCAGAAGTGGACTTCTACGTTTAGCTTTTTGAGGAACCGCCATAGTGTTTTCCACAGTGAGTGTGCCATTTTGTATTCACACCGGTAATGTACAGAGGTCCCAATTTCTCCACAGCCTTGCCAACACTTGTTTTCCATCTTGCTTTTTGTTTGTTTGTTTTAATTATAGCCATCCTAGTAGGTATGGAGTGGCATTTCATTGCGGTTTTGATTTGCATTTTCCTAATGGCTAGTAATGTTGAGTACTTTTTCATATGCTTATTAGCCTTTTATATTTATTCTCTGGAAAAAAAATGTCTGTTCAGTCCTTTGTCCATTTTTTTAATGTGAATTGTTTTTGTTGTTCTTGTGTTGTGGGATATTCTGGATATTAAATCCTTATCAGGTATACATTTTGCAAATATATGTTCCCAGTCTGTATGTTGCCTTTCCACTTTCTTGATAATGTCCTTTGATGCAAAAAAGTTTTAGTTTTGATGAAATCCAATGTATCTCTTTTTCTTTTGTTGCTTGTGCTTTTGGTGTCATATTGAAGAATCCATTGCCAAAACCAAAGTCATGAAAATTTATCCCTGTTTTCTTCTAAGAGTTTTGGGGTTTTAGCTCATACATTTAGATCCACTAACCATTGCAGGCAGGGGCGGCCCCTTGCAGGCAGGGGCTGTCTTAGAGTTCGTGAGCGCCGACAGCCCAGCCCTGACACCCTGCCCACAGGTTCTGGTTATGCCCGATAGTGGGAGATGATAACATAACAGTAATAATAGTAGTAATAATACTGGGAGTACCAGATAAGTGTGTGTGACAAGGGCTGTCTGCCACAGGCCTTCCCAGATTTCTGGATTTCTTGGGTAGTCCGTGTTCTGTTTGGCCAAAGACAGGTGTTAAAAAAGACAATTTTCACTACAGTCACCTCTAGCTCTTCAGAGAAATGGCATTTTAGGACTAATAAGATGACCCAGTACTGGAAAACCACCACTCTAGAGCCGTTTCATGTCCTTAGCTTCATTTTGCATATGCATGGCCTCTCTAGTCAGCACGACCTCAGGCTGATCTTTCATCCGTGGGGCCATCCAGGGCTGACCCCTAGAGAGTCCTCAGACTTTCTGGTTGTGATGTGTCTGACCTGGATCCCAAGGGCACCTGGCCACGAGTGCTGTCCCCTTCCCTGGCACTGATCACTGTGATGTCTCTGCATTTGGTCCAAAGTCCTGCCCGTTCAATAAAACACGATACCTCTGTCTGACCTCATGAACAAAGGAGAGATAGGGTTATTTAAGGTAAACAGAACAGCACTGAGCACCAGAATTTGCCCATGAAGGTGGAGACAGAAGTGAATCAGTGCGGTCCCTGTTCTCAAGCTGAGGACAGACACACAGACAAGCCCCACAGCTGTATTTTTTTTTTAAATATTTTTTTAAAGATTTTATTTATTTATTTGAGAGAGAGAATGAGATAGAGAGAGAGCATGAGAGGGGAGAGGGTCAGAGGGAGAAGCAGACTCCCCGCTGAGCAGGGAGCCCGATGCGGGACTCGGTCCCGGGACTCCAGGATCATGACCTGAGCCGAAGGCAGTCGCTTAACCAACTGAGCCACCCAGGCGCCCAAGCCCCACAGCTGTATTAACAGAGGTTCTCACAAAGCAGTGCGGGACCCCAGCGGCAGAAAGAATTCCTCCAGCTGAAGTTGTAGAGGATGGTGTGTGGCGTGCGGGAGAGGAAACCAGGAAAGGCTGCTTGTAGAAGAAATGATGAGATGGTGCTTGGATGAGGAGTCTGCCAGACTAAGTGGAGTGAACCCTCTGGGCAAAGGGACAGAGCAAATAGTGGCACAAAAGCTTGACAATTCCAGGAACTTTGGGAGAATACCTCTGTATCATCCTTTCAACAAGACCATTGTCTGAAAAGTAAAGTATGGTGAAGATGCTGCCCACGGAGCCTTTAACCCTAATCACGCACGTACCTGTTCACTGCCAGAAACCAGTCTGGAGCAGTGTGCAGCAGGCAAATGACCGGGCGCCAAGTGCAATATGGCAGTGGAGGTTTGAGGTGCAAACAGGCAACTCAACTATGTTGAAAGAAGACTCTCAACCCCCAGGGGTGCCTTGGGGTGGTCTGGAAAGGAAGAAAAACTCCTGGTCAAGATATCTGTGTGATGCCCTATAGAGAGTTAGGATGCTCAGCTGATTGTAGGAAGTTCCCTGGGATGGCAGAATTAATTCCAGGCCACCATCTGAAGCTTCAGGCCCACTTACCCGGATGTGGTTCTGCTTCAGAACACCCGACCAGACAGGGGGGGCAAATGTCCCAGAGGCACCAACCTTATCCTCTGCCAGATTGAGATTTAGGACAGGCTGAAAGACATGACTTAACATTCAAATATGTATTCCAAACAAGAGGTCCAAAGTCCAATGAAGACTCAGAGTCACATCCAGTTTGTGGACCCAAAAAAACTCCACAAGAGGGGCAGGCTGGGTGAGTTCTGAGCATTGAGAGAGATTGGGATGGTGGGGGGTAGAGACAGAAAAGGCTCAGAGAGGCATATTCTAGGTAGAGGGAGGAAATAGTATTACTAAATTACTAAAAGCACATGAACAAGAAAAGAGAGATGGATTTCCAGGCTGCTTCTGGAATAGCCAGATATTTTTCTCAGAAAGGCTGGTCACATCTGTTGACAGCTTGTGAAGAGCCTGACTTCCTCAGCAGATCTCCCCATGCATCTTCAAGATCAGGTCAGTCTGGGGTCCCAAATGATAGATCATGTAACTGGATCAGTACACACAGGCCAGGCAGGAACACCTTCAGAATCCACAGAAGCGTCCACACAGCGCCAGACAGCTCAGGCCGTCCTCGTTCAACACCTTGGTTCATGAATAAGCATGTGTTGATGGTGGTGATACAGAGAGGGGTTGTCATGGGTTGAATCCTGTCTCCACAGAAGATGTTGAACTCCAATGCTCAGTACCTATGAATGACCTTATTTGGAGATAGGGTCTTTACAGATGATCAATTTAAGATGAGATCAGTAGTGTGGGCCCTACTCTAGTGTGACTGGTTTCCTTATAAGAAGGGGAAAGCCATGGGGCTTCTGGGTGGCTCAGTCAGTTAAGTGTCTGCCTTCAGCTCAGGTCATGATCCTAGAGTCCCATGATCAAGCCCCGCATCAGGCTCTCTCTAGGCTAGTGATTAAATATAAATTATGAAGTTTCAGAAATAGATGCGACGGTTGATTCCTGAGACTATGACCAGGCTTTCCCCCGGCAATTGGTGTTAGTTCTATTCCACGTGGGACATGGTAGCGAGTCATTGGCACCTTGGCACACGCTGGCTCTCTGGCTGAGCAGAACCTGATGAATCTCTTCCCCAGAAAAATGCCCCCCCCAACACACACTCAGACAGGTACAGAGCTCTGCGTGAATTTCGGGGCACGTGTGCCTGGACACTAATGATGTAAAGAGTTAGGGAAAATAGAGCAAGAGCTCATTGTGTGATGTACCCACAAAAACTTGAAAATGAAAGCCGGCAGGTGTCCACCGAAATCTGGAAGACCTCAGACCTGTGTCGAGCCCTCTGACAACAGGCCTTTGTGATGAGTGATGCAGGAAGTTATCCCCGGTGATTAAGGATGTGCCCAGAGGAAATTGGTGCTCATCCTGACTCAGGTTACTGATGCAGATGCCTGTAAACCTGTGTATCCTGTGTCCCTGGCCCTGGCCTGGTTACTGTGCAAGGCCTGTGTCCCCACCAGGTGAGCAGGAGGTCTGCGTCTGAGCTGACCCAGAGGTGCCTGCCCTCTGCTGTCTTGTGCCCCAGTGGCATGGGTCTCTGCTGACGCGAGGTGAGTGGCATCCAGATGAAGCCACCTTGTGTGTTCCTGTAGCACACAGCACGGCCACCTCATTGTTCGGGGCCCTTCCCTCAGGGGCCTCCATCTCATTTGCTCCAAAAGCAAATGAACAGCAGGTCCCGGAAAAGGCTGACACCCCACTCCCCAGTCAGCCCTGAACAGTCATTTTACACTTGAGATCCAATAGGGGGCACTGGCCCAGGAGGGGTCACTTGCCTGGCCCCGGGCCAGCTCTCTTTCACCCCACTTCATTTGGAGATGCTGTGCCAGGTTCCAGCACAGGCAACAATATCCACTCTGGACCAACCTCATCCTAAATCACTCATTGCCCCTTGTAACTAAAACCAAAAGAATGAAGTCACTCCCTGGTTTGCATGACACAAATTTCCACAAGCCAGTGTTCACAGCCCTGGCCCCGTGTTTCCACCCTGCCCACCTGTCTCAGTGTCACGCCGCCTGCAGCCTGCTCCGGCCCGCCTCTGGGAAGGGGAGGGTGCCAGGAGGAGAGGTGCCACTTGGTTAATACGTGTCCTTATAGATGGTGTCCCAGACCATGTGAGGACACTGGGAGAAGACAGCCCTCTGCAAGCCAAGGAGAGAGGCCCTAGAAGGAAACCAATCCCGATGACACCTTAATCTTGGACTTTCAACCTCCAGAACTGTGAGGCAATAAATTTCTGTTGTTTCAGCCGCCCAGTCTGTGGTACTTCGCTACAGCAGCCGGAGCAGACCAACACACTCCCTCAAGTCAAGCTTGGAAATACTTAACATTTGTGAAGAACAGTTAAAGTATTTGAAAGGAAACATGTTCGTAGCTATTTTCTTTTGGATTCCCTACAATAACCCCGTAAGATATTATGCCCATTTTATAGATGGGGGAACTGAGGTTTAAGAGAGTCATTTACTTCTTGCTGTGCAGCAGAAAAACCCAGCTGACCTGGGGGACCCGAGCTGGCCCTCACTCCTCCAGCTAGCACTATCCTATCCATTCCCTTTTATGAAAAAACCTACTTCAAAGTAAAAATCCTGGGCATCTGTTCCCTCCACATGTCACTATTGCACATGGAACATTTATAGAAATATCCTGCAAGAGTTGGATTCCTACTGCTTCTTATTCCATGCACTGTTGCCTAATTCATCCTTCTCACTGCTTATAACCTGAATCTCAGTTGTAAACCTCCACGGTGACAGACGTGCACCTGCAGAACACACATTCATAAAGACAAGGTGTCAAAGTCCCTAGCCCTGCTCGCTCCGCGGACGGACTGGAAAATCAAAGCTGTGCCATACACGGAAATCCAAGTGCGAGATGATTAATGGGAGTGTTCAAGTTCCTGGGCCTTCCAGGACGCCAGGGGAGTGTGCGATAGGCACCCCAGGAAGAAACAGGGCTGCCCAGACGTCACCCTGCAGGGCGCCACTTAACGGGGCCACCCACTCATTCTGGGGTGTCAGAACTTTAAAGACAAATCCTGCTTGCTTCCTGCCATTCAAGCACTATTATTCCCCCACCCCACCCCACGTTTTATACGATTAAAAAAAAGAACAGCTTTATTGATAGTATAAAATAACCTGCACATATTTGCAGTGTATGACTTGACAAATTGTGACCTTTGTGTACACTTCTGAAACTCCCACTACAATCAAGACAATGAGCATGACCATCACTTCCAAGCTTCCTAGTGCCTCTGGTAATCCCTCCTTCCTGCCCCGCCCCCCCCCCCCCCGACTGCTCCTTTCGCAATCACTGATCTGTTTTTGTCACATCCATTCGTTTGCATTTAGTACATAGCTGGTACTCCTTTGGTCTGGCTTCTTTCATTCAGCATAATTACCGTGAAATCCTTCCATAGTGTTGCATATATCAACAGTTTATTCCTTTGATTTGTGAGTAGTATTCCATTGTGTGGATATACCATAATTTAATCATTCATCTGTTAAAGGACATTGGGTTGTTTCCAGTTTGGGGCTAGTACAGTAAAGCTGCTAACGAATGTTCACCTTCAAGTCTTTGAGTGGAGGTATGCTTTTATTCCTCTTGAATATGTAAATACCTAGAAGTGAAATGGCTGGATCATATAGTGGGTGTATTGTTAACTTTTAAGAAACTGTTGTTAAGCGTCTGCCTTCGGCTCAGGTCATGATCCCAGGGTCCTGGGATCGAGCCCCGCATCGGGCTCCCTGCTCCATGGGAAGCCTGCTTCTCCCTCTCCCGCTCCCCCTGCTTGTGTTCCCTCTCTTGCTGTGTCTCTCTCTGTCGAATAAATAAATAAAATCTTAAGAAAAAAAAAGAAAGAAAGAAACTGTCAGGTTGTTTTTAGCTGTACCATTTTACATCCCCACCGGCAGTGTGGGAGAGCTCTAGTCCCCCACATCCTTGCCAGCACTTGGTATGGTTCATTTCTGAAATGTTAGCTGCTCTCGCACACGTGTAGTGATTTCTCCTTGTGATCTTAATTTGCATTTTCTAAATGACTAGTCATGTTGAGCATCTTTTCGTGTCCTTTTGCCAACGGTGTTTCTTCTTTGGTAAAGTGTGCTCAAATCTTTGCCCATTTTAAAAATTGGACCATTTTTGCCTTCTTGTAATTGAGTTTTAAATGTTCTCGAAATATCCCAGATCCACATCCTTTGTTAGACCTATGTTTTGCATTTAATTCAATATCATATACAAACAAGAAAGGCTTATTGGGAATAGCTAAACCACATGATAAAGGGAAATATACACCATTTATTCAACTGTTATCATAAGTATAAATCATACATGCAAAAGCTGCAAATAGCATGCACACCTATTACTTTTAATCCCTCCCTAATGGCATTGGTGGGACTCTTAACCAGGTGAGGCTGAAGGAAATCTCCCTGTCCTGGCATGTCGTGGTCCTCTTTATTTCTTACTTCTTGTCCTTGGCTCCCTTTCTGTTTCCACTCTCCACTCTGACCCGCTCTGACACATCAGACAAATCCTGTGCAGGATCAGAAAGGACTCCATAATTATCTGTCTTTAAGGCAGAGTCTTCATAATGGCTCTTCCTTTCGGCTGATGTCAAGGAGGGGCAGCCGCCTGGTGACGCCTGTTTGCTCCTCACCGCTAGAGGGTTCTTCTAGCTTCTTGCAGGAAAAGACCAATGTTTTGGTTTTGTGTTACCTTAGAGAGTTTTCCCCCTGATTAAAAAATAACCCTTCATTTGCTATCAAATATCCCTTCCTGGAGGTACCCGCAGGGAGGTTTCTGCTTAACCCCCACTTCTGAGGGAGGCAACATCGGCCCCTTGTTTCCTCCTCCCCTCAGAGCTTGATAGATGATTTGTCTGTCAACATGCTCAGGATCTGCCTCTCCCCAGTAAAACCCCATGAAGGCAGGCACTCTGCCTATTGTGTTTACAGTTATGTTCTCAGCCCTCAGAACAGTACCTGGCACATGGTAGGAGCTCGCTATGTATTTATTGAATGAATGAATAAATGCATCTAGTGCAGTGACCAGCCCGAACAGGTGGATGCAGGGCTGGGAACCAGAAGAATTCCCACTAAGATCATACAGCTAATAAATATAGACAATACATGTAGGCCCCAGGTGTGCCTGTGGACAAGGGGACATTACAATGGAGTCAGGTAGATGCTTCACTGGAGGTACTTCTGCTGGGCCCTCGCACAGAGGAGGGGACACCTGGGTGCCCAAAGTGGGCAGAGAGACTTCTCAGGGAAGGGGAGACATAGAGAAGGAGGAATTTGTGAGATACACAAACTAGGGAGAACAGTCTCCAAGTTGGAAGAACACTGCCAAGGGCCCGATCTGTCTAAGATCTTGGGAAGCTGCTATCTATGCCTGTTGAGTCCACCATGGTTCTTTCTCTTGCCCACCATATTTTCACTGGTGTACCACCATTTGATGAGTTACAAAGTGAACTCTTTTTTTTTTTAAAGCCCAGTTATGAAAAAAAATTGCAAAATGATGTTGAGAAAGGTTCTGTACTCATGAACAAATTTAACCTTAGAGGGTTGTTTTTTTTTTAGATTTTATTTATTTATATATATATATTTATATTTATTTATTTATTTATTTATTTATTTATTTATTTATTTATTTGAAAGAGAGCGAGCAAGCATGAGATCGGAAGGGAGAGGAAGAGAGAATCTGAAGCAGACTCCACAATGAGCACAGAGCCCAATGCAGGGCTCCATCCCATGACTGTGAGATCATGACCTGAGCCAAAACCAACAGTCAGATGCTCAACCGACTGAGCCACCTAGGTGCTCCCTTAGAGTGATTTTTAAAAATCCTTTAAATCCTGTGCTTTCATTCTGTCTTCTTTTCCATGCCTAACTTCTCATTTCTCTTGTACCCAGGGCCATTTTCCCTTGAATCTCTCTCGATGTTGTTTCACTAAACACAGGAAACATGTGCTTTCTTGGCACGTCCCCCACTGCCCCCCAGGTCTTCTTCACCACTTGCCCAAACTACAACGGGTTCCTAACTGGCTACATCTTCCAGTGGTTACGTCCACATGGCTCACCTACTTAAACTCTGTGTGCTGCCCTTTGGCCAGGTTCCTCCTCACAGCCACTACCTAAAGGATGAGGCATCCTGATGATTACCCCACCTGAATCTTCTCTCCTTAAGAACCATCCTTTAACTGTGAAAATAGTCATGCACAACAAGCCATGGCTTCAGTGGTGGGACTCTAGTAAACAGGTGGTCCTCCAATAAAGAAAGATGTGCGTATTGTGTCTTCATGGAACCTAATAAAGGGTGCAGTGAAAGCTTGGACAGGACAAACGGGTTTTGATGGGGGGTAGGGTTAGGGAAGATGTTTTTGGGGAAGTGACGTTTGGCTGACACTTGGAAGTTGAATAGGGAAGGACTAAAGGAAGAGGTGTACAAAGCCCCAAGGTGAGGACATCTTGGCATTTGCAGGGAATTACATAAACCTGGGTGGTTGGAGTGTTGTCTCACAAGGGAAAAAGACACGAGGTAGAATAGAGCGAGGAGCAGGGGTTAGGCCACACTGAGCCTTCTAGACTGTGATAGGGTTTATGGATCATGCTTGCAGCCAGCGAGAGTGTGGCCTGAAAACCAGGAGACCTTAGGAGATTTCTAGGGAGTGCGTGCGGCAAGAGCAGAGCTTGGACCCAGTGAGACAGAAGAACAAAATGCCTCTGAGGTAGAATGAATAGGACAAATAGAATGTGGTGGTGGGTTGCATGGAGAGGGGGTAGAAAATGATGTCAAGAAGGGCTCCCAGGTTTCAGACTGGTGAAACGAGGTGTCATTTTCTACCACAGGGGAGAGGGGAGAGGAGCACATTTGTGGGGGATGATCCCAGCTCAGTTTCAAGCAGAAGACCCTGAAGGCCCCTTCCCACTTGCCTTTTGTGATTTATTATAATCAAATTTACAGTTTCAGTGAAATCACCTTCCAGAATGCATATGTGCTTTCTTCCAAATAAGATAAAATGCGCTAGGGAGCAGAGTCTATATCTCATGGTCTTTGGAGTAGCTCAAGCCGCCTGGGACTGTCATAGTTCCCACTCTGCTGTGCTATGCAGTGCACATCACTTTGGGACCTAGGAATGAATGAGTGCATAATATCAGGATATATGAATTTTTAGCCTTCAAAACATTGTGAAGTGACAGTTAATTATCATTATTATTTTTTCAGAGAAAGGAAAAGCAACTTCAGAGACCACTGTGTTTGAAATTATTACCTTTTCATTCACCCTGATCCCAATACCAGACAAAGACCCCACCAAAAAGGAGAATTGCAGACTAATATCCCTGATGAACATGGATGCAAAAATTCTCACCAAAATACTAGCCAATAGGATCCAACAGTACATTAAAGGGATTATTCACCACAACCAAGTGGGATTTATTCCTGGGCTGCAAGGTTGGTTCAACATCCACAAATCAATCAATGTGATACACTGCATTAGTAAAAGAAAGAATAAGAATCATGTGATCCTCTCAATTGATGCAGAAAAAGCATTTGACAAAGTACAGCATCCTTCCTTGATTAAAACTCTTCACAGTGTAGGGATAGAGGGAACATACCTCAATATCATAAAAGCCATCTATGAAAAACCCACAATGAATATCATTCTCAATGGGGAAAAACTGAGAGCTTTCCCCCTAAGGTCAGGAATATGGCAGGGATGTCCACTCTCACCACTGCTATTCAACATAGTACTAGAAGTCCCAGCCTCAGCAATCACACAACAAAAAGAAATAAAAGGCATCCAAATTGGCAAAGAAGTCAAACGCTCACTTTTCGCAGATGATGTGATACTCTATGTGGAAAACCCAAAAGACTCGACCCCAAAACCTGCTAGAACTCATACAGGAATTCAGCAAAGTGGCAAGATATAAAATCAATGCACGGAAATCAGTTGCATTTCTATACACTAACAATGATACAGAAGAAAGAGAAATTAAGGAGTTGATCCCATTTACAATTGCCCCCAAAACCATAAGATACCTAGGAATAAATCTAACCAAAGAGGCAGAGAAAGAATCTGTACTCAGAAAACTACACAACACTCATGAAATAAATTGAGAAAGACACAAAGAAATGGAAATACATTCCATGCTCATGGACTGGAAGAACAAATATTGTTAAAATGTCTATGCTACTTAGAGCAATCTACACATTTAATGCAATCCCTATCAAAATACCATCAACTTTTTTCACAGAAATGGAACAAATAATCCTAAAATTTGTATGGAAACAGAAAAGACCCCGAATAGCCAGAGGAATGTTGAAAAAGAAAACCAAAGCTGGTGGCATCACAATCCCGGACTTCAAGCTCTATTACAAAGCTGTACTCATCAAGGCAGTATGGTACTGGCATAAAAACAGGCACTTAGATCAGTGGAACAGAATAGAGAACCCAGAAATGGACCCTCAACTCTATGATCAACTAATCTTCAACAAAACAGAAAAGAATATCCAATGGAAAAAAAGACAGTCTCTTCAACAAATGGTGTTGGGAAAATTGGACAAGCACATGCAGAAGAACGTAACTGTGCCATTTCCTTATACAACACACAAAAATAGACTCAAATGGATGAAAGACCTAAATGGGAGACAGGAATCATCAAAATCCTAAGGAGAACACAGGCAGCAACCTCTTCGACCTCAGCCACAGCAACTTTTTCCTAGACACATTGCCAAAGGCAAGGGAAGCAATGGCAAAAATGAACTACTGGGACTTCATCAAGATTAGAAGCTTTTGCACAGCAAAGGAAAACAGTCAACAAAACAGAAGACAACCGACAGAATGAGAGGAGATATTTGCAAATGACATATCAGATAAAGGGCTAGTATCCAAAATCTATAAAGAACTTATCAAACTCAAGACCCAGAAAACAAATAATCCGATCAAGAAATGGGCAAAAGACATGAACAGACATTTCTGCAAAGACATCCAAATGGCCAACAGACACATGAAAAGTGCTGAACGTCACTCAGCATCAGGGAAAAACAAATCAAAACCACAACAAGATACCACCTCACACCAGTCAGAATGGCTAAAGTTAACAAGTCAGGAAATGACAGCTGTTGGCAAGGATGTGGAAAAAGGGGAACCCTTTTACACTATGGGAGGGCATGCAAGCTGGTGCAGCTACTCTGGAAAACAGTATGGCAGTTCCTCAAAAAGTTGAAAATAGAGCTACCCTATGACCCAGCAATTGCACTACTGGGTATTTACCCCAAAGATACAAATGTAGTGATCCAAAGGGCACGTGCACCCCAGTGTTTATAGTAGTAATGACGACAATAGCCAAACTGTGGAAAGAGCCAAGATGTCCAACGACAGGTGAATGGATAAAGAAGATGTGGTGTATATATATATACAATGGAGTATTATGCAGCCATCAAAAAATGAAATCTTGCCATTTGCAATGACGTGGATGGAACTAGGGGGTGTTATGATAAGTGAAATAAGTCAATCAGAGAAAGACAATTATCATATGATCCCACTGATATGTGGAATTTGAGAAACAAGGCAGAGGATCATAGGGGAAGACAGGAAAAAAATGAAACAAGATGAACCAGATAGGGGGGAAAACCATGAGATACTCTTAATTTCAGGAAACAAACTGAGGGTTGCTAAAGGGGAGGGGGGTGGGAGGGGTAGGGTGGCTGTGTGATGGGCATTGGGGAGGGTATGTGTTATGATGAGCACTGTGAATTGTGTAAGACTGCTGAATCACAGACCTGTACCCTTCAAACAAACAAGACATTATATGTTAATAAAAAAATTTAAAAATTACAAAACAAAACAAAAAACAAAGCCCTTATTTCCTTGTTGATCTTCTGCTTAGATGATCTGTCCATTGTAGTGAGTGGGATGTTAAAAGTCCCCTACTATTATTGTATTATTATCACTGTGTTTCTTTAATTTTGTTATTAACTGGTTTATATAATTGGCTGCTTGCATGTTAGGGACATAAATATTTACAATTGTTAGATCTTCTTGTTGGATAGATCCTTTATGATAGAGTCCTTCTGCATCTCTTATTACAGTCTTTGGTTTTAAATCTAATTTGTCTGATATAGGATTGCCACTCCAGCTTTCTTTTGATGTCCATTAGCATGATAAATGATTTTCCACCCCCTCACTTTAAATCTGAAGGTGTCTTTGAGTTTAAAATGAGTCTCTTGCAGATAGCTTATCAGTGGGTCTTCCTTTTTTATCCAATCTGATACCTTGTGTCTTTTGACTGGGGCATTTAGCTCATTGACATTCAGAGTAACTATTGAAAGATACAAATTTAGTGCCATTGTATTACCTGTAAAGTGACTATTTCTGTATATTGTCTCTGTTCCTTTCTGGTCTATGTTACTTTTGGGCTCTCTCTTCACTTAAAGGAACGCTTTTAATATTTCTTGTAGGCCTGGTTTGGTGATCACAAATTCTTTTAGTTTCTGTCCTGGAGGCTTTTTATCACTCCTATTTTGAATGACATCCTAGCTGAATAAAGTATTCCTGGCTGCATATTTTTCTTATTTTTAGCACCCTGCATATATCATGTCAGTCCTTTCTGGCCTGCCAGGTCTCTGTGGATAGGTCTGCTGCCAATCTAATGTTTCTACCCTTGTAGGTTATGGACCTTTTGTCCTGAGCTGCTTTCAGGATTTTCTTTTTGTATCTGAGACTTGCAAGTCTCACTATTATAAGTTGGGTGTTTACCTATTTTTATTGATTTTGAGGGGGGTTCTCTGTGCCTCCTCAACTTGGATACCTGTTTCTTTCCCCATATTAGGGAAATTCTCCACTATAATTGCTCCAATATACCTTCTGCCCCTCTCTCTGTTTCCTCTTCTTCTGGGATCCCAATTATTCTAATATTGTTTTGCTTTATTGTATCACTTACTTCTCGAATTCTTCCCTCGTGATCCAGTAGTTGTTTATCTCTCTTTTTCTCAGCTTCTTTATTCTCCATCCTTTTGTCTTCTATTATCACTAATTCTCTCTTCTGCTTCATTTATCCTAGCAGTTACAGCCTCCATTTTTGATTGCACCTTATTAATAGCCTTTTTCATTTCGACTTGTTTAGATTTTAGTTCTTTTATTTCTCTAGATTCTCTAGTGTCTTCTATGCTTTTTTTCAAGCCCAGCTAGTATCTTCTAATGTTATTCTAAACTCTAGTTCCAACATCTTACTAATGTCCATACAGATTAAGTCCCTGGCAATCAGTACTGCCTCTTGTTCTCTTTTTTGAGGTGAGTTTTTCTGTCTTGCCATTCTGTCCAGAGAAGAATGGATGAACGAGAGAACAAAATACTAAAATGGCAACAATGACCCCAAAGAAATATAAACTAAAAAATCAGAAGAGACCCAAAACCAAAAAATATAATTAATTAATTAATTGGGGGAAAAAAGGAAGTGAATATAATTAGACAGGTGAACAGAATAAAGCAATACACTGGATCCTGTATTTTGGTCTGTCTGTTAAAAAATTAGATTCCAAAATTGTAAAGAAAGAAAAACATATATGTAAAAAATAAAATTAAATACAATGAAAGGGTAGAATGTAACTGTAAAAATGAAAATTAAAAGACAAGAAAAAACAAAAGAAAAAAAACACAAGAAAAAAATGGAAGGGATATAAACAGACAGGTGAACAGAACAGAACTATACATTATCACTTCAGTGTATTTTGGTCAGTTTGTTAGAAGAAATTATATCTCAAAATTGTAAGGAAAGAACAATATGTATACCAAAATAAAATTAAATACATTGAAAGGATAGAATGTAACTGTAAAGATGAAAATTAAAAAAGACTTTAACAAAAAAAGGAAGAAAAGAAAAAAAGAAAAGAAGAAGAGAATATTATCAGACAGGTGAATAGAACAGAGCCATACATTAGATTTTGGGTGTATTTTGGTCTGTTAGAAGAAACTGCATCCCAAAATTGTAATGAAGAAAAACATATACATACAAAAATAAAATTAAATACAATGAAGGGATAGAATGTAACTGTAAAAATGAAAATTTAAAAAGATTTTTTAAAAAGAGTTGATAAACTAAGAAATTGGTTGCAAAAGGAAAGAGAAAAAAAAATTAACTTTGAAAGACTACAGAATCATGGGAAAAAAGCCATGCATTCCATGTGCAGTATTCCCCTAGCGCTGGAGTTCTGCCATTCTCATTGATCGGTAAACTTGGCCTTGGCTGGCTGTTCTTGCCGATCTTCTGGGAGAGGGGCCTGTTGCCGTGGTTCCCAAATGTCTTTGCCGGAGTCGGAATTGCCCCGCCCTTGCCGGTCCGGGCTAAGGGTTTGCTCTCGGAATCTTTTGTTCCCTGCAAGCTCTGGTACAGCTTTGGAGGACAAGAGTGAAAATGGTGGCCTCCCAATCTCTGCCCTGGAGGAGCTGAGAACTCGGGGCCCCGCTCCTCAGTGCACCCCCAGAGAAAAGCAGTCGGTCACTCCCGACTCCCCGGTCTCCAGCCGCACTCCGTGCTCACCCGGCCTGTGACCGAGCGTTTCTATCTCTGGCACCCGACCCCGTGTGGAGTCTCCAAACCCAGCAGATCCCTGCGGTGCGCTCCCGCGCCGCTCCTCCCGGGGGAAGAAGGGGAGTCTCCCCGGCTCTGCCGCTTGTTGGGTCCCTGCTGGAGGAGCAGTGGCCCGACTGTCACCGATCACAGTTTATGGCCACCCCGAGCTGAGAGCCCGCGCCTCGGCTCCGTCTCTGCAGCCGGCTTCCCCGCTCCGATCCCTGGGAGCTCTGCCGCACTCAGGCACCCCCGGTCTTTCTGTGACCCCGAGGGTCCTGAGACCACACTGTCCCGCGAGGGTTCCACCCCCCGCTTAGCCACTGGAGCGACGTCCCTCAGCGGAGCCGACTTCTAAAAGTTCCAGTTTTGTGCTCCGGGGCTCTATCACTTGCCAGAACCGGACAACGGAGGCCCCCTCCCCCGCCGTCTATCCTCCCGAATATTGCCTCGGATCCACTTCTCCGCACGTCCTACCTTCCAGAAAGTGGTCGCTTCTCTGTTCAGAGAGTGGTTGCTATTCTTTTCTTCGGTCTCCTGTTGAGTTCACAGGTGTTCAGAATGATTTGATAGCTATCTAGCTGAATTCCTGGGATCAGACCAAATAAAGGTTTCCTACTCCTCTGCCATCTTGGACTCTCTAATCCAATTTATTTCAATTCATCAAGCATTTACTACATGTCAAGACTTAGGATTTTTATTATCTTGATTCACTTCCCATGATTACATCAAGGAGTAAAATCACACAGATCATCACTATAACCCAGCCCATTAGTATATGGGTTTATAGTTACATTAGTCCATCCCTAGAACTCACCTAACAAGTTGTATAATCCGCCCCCCCCCACACACAAGCTGGTTTTCTAAGATATGGAAATGTATTTTTAAGTTCCCTTTCAGTATTGGATTCATAAAGCAGAAGCCATATCCTCCACTGATCAATTATTTTTACGTCTGAGTTTTCATCAATAAAGCACAATCCATCAGTCTGATAGCCAGGGTTTGAAGTAGTTCCGTTCCAGACATCTCTAGGGCCAGGGAACTCATGCTAACGAGGAAAGCCTATTTCAGCCCCTCCTCTTTGCCAAAGGCATCCCCCAAGTTTGCCTCCCTTGGTTGGTGTTCAACCTTGAGAGCACGAAGTGCAAGTCAAGTCCCTCTTATCCTTCCTGGCCCTCAAATGTTTGAGGATATAGACACATTTCTCCTCTATAAGAAAACTCTCCGCTCCTTTTGCCCATTCATTCTACACATGGCCTGGCTCCAGGACCCTTGCTGACCTGACCATGGCCTGGGCCCTGGGTTCTTTGCCCCGACACAGGCTAGTCTCTGCCTCAGAGTGGCAGTTGCATCCTGACTGTCCCCACATTTCTGGCATCGAGCGCAGGTACAACATGTGGCAGGCTCTCAGAAATGCTTGCTGCTGACTGGAGTTTGGGCTGAGTGGCAATAGGGCTCTCTGTCATTAGGACCATCCCTATAGCTGAGGTAAGGGCTAGGGCCTTTTCACACTGGCTTTCCAGAGTTCAGTAGCACCCTCACCTAAAGGAAAAAACATGAAAAAGATGAAGATGCTGAAGGAACACAAGGAGGATGGTAGGGAGGACGGGAAATGCCACAGACATATAGGGCAAACGAGGGTAGAAAGAGACACAGCAAGGGACACTTGCCATCGGCTCCCGCACCGCTTCTCACTAAAAACCCCTCACTGTCCCTGAGAGAGGAGCACTGAGAAGTTCCCATGTACTCACCACCCAGGGGGCACCTGCGGAACGCCCGAGCCACCTGCCAGGGCCAAACAGTCCCGTGACACCAGGAGTCCCTCCACCTCTCTCCCACCTAAAGTGAGAGCCTGAGGCCAGTTAGCGAGGTGCCATCCTTGAACGGCAGGTCAGATGGCTCATGTCCCGTCACTGGCCTCACAGGGACGTGGGCGACTCAGCCACAGCATCTTTGGTGTTCTTTTTTTTATCCCTTAACCCATTAAGTCATGCCCTCCAGACTCCCTTGCCTCAACGTGTTGGAGAGGAGAGCCTAACTCACCTGCAAAAGGGGTGGTTCTGATCTGACGAAAGGATTTCAAGATGGATGGGAGAAAATAGGGAATTAACAGAGAGGTTGTTAAAAAATAGTAGAGATTTTTTAATGCAACCACATCCTTCCTTTTAACTCACGACCTGCTGAAAGAACAGCCACAGACAGCCATGTGAGCGTTAAGCGGGTTAGCCGGAGAGAGGCCCCCGGGGCCGGCAGCACAGTCCCAGCCCCACCGTTCTCTCCAGCCCATCCTGTTCCAAGTGCTCTGAAACTAGGCTGACTCATCAGGCTCCTCCAGGCGTACAAAGTGACCCAAATGAAAGCCATCTCCCTCATAGGGAAGCAGAGGAAGGCTGTGTTTCTCTTAGTTTTTCATCTGGGTTTCTTAGTGGAGGGGAAAAACTGCTTGTTATCACCTTCAAATGGCTGATGAGAGAATATGTGACTGAAGGGAGTGGGCAAGGGGTGAGAGCAGGGGGCAGGGAAGGGGGGACTCCACATGGGAGGGGCGCCCCCTGGCTGGCTCAGCATACTGGGGGAGAGTGTGGTAAGTGTAGGTTTTATTATTATTCAGGTGTGGTAAAGGCAACAGATTAGGAGATGATTGCCCTTGAAGAGACAGTTTGTTACAGTTCCTGAGAAGAGGGGGCACACCACGCCATGAGAGAGGGTCCCAAGGGGGGGCACCAGGGGCAGGCAGGAGGCAGAGGGAGTAAGGCGGAAACTGGGCAAGAGCCTTTGTTGTCATTTTTGTGGGAAGGAAAAAATGAGGCAGGGCAGGCAGGTTTAGGATTGGCTGATCTGAACGCTTTCAGGGCTTTGAGCCACCGGGGCTGTCCCTTGCTGTCGGGTACCTAGCCCTTGGGTGATTAGGATGAGGGAATAGTGGCCCAGAGTGTGAGAGCCTAGTAAGGGGGTGGTAAGGGGCTCTGGCTTGGGCTGGTTTGCGTGTGAAAAATGTGCTCCCAGTTGAGCTGTTTACTCTCACTAGGAATTGGCTAAGCCTGGGAGGGGCAGTCCCTCCATGATCAGCATGTCCCCAAGAAGTCAGAGCATCAGAATATAGAAAATAGAAGACTGTGGTTACTACAGAGAAGCAGGGACTTTGATGACGCCTACGAGGTAATAAAATGTGAACTGATCAAAACTTTACTGAAAATCCTACATCAGTCTGCTTTTCATCTGAAAATTCCCATTTCTCTTGTTTGTCCTTCCCTTGTATCTCTCCTTAGCGTGCAGAAATCCTGTGCTGGGGAAGCCTAGGAAAACCATGAAGTTGTTCTTTGGAAGAGAGAAGTTACCTCTGGGTGGGGACTTACGTGTCCATCCAGGCCGAAATCCATCTTGGTCCCAAATGGGCCCTGAAGACAGCAGATACTCTAGCACAGTGTATCTCCTCTCTCCATACAAGTATTGCCTCATCCAGGCTCCTCCTAAGGTTCGTTGGGATTCTGGAGTGACAGGTTTATCAGGTCAATGTGACAGCCTTCATCAGCTACACCACTTCACGCCTTTCTGAAAGAGTGAGTCAGCAGAGTCCAACAGACCTCACAGCTTGAGGTGGAATGGCGCTGATGGCTTTCCAGGCGCAGCTTTGATGTGACAGTCCTGCCGAGTATTCATTCCCAAACTGGTGCCCTGGTGATTTCTCCACAGCCCCATCCTGTACGTTTCTCCCAGCATGCGGGAGCTCAGCTAATTCCATGATTCTGTAGCCTGGCTCATTTGCTAAGTCAATACTAGAATCAAATAGCAGAGCCTTGCTTCGCAGACAGAGGAGACAACCAAACTTCAGACCTTCAGAACTGAGGCCAGAACTGTACCTGGGAGCAGCGCTGTGCCCACCGACCTGCACTAGTGGAAGGCTGTGAGGAGAGATGCATGCCCACGGAAGAAGGCTCACTGAAGGGTCTGGGGAATGGTTAAACATAATGGAAAGCATCGCCTTCCCTACCGAGTGGCTGGAAAGATGGTAGATAGAGGCCCTTGTCTGCTCCAGAGAAAACAAGCCTTCATTTCGCCGCTCCCCACTCTCCCCAGCCCCTCCCAGTAGGGTGCCAGATGGGCCCTGACCAATGTCATCCCATTATCAAAGATCTCCCACTGTGAGCAAACCTCAACCCATTCCAGTCTTTGGTTAATCCATGTTTCAATAAGTGTCGTGATTAAGCCGCCTCCTCCAACAATCCCGTTCATGGGAGTGTAAGACTTTCAGTGACTACATTGGGAACATCTGTGGGTGGACATAGACGAAGGCAGTCTGCCCCTATGAAGAGAAGCACAGAGCGGGTAAAGATGAATAGAAAGCAGGTCAAAGGGGGCCTGGCACAGATGTCCCCCTCCTGGAGGTGGGCTCTCTCAGGTGACCACACCTGCGTCTGCAACGCGGCCATCTGGGGCCCCCCTGGGAGAGTCGTCAGATATGCCCCAGGGGCCCTGGTCACTGCCCAGCCTCGCCTGCATGTGTGGTCACTTGGAGTTGCTGTCAGAACAGTCCCTCGGTGTCTGTGGCCCTGTCAGTGCCATCCCAGGCCCAGAGTGTCCCTTTCTGTCACTCACCTTTTTCATACCTGCCCCGAATTCTGCCCCAAAACTCTGTTACACGGTCAGTTTCTTCTCTGCACACAGTGCATTCCCTCATGGCCCCTCTACTAGAAGACCCCTTCTGTTATTGTTCTCCAGATTTTCCTTTTTTTAGAAAGATTTTATTTATTTATTTATTTATTTATTTATTTGAGAGAGAGAGGGCATGAGCAGAGAGAAAGGCAGAGGGAGAGGATGAAGCAGATGCCTCGCGGAGCAGGGAGCCTGATGCAGGGCTCGATCCCAGGACCCTGAGATCACGACCTGAGCCCAAGGCAGATGCTTAACCACCCAGGCGCCCCTGATCTCCATATTTTCTATGTGTTCCCCAATAGCCCCTTTCCTTCCTAACCTAAACTCTAAATTGGCCCAGTCTTTCTACTTAGAAGGAGCATTGACATAATCCAGTTTTGATTGCTCAGCCCAGCGTGGTACTACTCTCTACCATTGTATGCTTTCTGGGGAGGCATTTGTCTGTCAAATCATTCATTTGTCATCCTTTGATCCATAATCCCTATCCCACCCCCTGTGGCTTCCCCATCCAAAGGGGACCCAGGGTGGCTGGGGGATATTGCATGTAGAGAGAAGAACACAATTCCTCCTCCTTCTCTTCAGTAACCCTGTTGAGGCAACAGTCACTGTCATGTGAATAAGTATATCAGGGGCCCTGGGTGAAAAGGTATGACGTACAGACTTCCAAACTTTTGCCGATGCTGTGTTCCCTGCCAGACATGCCCTTTTCCACATCTTGACTGGCCTGGCCCCTCTTGACCATGTAAGTCCTATTTCATTTTAATACCCAGCTAAAATCTTACCATCTGTGTGGAAAGGCCCTCCCTGACTCCCCCAGCCAGTCACTGGGGCCCCATAGGAACTTGTCCATGCCCCTACACCTTCCCAGTCCCTCCTCTATTATGGTTGAACATGTGCCCCCACCTCTTCTGCTGGGCTGTGTGAGCTCTGAGACCAGTGCTGCCTCAGTTGCCCTGTATCTCTAGAGCCTTCCCCACTGCACTGAATACCTTACCTCAGTTGTTTTGTATTGGGCCTATGGCTGGAGATGGAAACAGTGGTAACTATCAGTGTTATATGTGTGTGTGTGTGTGTGAGGGGATGTGGGGCAATAAAGAGAGTGCTTTAACCCCTTTGTGCCTCAGTTTCCTCATCTGTAAAATAGGTGTTAGGATGACAATACCTATGTGTCTGTCATGGAGGAGGTACAAGAATTAAAGGAGTTAAGACAGGCATATCTCGCTCAGTTTACTGCCCTTTGCAGATATTACATTTTTTTACAAATTGAAGGTTTGTGGCAACCCTGCATTGAGCAAATCTCTCAGCACCATTTTTCCAACAGCATTTGCTCACTTCATGTCTCTGCGTCACATTTTGGTAGTTCTCAGACTATTTCAACGTTTTTCATTATTATTATGTTTGGTTTGGTGATCTGTGATCTTTTTTTTTAACCAATAAAGTGTCTTTTAATTAAGGTATATACATCATTTTTTAAAGATTTTATTTTTAAGTAATCTCCACACCCAACATGGGGCTCAAACTCACAACCCCAAGATCAAGAGTCACATGTTCCACTGACTGAGCCAGCTAGGCGCCCCAAAGTATATACATTAGTTTTTAGACATAATGCTACTGCACGCTTAATAGATCACAGTATAGTCTATATATAACTGATATATGCACTGAGAAACCAAAAAATTTATTGGACTCGCTTTTTGCAATGTTTTCCTTACTGCAGTGGTCTGGAACCGAATCTGCGATATCTTCAGGGTATGCCTGTATACAGAAAGCACTTAAGCCAGTGCCTGGACCTGGCATCTAATAAATGTTCAGTAAATGTTAACTGTCTTTGCCTTAGAGGGACAGATGAGACTTAAGTGAGCCAACTTTGACTCCTTAACATTAATAAGGAGGGATACAATAATATGTTATCCTAAAAATTTAAGGCTCGCTGATCATTTCAATATTTGTTTTCTCAAACCATAGAGCACCCTCACCTCCCACTTCCCTTTTCGCCAATGGCGAAATGGTCAAAAGTGAGATAGGGTGGGCTGGGTGTGAGGGTGAAAGTAAAAACAGATTCAGAATAATGGAAAAGCTGGAGAGGGTGTATAGAACTGGGTGCAGAATGGGGTAGGCAAGATTCAGGTTGGAGGTCCCTTTTTAATTCCTGCTCCATTGTATATGTGTCTTCACAAGTTTCTTTATTCTTTTTAACCTCAGTGTATTCATCTGTGAAATGGGGATGAGGAAGCTAGCATAACCTCTAAGGTATCTTTAATTCTACAAGAAATCCTAGGATTCTAATTCTAAATGTAATCTCTATAGATGGTCATTCTATGCTGCAAAAATAACAAAGATTTTATTTCTTTTACCAGCAACCTTGGACGTGAGCAAGCTAGTAAAACAAACAAAAGCAAAATAATAATAATAACGTTTTTAAAGAAAGAAAAAAAACACCAAAAACAAACCAAAATCAACCTTGACCTGGACTAGGAGTATTTTCATGTTATTTACAAAGCTATTCTTATTTTTATAATAAAATAGTGTTTTTATAACAAACACTATAGTAAAATATTATTTTTATAATAAAATAATAAAAATATGTATATTTTTATCATATCATATTTATATTATATAAAATATATATACATAGTTATATGTATCATAAACATGTATATATGATGGTTTTCATAATGGTTTCTCACCAGTATATCATTTTAAATAGAAATCCTAACTCTGAACGCTGTAAAAAAACCCTGGACCCATTTCCCAGGAGGTAATCCCCTTAGAAAAGCTGATGCTCTCAGATCGGACTTCCCCTGGACCTTTCACCCTGGGAGAAGCATTAGCAGAGAACAGCCAGCTCCTTAATGACTCAGGTTTTGAATTCTCGCTCTTTGGGATCTAGCGCTGTTCAGTGTTTCTCTGGTTCTTTTTAACTGGCCGGATTCAGAGATCGTGGGGCCATGACTATGACAGACCAGCTACAAAAATGCCTCTTATTGTATCGAGCCTGTGGCCAACGAGCTCCCTGGGTATCTCACCTCATTTCTCATTAATCCTCTCCAATCCCCCTGAGGTAGCTGGAGGGGCAGGGTGCAATTAGCCCGGACCTGGATTTATAGTTGGGGTTGGGAGAAGGAAGTGGCCATCACTCTGCCACCATTAGCAGCAAAGAAAGGACTATCTTGCTGGCCTTTCAAATCTCAGAGCACACAGCTGTGTTCTGGGAGCCACCAGCCTTCCCCCGCTGCCTGCTTGGATTATTCATGCAGAAATGGAGCTCCCTACTCAGGATCACGTGTGTGCCTCTGAGGCTAAATCAGATTCTGGTGTTGTGTTACTTCCTAATCATTTGAAACAAAAAGTCTTTTGATTTTTTAGAATTTAAACAAGGTCAACCACAGTTTGATGTCCCCAAACCAGACAGAAGTGCATGTCTCTGAAATTTTCCATGTTTGAGGATGTTTTATTTGGAAAGTTCTGAGCCTGCGAGGAATTCTTTTTGGAAGGTCTCTCCCAGCTAGGAAGTGGTAGGAATTGTAACTACAAATCTCTATGGCAATTTTTTAAATTGCAGTAAAATATATTTAACACAAAATTTACCATTTTAACCATTTTAATTGTTCAGTGGCATTCACATTCTTGTGCGCCTGTTACCACCATCTACCTCTAGAACACTTTCATCCTGCAAAACTGAAACTCGGTCCCCATGAAACTCCAACTCCCATTCTTCCCTGACCCTGGCAACCACCATTCTATTTTCTGTCTCTATGAACTGGACTCCTCTAGGTACTCCATATGAGTCAAATCATACAGAAGTTGTTGTTTTGCAACTGACTTATTTCACTCAACATAATGTTCTCCAGGTTCATCCATATTGTAGCATGTGTCAGAATTTCCTTCCTTTTAAGGCTAAATGTATTCCACTGTATGGATAGACCACATTTTGTCCACCTATTGATCTATCGATGGACATTTGCGTTGCTTCCCTTGCAACTTTAAATCAGATATTTCCCATTGGCCTTATTTCCTTTCAAATGAAATTTTTGTTCTAATAGCACTTAATATACACCAGCAAAAACTGTTTTTCTTTCATTTTGATTTAAAAAAAGGTCGACATTCAAACTGTATTGGTAAGTTGGATTAATGCTTGAAAGTCTTTGAATTTCTCATCTAACCAACCCATGAAACCCTCTCCTTACTTCTACCACCAGCAGCTATGTGGAGATTGGGCCAAGATTAAAATCTGCGGGCCCACTGGGAGTTCTTTAAATTATTGAGATTAAGATGTGAGAAAAGTCTTACCAAGGATGTACATGATTGAGACGGGGGGGGTGGGGCTGATGTGAGAGGAGTTTGAAGATTAGGAAGTTAGCTGACAGTGGAAATGAGGGAGAGGACAAAATCCAAGACAGCTCATCTGTGGGCACAAGGAACCAGGCATCGTAGTTGATTAAAAGTGTATAAAAGAGGATTAAGCAGGATCCTAATAAGCCTCTATGCTTCGTAGAACATATTGATCCTGGGGCTTTGGGATAAAATCAAATAGCTGAATTTTGTGGCTTTCATTTTGGCTCCTAAGAGTCTTCTTTTTCTCCTTGATATTTCCTACTTGATACTTCTACTGTTCTCAAAAGGGGTAGAATTGCCAAATCACTGAGTGTCAAGTGGTTATAGTACTTACTCTCTATTCTGTTCTGTATATGACATATTGTTTTCTATCTTCAAATTCATCCTAGGTCCTCCACTTACTTTATATACAACTGTTTGTAGCACAATACAGCATAGAGTCTTCTGCTTTTATAAAGAAAGTGTTCTGTGAATGGAGGCTTTACTACAAAGCTAATGAAGCTAAATCTTCAGGGTCGCTCACTTACTTAAACCTTCCCAAAGCCCTGAAAGAAGCTCTAGCAGTTTTGTAATTGTAGTTTTGTATTATTTTTTTAATGAGAGTCCACAGGTTTTATAAACTTTAAGCCCTTCAAAATCTGGACTTGCCCTGTCTATGAATCAGGGCTGAGCTGGAAAGCCAGGAGCCTGAGACACCTTTTCTCATGTATTTCTAAAGGTTTCTTCCATCTGGCAAATGCGGAAAACCTTTGCCATCGAGTCATTGGTTCCGTCTCCTATTTCCTACACCCCCATTTCCCTTCCTAAATCTTTCCCACTGTTTATAGAACATTTTTAAAAACAGATTTGCTCAGCAAAAATGAAACAACAACAAAATGAGACAATTGTCTCTGTTGAGATGAGAATCTGCTGTTGGATTTTTAAATTTTGCTCAGTGTTTCCTAAAATCACCTCAATTCTAGTTGTCCTCTTATCTCGGCCTGGCAAACTGGGTGGGGCGGCAGCCCCGGCACCCCCTCTCATCCTTGTCCTTTGCATGTGTGCATGCATCACCCTGGCAGGGCCACACGTGTGCTGCTCTCAATCCACAGACATAAGGATAAATCAGATCATTCCATGCAGAGAGAAACTGGGTCCTGAGCAGCAAGCCTATGGATAATCCATGTGCATTTCTAATGTCCTTTTCTCCCTTTAAACACCATCCTTCTACCCAGACACTCTCCCATCCTTGGAACAATGGGAAACAAAAGCCCCTTCCCTTTGGCCCGTTAGCTGCCTCCCAGCAGTTGGGCTAAAGGAGATGCGGGGGAGGGAAGCTGGCAGGGGGATCAAGAGCTTTCATGCCCGGGGGGGGGGGGGGGGGGGCAGAGAAAGCCCCCCTCCCAGTCACCCCGTGGGATGAAGGCCCGATTTTGGTGACAGATCACCATAATCACCGCCTTCAGAGAGAAAGAAAGGCAAACAATAAAAATCTATATTTTCAATGAATAAAACACGACCTGATTCACTTGGGGAAGGTGAAATAATGAGTGTGTTTGTAAAGTGATGTTCTTCTCTCACACAGCTCTCTGAAATTGCTCTGAGTTGCCCCAGTGATATGAGGCCCTGGTGCTGATTTTCAGGGTTGAGGTTGTGTTAACCCAGTGTTAACTCCTGAAGACCCCAAAAACCATCTGGAAAAGGACTTTGTACTTTTCTATATCCAAAAGTTGAACGGATATAAGGAGGAAGAGAGAGGCTCCCACAGCTGGGAAGTCCTTTCCCCAACTCATTCCGCAACACAACGAGAATCTCCTGACCGCTACACACTTTCCATCGAAGACCCCCGGGGAGAAGGGGAGGAGTTTAAGGAGCGCAACTTTGTCACATACCATCAATAAAGTCCACTGTACCCAGCCAAAAAATAATTGAAGAGATATGGTCTTTCTTAGGTAAAAACCAACAACATTCAACTATGCTTTATAACTTTGAAATTTTTCATTAAAATATAAGATACATAAAATGCACAAATCAAAAATATACAGTTTAATAGGTATTCACAAAATTAATACACCAAAGAAACTAGACTGGTATACAGAAATGTAACCAAGAAAGAGAAGCCCGAGAGCCCTCTCTTGACCCTTTCCTACTCACTTCCTCCCTCCCTGCCACCCAAGTTAACCATAATCTTAATACCTAATAAAACTTGCCTCTTTTTGAATTTTATCTAAATGAAGCCACACAGTGTGAACTCTTTTATTTCAGATGTATCTTGCTCACATTGTATTTGTGAGATTCTTGTACGATTTGCATGTAGCAGTAGTTTGTCCACTTTTGTGGGTGTCTAGTACCCCATTGGGTGACCATACCACAATTTACTCTCATTCTACCATTGATGGAAATTTGAATCCTTTCAAGTCCTCCCACAGCATTCTTATCCATATCTTTGGGAACACAAATAAGCATTTTGGGGGAATATTTCTAGAAGTGAGATTACTGGAGCATAGGTTATCTTTAAATTCAGCTTTAGTAGAAACTAAAAATCAACCAAACCAACTCATTATTCAATGAGTTTTTGTGAAACACTATCAAGCGCCTAGCATTCTTTTTGACCTTGAGGGAAATACAAAAATAAAGACAAGATATGGCCCCTCCCTCCAAGAGTTACAATATGGTCAAGGATCACTTATGAGAGAGTGAAGAGATACTACAATTTATTTGACTGAGCACCAAATTGATGTTATTGATACCAAGGGTCATAGAACCAAAATCATAGGTAGGAGAGAACACCTAGGTCTCTTTCCTTCTTAAAACAGTGAGGAAATGTTTTTGCAGGAAAATACAGGCATGGGTTCATTGAGTTAATCCCTTTTGTGATACTAGCTCTGTAAGCCCCAAATCTTTCACAAAGACACTACTCTTTCACTCTGCTTTTTTCTCTGATTTTGATTTTCACCCCACATGTAGAAGGCCAAAGTACCAAGAGACTAGGAAAATTGAAAAATAATAAAATAACAGAGATTTCTTCTTATAGAAATTTCAGCCAAGTTATTAGAATCAACTCTCCTTGTGAAAACAATCAACATTCTAGATTAAATATTAAAAGCCCATCCTTAACAACATGAAATAACTAATAAAATAGTGAGGAACTAACTACCAGGCCAAAGCCTATGGCAAAAGGGAAACTCAGAAACAAACAGGGGGGCTGAAGCTGCTTCTGCCCTTGGTCCTTTACCAGACTGGGCATACCTGGGCTTCAGTTTTGGAAGCTTTGAAGGACAAGGATCCAGAAGTCAAGGCCCAGTGCTGACCTAAGGTGGGAAGTCTAAGTTTTAGAATCACCAAAATCTTACCAGAATCTAAGGATACTTCTTCCACAGAAGTTGGGACTTCAGATGTCTATAACCCTGGGGTAAAGATAAACTAGAAATAAAAGCACCTCCACTTTCCACCTCTCAGAAACTGCAGGTAAGGTTGCCTTGGTGTTAAGCAAAGCAGAGGAAAAAAAAAGAAAAACAATAACTGCTTTAAGAAGTTGTGATTGCAAGCTGACTCTCATAAGGATATGCATCATGGCCTCACATTACCTGGGTGGTACAGAAAACCTCACACTGTGAATTTATTTTAATATGGACTCTTTATCAAATGGTAGTGCCTGGGGTGTTTCCTCAACATAGGTCCAAAAACACTTTTATAGGGACAATGAGCAGTATACAGTCAAAAATAACCAAGCACACAAGGAAATGAAACATTATAACCAAAAACAGCAAAAATAATAAACAGAACAAAAATGCCTTTAATATTTAGATATTGGAATTATCAAAGATTATAAAATAACAGTGTTCTTTGTGTTTAAAGAAATAAAACAGGCTTGAAAATATCTTCAAGCAACAAGAGTCTATAAGAAATGACCCAGCATATCTGGAAAAGAACGAAATGGAACTTCTAGCAATACAAAACAATGTCCAAATTTTTAAATCCCTTTGGTAGATTTAACAGCAGATTAACACAACTAAAGAGAGAATGGTTAGATTTCATAAAATCCAAGACAACATAAGATGCATCATTATTTCATGAACATTAAGAAATAAAAACAAATGTCCCCAATTAAACTATAGCATAATCCTTTCTTCTCTCAAAATGTTTAATTTATACTTCCTGAAGCTTACACATTTTTTAAAAATCTATACTGAAATATCACATTTGTGCAAGCATAAAAAGGAAAACATGATTGGAATAAAATGGTTAAAAACGGTCCTAGAAATTCTTTGCAGCCAGAGTCTGATTCTTCTGGGTCATTTTAACTCATTTTTTGACTGTGTTTTTCTCAAGCTTGTGATGCAGCATTTCTTAGAAAGTGCCCCATGATTGTTTGTAGGATCTTCTCCCAAGTCCTTAAGACCCATTCTGCAAGTTTTGATTCTGGTGCTTCCATGGCCTTACCAGAAATGATGAGTTTATAAAATGTTTTCCACTGAAATTCAATTCCATGGAAAGGCTTTAGGCAATGCCTGGGACTCATATTTCTTCCTTCCTCAGATTGTCCTTTTTTGTTGACTGGAACATTAAAATCCTACAGTGGTCAACTAAGTGCTGCCAAGAATAACAACCACATTCACACCTAGACAGTGGCAGTGATTAAAAGCCATCAACTGTAACATACAGTCTTGTTTCAGGATGCTAAAATGTAAAGGAAAAAAAAAAAAAAAAAACCCATGTATCTTAAAATGGATAAAATATGGTAGATGAGGACCTGCTCAAAAATTTTTGGTGTGTCCTTATTTCTATGGCAGCCAGTCTGTAGGGCTTTGAGGCCTTTTGTCTTATAACCCCTCTTTCCCATTCTTACCTCCTTGGCTCCTCCTTGGGGCCTGGGCTGAGGCTCAGGTGCTCCAGTCCTTGAGGAGGAAAAGCTGTGTCCAGCTGTGCCGCAGAAACCCAGCCCTCCTGCTCCCTCCCCCACCTCCCCTCCTGCTCCTCTTGTCATGGCTTCCAGCCATCTGGGCTCCCTGCTGTTGCCACTGCCTGAGCCTTATTCTCTTACTCTTTGTAGACGATGCTCATTTTCCATTTTGTCTTTCAGCAAGAATGCCTCCTTACCCAAGCTCGGTACCTTCACCTGGTCCCAATGTGCCTGCCCCTGTTGGAACACATCTCAGGGTCAGGAGGCCCCACACAGCACTGCTCAGACTCTTCTAAGAGCCTGGCCTCCCTTAGGTGCTTGTTAGTTGACCACCTCATGCAGCTTCGCTAGCTTCTTAGTACTGAATGCAAGAGTTAATGCATAGACGAACATTTTATCAAGTGGTAGTGTCTTTTGGCCAACACATATTTCTTAAATTCCTGCTCTCGGGCTGTGTGAGCAGAGCTCCTAAAGGGCCCTCCAGAGCTGAGTCGCCTGGTCCTGGTTCTCCAGGAATATTCATTAGAGTGTACCCCCAACTATGAGAAGAGTGCACAAAGACATTTTTAAAGTCCTTGGACAGTGTTTGAAATAGCATTCTTAAATTTTAATAATGTATTTGGTAGCTCTGATAGAAATAATTCATAATTATTTTATATATTATTTCTACAGCATTTCAACTGTAATTTTTCCCCTCTTATAACTGATTCAGGCTTCAATTTTGAACATAGGACTATTACCTTCTCATCTTATTATAGATCCTGTGGAAATAGGATCCCGAATGAGCCTTCTTTGTATAAAATTATGTAAAACATCTACCAAATGTTCAGAAATTTGCTTTTACATATCATTTACACATTGTTTCTTCCATTCATAATTGAGTCAAGGGAAGCATGATTTTTCTATTGGCGAGTCTTTTCACAACTGGAACATTTGCTTGCAAACTCTCCCTCTCCAGCTGCCACAAGCCTGAGACATCTTTCTTAGTCATGAACTCATATGGAGTTTGATGGGGTCACATGAAAGAATGGTTTAAGGTCTATGTATTAGTTTTTTCCTCTTGCTACGATAAATTACCTCAAACCTGGTGACTTAAACAACACAAATATATCATCTTACATTTCTGGTGGTCCGAAGTCTGACACAGTTCTCACTGGGCTACAGTCAAGGTGACAACCAGGTTGCCTTCATTCTGGAGGCTCTAGGAGGGAAATTTTCCCTGACTTCCCAACTTCTCCGGGTACCTGCACTTCTTTGCTCTCTGCCCCTTTCCTCCTCCCGCAAAGCGGGCAATGTTGCATCTCTGATTGTTCTTCCACAGGTACATCTCCTTCTGACTCTCTTCCCCCACTTTTAAGGATCCCCACGATTGCATTGGGCCCACCCAGATAATCCAAGATAATCTCCCCAGCTTAAGGTCATTTTTTTGGCAACCTTAATTCCATCTGCAAACTTAATTTGCCTTTGCCACAAAA
The DNA here is from genome assembly GCF_009762305.2 of Zalophus californianus. Taxonomy (NCBI): domain Eukaryota; kingdom Metazoa; phylum Chordata; class Mammalia; order Carnivora; family Otariidae; genus Zalophus; species Zalophus californianus. The sequence continues at coordinate 18,992,403 of NC_045609.1, forward strand.
CAGAATGCATTCACGGGTTCTAGGGATTAGGATGTGGCTATCTCTGGGGGGGCCATTATTCTGCTTCCTCAATCTGGATAACATGGGAACTGGGCAGGCATGGAGAAGAGCGACAGCATCCATCTGAGAACTGCTTCCCGGCCCAAGCACACACCCAGGAAAGAGCTACGGCAGAATTCTTCTTGGGGGTATTTGCTGCACATCACGAACCTGTCACTGTCAGTGACCTAGGTTTGTGACAAGAGTGTCCAGGCCCTCTTGCTTTCCAAGAACGTCACTCCCACAGCAGATGCACCAGTTCCACTGTGCTTCATACTTCCAGCTTGGTTTAAAATGCGGAGACTGCCCCCCTGAATCTCAAAGGGGATAGATATCAGGATTGGAAACTGGAAAGGTTGAAAACTCAACAAGCTCTCCTTTATCATTCAAATTCTGCTCAAATTGAACAACTTACCAAGTTGCCTCCGTGCCACCCTGTTGGTTGTGGAGGGAACATGGCGACTCTGTTTCGTGGTCTGCATTAAGCAGGGTGGAGTCATGGGAAAGACATGCACGCTTGCTAGTTTAAGCAAAGAAGGATTTATTTAGGGTTTTTAATGGTTTACAGGATCAGGGGGAGAGCTGAGGAAACAAACTGGAGGCCAAACTTCTAGGAACAACACCCAAAGTCACACTCCAGACCCGGCCACCAAAGTCGCTGCAGTTGCTGTCGCTCTTGGGGGGCTGCTCACTGAACCCGGAATCCAGCCCCAGACCTGCAGTCCCTGGAGCTACCCACCACGCCGGTGTCTCACTAGAAAGCTGCCTTCAGGAAATCCAAAAGCCGTGACACAGCTGCTGGACTTAGAACCATGATCTTGACCACCATGATGTCACACCCCAAAACTGCATGCCCGCGTCCAGCCTCCTGCTTCACTTAGCTCAGCTCTGAAGTCAGGTGTTCCAGGAGGGACGGTGCTTGGCAGAATCCGACCACATCTGGACTCAGGCCGGCACAAGGTAGTGGTGAAGGAAAGCTCTTGGGAGAGTGCTGGGGGAGATAGTGAGCGATTAGCCCATGGTGCTGACGGTCATCATCGGTGAGAGGGTGGACAAGATTTAGCCCGAAGCCCCAGTAGGACCACTACGGAAGGCGATTCCCCAGCATGATGGTCATCAGAATGGAATCTGAACCAAGACTGCAAAGTGCATGCTGCCTCGTTCTCTTTTCCTGCTTTACATCTTTCCTTTTCAGCGACATTTCCTAAGCTCGTGTTGGTCTCATGTTTGCGTTGGCTCCTGTTTTAGCTGAACTAGTTCACTGATTCCGGCTTTGTGGCCGCCCCAATGATACATGTACATATTTTGCCTGCGTATGGCTATCTTTTCCTTTTTTCCTTGAGGAAAAATATATCAGCCTAGAGTCCATGGCATTAATCCAGATAAAACAGCACAGCAGAATGGCCACCACCAGCAGGGCTCTCTGGTTGACTCATGGGAATTGGGAATTAATGACCAAATGTAAACAGTGGAGGGGTGCCAACTGAGGCCCTCTTCTAGCACACATCTCCTGTGGCATGTGAAAAGAGAGGCTGGGAAAAGCCCCGCTGTGGGCGCCTTGCCATCCCTTGCTGCTGGCTTACTGCCAGTATCACTCAGGGTGCAGTGATGTCTGCTTTTTAGAAACAACATTTGCTTGCTTGCTTCTCTAACGGCCCCCTCTGATTGAGAGTCACCGATAAGGCACAGGCTCCCTCTATTAGTCAGGGCTTAGGCCTATTTGCCACGTTGCAGAAGTGTTCCGAAACTCATCACCAGGGGCTGGGTACCAGTGAGTGAGGGCACACGGCATTCTTAAAATGTGCTGCCTTTAGCTTCCTCATGCAGAACAGCGGGTCCTCCGCTGACCTCACCTGACCAGGATCAAAGGTAGATGATACATACCGATGGGTAATAGATGAGAGGTCCAGGTGATAGCAACGATGGCGGTGACAGACAGCGGTACAGATGTGAACATGTCACGGCATCAGGTCTTCGGGAAGCCTGAACAATCACGCACGTGCTTGCCGCCAGGCCTCTCCCTGTCACCTCTGGCTGCTTGTAGGAGCTTCTGCTCAGAAGCTGCTGGAGGCATCAGGGACCTCGCAGGGATGCTGCGGCCATCTCCCTCCCCTGCTAGTGTCCCTGTGGGGCCCCGTGTCTGAGCGTTCCCACAACCACAGCACCCCCCCCAGCGCACCTAAGGACACAACATTCCCTCCAAGTCTCATAGCCCCAACCAACACCGTGTCCTGTGCAGAAGCAAGTGCCTCTTCCCGCATCTGTCACGCTTCCTCATCTGAGCCCTGAAGCAAGGGGGCGTACTCCCAGAGCCGTGCAAAGAGCTTCCTGAAAGCATCCCCTTCACTCTGCCTGTGGCCCCTCTCCGCATGGCTCTGCCTGTGGCCCTGGGCCCTCGTGAGCTCACAGCCGGGGTGCGTCCCTGAGTCCTTCTCGCCAGTGCTCTCCCCACCACCCCCAGCCCCTCCCCGCCCCTCCTACCTGCAGGTCTGTGTGCGCGGGTCCCCTGGCTATTGAGCGTGCTCCTGTGTGCTAGCTTGTCGGAAAGCATAGTTCAGGCTAAGCCAGAAGCCCTCTATTGGCTCAATGGAGGAGACGGAAAGGTCTGAGCCTCTGGGCAAGCACGGGGTGCTGGGAAAGAGCAGGTAGGGGTGGAGGGGCTGGGGAAAGAGCTGGCCTTAGGAGGCCATATTCAGTCTGCAACTCTGCCAGACGACAGTGCCACCCTCCTCAGGCCCCTCCTCTGCCCAGTATCTTTTCTAAACCCCAAATGAGACCCGTGTCTGGTCCTGGGACCATGATGCACGGTGGCACAGGGGTAGGCTCTGCGTTCAGCCGCAGACCCAAGCGGGTCAGGAGTGTTTCCAGGACCAGTTTACCCCCGCTCCAATCGGGATGATGAAGGAGCGCCCACACCTCTGCAGGTCCCAGTATGCCAGAGGACTGATCACCTGATCCAAACTGAAGACAGGGGCCAGCCCAGGAGACACCAACACTGAGTAGTGCTTACATGCCTTTGAGGGCATTCTCCTTCCCGGGTATGGCTTGAGATGACAGGGCAGGAAAGGCAAGAGGCAGAGAGAAATATTTGCTTTGGCAACAGGTTTTTGTATTTTTCTGGAAGGTTGCATCGAATATAAGGCCCAGTGTAAGTCTCAATTGTGGTATGAGTACACGGACCCAGGAAACGTTCTAGATTTGACAGAGTTGCCATAGTATGTCCTGCTCTTGCCACTTAGAGGGGCTGGGGACAGACCAAATCTTCCTAGTGCACGGCTCTCCAGCCTGAGCCTGTGGGTCTGGTTCAGTCCAGCCTCCATCTACACCCCGCCGGCCACAGCAGCAGAGAGGGCTGTTAGGAAACAGGCCACAACAGGCCTGCTAGGAAACTAAGATGATTTCTAAATGCTGCAAACTGTCAGCCCACTAGGAAATTCTTAGTGCCAATGGTCAGGAAAAACACACAGATTGTTTAAGCAAACCAAACATCTCTCAACTCCTTCTTTTGGTTGGCTTTTGCTGTTTGTTCTGTGTGGCTGCCTGGAGACTGGACCCAAAGTCAAGAAGAGCTAGTGACTTATGCTTTGGCTAAAGTCCCATGGTTTTTTTTTCCAAACCCAAGTCTGGAACTTGCAAAAGGACCAACTCCACATGGCACTGGGCCTTCCGGGTGTCCTTCAAGGAGTAACGCCCAGCACTAACGGCCCTGGGTTTTCAGGGCTTTTTCTGGAGGGAGAGCATGGGGAGGACTGCCTTATGCACAAAGTTTTTGTATCCACTCAAACCAGCCAGTTGTTGCATTTCAGTAAATGCTGTGTGCGCCTGATGCTTGGGCCTATTTATTTATTTATTTATTTGACACAGAGAGACAGTGAGAGAGGGAACACAAGCAGGGGGAGTAGGAGAGGGAGAAGCAGGCCTCCCGCGGAGCAGGGAGCCCAATGCGGGGCTCAATCCCAGGACCCTGGGATCATAACCTCAGCCCAAGGCTGATGCTTAATGACTGAGCCACCCAGGCGGCCCCACTTGGGCCTCTTTAAAGTTGTGCACATTTATGTTAGTGAGGGGAAAAAAACCACTATTATTTCAACCACAAAAGTTATCTTTAAAGTCAAAACAACCCACATTCTAGATGACCAGAACGTTTTCTTCCTCTGCACACTTCTAGATCCCCATCCAGTTTTGTAGCCGGATTTTCCGCGGCCTGGGACTGCAGTGTGCAGGAATGGCCGAGCAGCCCCTTTATTCTAACTCATTACTCATCAAGAAAGAGGTCTTTTATCACGTCAGGAACCTGGAAAATGCTCTCTCTGCTGTGGCCATGCTGTTAAATAATGATCTCGTGTAACAAGTAAAAACAGACCGGCTGCTGGAATGAGGCAAATCCCCACCCCACACACAGCCTGCGCCCCCATCAGACACAGGAGGGCTGCGAGTGGAGAGCCCACGGAGGCCCCAGGTCTTTGTGAAAATGAGCCTGCCACACCCCTCCGGAGCCACCCTGGCGTAGTTTGGACGACACCAGGAAATAATGACAACGGAGCCTCTTTTAAATCACGTGTCTGGTTGAATTTAACAATAGCCCCAGAGGTCAAGGAGAGCCACGAGATAGTTGTTTGAAAGCAGAAAGAAGATGGGCTCATAGTCCAGGCTCACTACCAGCAGCCCCAGATAATGATCCCTCCACCTGCCACCGTGGCCGGACAGAAAAGTGAGCCTCTGCATCCAAGACCCGTGTCCTTTGTTTTCCTTCCCGGGTGTTTTCTGAATCTTCCAGAACAAACACGCCTTTCTTGTCCCTTCACCCCTGCCTCTGCCCACGTTCCGGGTCGTGGGTAGGTCAGGCTGCCGGAGGATACGAGAGCGGGCCACCCGGTGGGGACAGATGGCACATACCGACCGGCCCAGTGAGCCGGGGAGCCCGTGGGCGCTGTGCCTTCTCTCGACCCTTCATCGGGCTCCACGGGGGGCCATCTAAGCTTTGTGAGCCAGCTCACTCGGGCTCACTCACGGCCCCCGAGCCACTCCAGGCTCCTGCCTCAGAGACTTTGCACTTGCCCCTAGCCTCCTTCCTCTGCCCGCACAGGCCTCCCCAGGCGGCCACGGAGCTCCGCCCTCCCCGCTGCGGGCGCCCGGCTGATCGCACGTCGGCAGCGAGGCCCCCCCACTATCCCGCCTCACTCGTCTTCCTCCGTAGGCCTCAGCGCCCCCCAACACCCTCTACACTCCCTCCTTTGTGCCACTGTTGTCCACGTCCGTCCGACCCCACCAGACAGCAGTCTCCGTGAGGGAAGACATGTTCTCCTCGCCATTGCTGCCTCCTCAGCAACCAGGATGTCTAGTCTACCCTCAGTGAAAATCAGTTTTTGCCTAGTGACGAAGCAATTGTGTTTTCTGCTCTTCTATCACATTATTTTCCTGTTTTCACAGAAGCATCGGCTGCTTTTCAAATCAGAAAAAAATCAACGAGACATGTATTTAACAATCTAATGGGGAGCGCCCTTGTGCCTGGCAGTAGAAGTCCCAGATCATGCGATCATGTTTAGGTGTAGGGCCCTCTGAGGATGTAACAAAAAAACTATGGATATTCTCCCCGGGGGGACAAAACGTACTTGTTCCTAAACACATATTTCTTCCACACCTTCAGGAAGGTCCCAGGCCTTCATGCCCCTCCAATTAAGACCCCTGGCTTTAGATCAGTGACCCTTTTTCTCCTTATGTCACTCCTCTCCCACAAAGATGCTTCAGGATTGTTGAAGAGGTCACTAAAATAACATTTCTATCTTTATGTGAACACATCGGGCACAGTGCTTACCATGACCTTGGATTCTCACTGAGGGAATTTGCCACCTGCTTTTGCTGAATGAGGTGGCAATGGTCCACTCCGTGTGCACCCCCCCCCCGCACCCCGCCCAGGAAATGGGCTGGAGGAGGTTAGGTAGAGGCATCACAGAGAACAGGGCCTGCAGGAGCAGGAGAACCTTCCAGGCCAGCTTCTGAGGCCTGCCAGTTACCATGGTCCAGGTGCTCCTGACTGGCCTGCTTGTCTTTTCTGCATTCCCATAAGGTCACTTTTGTCCTTAAAGTAACATTTTCCATCCCCTGAGTTGAAAGAACCTGAAAGAGACTTGGTTCCTCTCAACAGGTGGAGTACGAAGAGCACAGTGCAGGGAGCCCAACCGTCCCGGGGCCAGGGCTGCGGGCAGGGGGCTTCTCCTTGGCAGAGGGAAGGGTCCCATCAGCAAAGCTGCCATGGGGCCAGCCCGGGCTCCGCGCTGCCCACGCTCCCTGCTGAGGTCCTAGGCTCACCGACGGCTTAGCTCCCCGTGGCTTTCAAACTCTGTTTGATGAGAAATTTACTATAGGTGCGTCTTTGAGATTCCCATAGGAAAGAAATCAAGACAAATAAAATAAAACATAAAAATAAAAAATGGGGATAGTGATCTGTTTGCCTTCTCCAGTTTCATACCATTGGGAGTCACTTTCCTATTTCCAAACTCCTACAAATTAGTGCTTACATTTTGACTGCACTTCTCATTCCATACCCCCAATGTCACCAGCAACTCTCTCCACCCCATCTTAGCTGTCCTGGTGTGGATCCCAAACCTCGCTTCATAAACCTGCACCTCTGCCCCTGGGATGCCCCAGCACCCTGGGTGGCACACGGGTAGATGCTAAGTTAATTCTTCTTAATCATCAGTGGGTGTCCAGCATGGCACTCCGATGGCATTTGCAGACTTTCTAGTCCCCAGTCCTGGCTCCTGGCCCTTTCCCCCCCCATCTAGCCACCCTCAGTCCACATAGGAGAAGCCATGACCTTTCTGATGGCTTTTGGACCTTCTAGCCAGGAAGGGTGTTTTGTACTTGGTGCTTTCAACTTGGCATGGCCACCATACAACCCCCTTCTCAGGGGAACAGCCAGAAGCTGGAAATCTCTGCCCGTTCAGCAGCCCTGGGAACTGGACTAAATCCTGAAGAGCAGGATTTCTGTCCTTCTCGTAGTGACTGTGTGATTGGGAGAGAGATTGACTCCTCTGGTCCTCAGGTCTGTCATCAGTAAAGTGAGGTCACCACGCCTGCCTCCCAGGGTTGATAGACTCATACGTGATGAAGGGCATCACAGCACCTGTGAGCAGCTCAGGCAGAGACAATGCTCTGTGCTCACAAACCACTTCATGAACATGGCTCATAAGGTTATGCATCCAGCTCCTCTATGTCTAGGACGAGCCATGGCACTGGCTCTCGACAGTGGCATGAGGACTGAAATGAGGGATATCACATCTAAGCCTGGCCCATAAATCAGCTTCCTGCACACCCTCCCTCATCCCCTTCTGCTATAACCTGGAAGGCCATGTGTTGGACTGATGGTCCCCCAGGATGGAAGGAGACAGATCGTTGAACAACTGTGTATAGCAGAGCCTTCAACCACATCCGGATGTGACATGAGTGAGCAACAGAGTTTTATTGTGACAAGCCACTGAGATTTCAGAATTTCTTTATTTTGGTGGCCTTGCTCGGTCTACTCTGATAAAGGGGGCAACGGGTAGCCTATAGGCCAAATGTGTTTTGTTTTGGACCAGGCAAAAATTTTTTAAATTGGAATTTAAGTGCCCCACAGTATATGCTTGCTCATTTGCCACAATCCCCACCACTCCCTATTGCTTTATACCAAGCCACTTTGCATGTTTACCTGCTTATTTCCATTAAACATTTGAGTTTTCAGGCCTAAAAAGCTTTGGATGGAAATCAGTGTTTGATGAATGCTTCAGATCTGTGTTATCTTGTCCTGTGACATGTTTAGGAGGATTAACAGAGGCTCACTGAAGTAAAAGGAGCAGCATAGCCTATCAAGAGCTGGGGTTACAAGATGTAGTACGGCGTGGTAAGACATGATCTGGCTTATAAATCAGATGCTTTGGTTCTGGTTTTGGCTCTGTCACCTAAAAGCAGCATGACATCCACCAAATCATATGTCACCTCAATTTCCTCATTTTCAAAATAGAGATTTTTTGCTTTTAAGATTTTATTGGTTTACCTATCGTGGAGAGAGACAGCAAGAGAATCTGAAGCAGACTCCATGCTGAGTGTGGAGCCCAACTCGGGACTCAATCCCCCAACCTTGAGATCACGACCTGAGCCGAAACCAAGAGTCTGTCGCTCAACCGACGGACCCACCCAGGTGCCCCCAAAATAGAGATTTTAAATGAACACTCTCTGAGGTCTCCTTTAGCTTTAGAATGCTGCATTCGTCAGCTTGGGACACCATAACAAAACACCACAGACTGGGGGGGCTGAAACAACAAGACATTTATTTTCTCACATTCTGGAGGCTGGAAGTCCAAATCAAGGCCCAGCCTGGGCCGGTTCCCAGTGACAGCCCCCTTCCTGGCTTGTCAAAGGCTGCCTTCTTGCTGTGTCTTCACAGGGCGGAAAGCTGTGGTGTCAATTCCTCATCTTATCTGGGCACCTGCTCAGCATATCAGGGCTCCGCCCTGTGACCTCATTTAACCTCTGTCTCCTCCTCACTTCCAAGTACACACACTGGGTGTTAGAGTTCTAACATATGAGTTTGGGGGGCGGGGGGACTCAAGCATTCAGTCTGTAATAGATTCTGTTTTCTTCAGGATGTTCAGAGGAGGGAATGGATAAATAGTATTTTTGTGTGTCCAGTGGGGTGGAGCAGGCCGAGAAGGTGATTGGCCAAACCTGCTGAGTCAAGGGAGTACTTGGGAGCTAAAGGTGTTCGCTTCTATTAAAAATGGTTACCCTCAGGGCCCGTGGGTGGCTTAGTCCATGAAGCATCCGACTCTTGGTTTCGGCTCAGGTCATGATCTCGGGCTTCTGAGATCTAGCCCTGAGTCCGGTCTGTGCTCAGTGGTGAGTCTTGTTTCCCGTCTCCCTCTCCCTTGGCTCCTCCCCCAGCCCACACACTCCTCTTACTTCAGTGAGCCACTGTTGTCCTCCCGGACATGCCACAGGACAAGATAACACAGATCTGAAATAAACAAATAAATAAATCTTAAAAAAAAAAAAAAAAAAACAATGGATATCCTCATTCCAAACAGCTTTGGGCCCAACATGTCATTCTGAGGTTGGCCTTGAAAGCCCTCTCTGAGATGGAGAAAAGTCAGCACTGCCCATGTGCGTCCCTGGCCCAAAGTCGGCCGACTTGAGCCCTTCGCCAGTTGTGCTCCTGATTTTCTCTTCAGTTTGGGACACAGACACTCCCTTGGTACAGACTTTAGGCTTTTTCCATTTCTCAGATAAGGGGCAATAATCCTAACCCACTAACAACAACAACAACAAAAAAACTATGAGAAATAATTAGCGGATGCTGACCAAAAAGTCTGAAATACACAAAGTATAAACAATGAAAGATTCTGAAATATAAAAGTATCTGTTTTGCAACACTTGGGTACGGCACTGGACACTCCGTCCCTTTGTCCAGTCTCTGCAAGTTAAAAAGTCCAGCGACACCAAGGGTAAGCTCAGAGTTCCCAGCCCCGTGATATCCATGGACTTGACAATCAACCATTTGGTCTCTTCAAATGTACAGAATTCCCCGAAGCACCTCTGAGGCTCTGAGGATAGATTTGGCATATACTGGCTGTTATTTATAGTACGTTGGTGACTTAGAAGAACATGGCATCTCACAGCAAGATACAGATCTTTTGCAAGACCATAGAATTCAGTGAGAAGCCAGGCCTTCCTCCCTCACAGTGTGTCTGTATGACTCTGGACATGTCATCTGACCTCTCAAGGCTGGTGCTAGACATCTGACAGTGCGAATGGGCAGGGGAGTTTGACTAGAAGAAAGCAAAGGAGCTCTTAGCAACTGCCTGCATTTTTAAGAGAAGGTGTTTTAAAAGCTGAGCTAAAGCTATCTCAGCAGGTCCAGGAAAGATGGCGCCTTTGTGTGGGGATCTGGAAGTATCCTGGGTGAAAAAAAGCCCTAAAAGGTAGAGTCTGTTCAAGAGACCTGGGGTCTGCTGAGGTAACAGTGTCTTCTTCAGATAGCCCTGTGCCTGGCCCATAGACACTGTCCAGATATCACAGCTGACATAGAATAGGGGCCCACAGGGCAGGAAGGTCACAAAGCTCTGAAGCCAGAAACAGAGTAAGGCGTATCTGCGGGGGCTGGGGTCTCTCATCACGGCAGGGACCCTGGCCCACGGCCATGCAGCAGGAGTGGAGATACCCCCTGAGCCAGGACATGGCATTTACCAGTCCTTTTGAGGCTCCTGAGAGACCAAAGGGAAGAATTTGGTGTTGATCCGGCCAGCAGCTGAGTCGTAAAGGATTCCTTCTGTCTGCTAAGATTATGCTCTCCAAGGAGGGAAAGATGGAGTCTACGTGTTCTTAGTACATTCCCCTCTTCTTCTGTGCTCTGATAGCCTACATCAACCCTGGAAACTGGCGACTTACGCACAGACCTGTGCCATCCTTTAAAGCACAATGAAACATGGACACCTAAGGGAGGCTGGATCTACGGGGTCCAAGACAGACTGGGAACTGAGTCAACCGGGATCCCCTGGAACAAGGCGGGCAGTAAACAGATGCATACATGAATAAATGGAAATGGAATTTCTATTATCCAAACACCCACACGACCGGCGAGTTAGATTTATAGCAGGACTTTGGGAAAGATGACTCCCTTGGCGAAAAAGCTTGCTTCGGTCTCCCTTAACGGCAGGACACCTACTCACCACCCTCCAGATGCCCTGAGCTCTCTTTTCTTCCTTTCACCTGCTCTTTAGCCGCCTCCACTTCCTCAACACCCACTCCCCATTAACCCACTGCAGTCAAGGTCATACCCCCACCATTTACTGGAAGGCTTTCCACAACCACAGATGACCTTCTCATTGCCAGATGCAATTTTTTAACGCTCACTCCTCGAAAGCTCCTTAACTTCCCGGTGAAACTCTATCCTCTCTGTCTTGGCTGGCTCTTCCCCTCTCAATACAGCCTAAGTTCTTCACAAGATCCTGTCCCTGGCCCTGTTTTCTTCCTTTTGCCCTCTCTCTCCTGTCTCCTTGGCGATTCCTTGCCCTCCAACGGCTTTTCTCACAGCTGTGCGGAGCTCTCGGCGCTGGATACCCTCCCAATCAGAGGGCTGCATTTTTGGCCATTTGAACGCTCCTTGTACATCCCTCAGTCACTTTCCAGCATTTCTCTTCCAAGCATCCAACTCAAATGTTTGCTGCTTTAAAAAATACTTCTCTTTCCTTTATTCTTAAGGAATATTTTACTCCTTCTGTGTTCGGAAGGCACCTGAATAACTGAATTCTCACTGAGCCCTTACTCAATCATTTCTGTGATTCTACCTTTGAAACCCCTAGCCAAGAATCTCACTTCTGACCATGTCAGAGTAAACCAATGGGGATCTGAGCAAAATACATGGAATGGCTATTTTCAGACGTTGGACAATAGGCAGGAGGACTATGGATCCCTGAGCAGAGCAGGGAACTATAAGGGTGCAGTCAGCTGAACTCACGCAGGGCCAGGACATATTCAAGCCCCAACCAGAAAAAAAAGGGAGACACGTGGTAAACACTGTGAAACCCCAAAAGGCTGAGTCTTTTCGAATGCTGTTTCTGTATCTATTGAGATAATTATACAGTCCTCCACATAGTGTGGTGCTAATATGGTGGTAAGGATTTTTACATCTATATTCATGAGGGAAAATGGTTAACGGTTTTTTATTCTCCTAATGTCTTTGTCAGGTTTTGGAATTGGGGGAAGCTAGCTTGGCAATGGTCTCCCCTCCTTTGTTTTTAGAAAGAATTTGTGTAGGCTTGGTATTACTTCTTCTTTAAATGTTTAATGAATTTCAATGTGGAAGCCTTCTGGGCCTGGAGTTTTCTTTATGGGGAAGGGTTTTCATTCTAAATTCAATTTCTTTAATAGATATAGGTGTGTTAGGAATTTCTAGTTTTTCTTTTTACAGTTTTGGTAATGTGTCTTTCAAGGAGTTTGCTTCTTTCACCTAAGTGGTTGTATTAATTGGCATAAAGTTGTTTATACTATTCTCTTAGTACCCTCTTAATGTGTGTAGCATCCAGTTGTGATGTTCTGTCTTTCACTCTTGTTATTGGCAACATGCCTTCCTTTTTTTTTTTAATCTAACTAACTCGGGATTTACTGGTCATTTTAAAGAACCAACATTTTGGTTTCACTGATTATTTTAGTTGTCTTTTTTCTATTTCATTGCTTTCTTATTTTTTCCTTCTACTTACTTTGAATATGCTTTATCCCCCTTTTTTAGGCTTCTTGAGCTCAGGGATGTAGACCTTGTTATTTTTCAAATATAAGCACCTAAAGTTATAAACTTCCTGATAAACTTTAGCTATGTGCCACAAATTGTTATATGCTGTGTTTTTATTATCATTCTGTTAAAAATAATTTTACAGTGGAGAAACTTAGGAGAGCCCACATTATCAGATGAGCAACATGAACTTCATCAGTAATGGGATAAATAGAAATCCTGTGCTATCTGATACAACGCAATGAGAAGAACACAGCATTACTTCTGTGATATTCTTGCTAGAGTTGCACCATCTGAATCCAAATATGGATTCAGACAAATACACATTGAGGGTTATTGTATAAAATAAATAACCTGGGAGTGCCTGGGTGGCTCAGTCGGTTGGGCATCTGATTCTTGATTTTGACTCAGGTCATGATCTCAGGGTCATGAGACGGAGCCCCATGTCAGGCTCCGCGCTCAGTGGGGAGTCTGCTTGGGATTCTCTCCTGCCCTCTCCCTCTGCCCCTCCCCCCACTTGCACAAGCACTCTCTCTTTTTTAAAAAAAAGAAATAACCTGTAATCTTAAAATATTATAGTTAAAGACTGAGAAACTCTTCCAAAATGAAGGAGACTAAAAAGATATGCCAACTAAATGGAACATGTAATTCTGATTTGTATTCTTTTGGCATTGAGACATTGCTGGAATTTGAATGGGATCTGAGGATTAGATGGTAGAAATGCATCAATATTAATATCCTGATTTGATGGTAGGAAACACTAAAGGTATTTGGAGGAATGGGGCATCTTGTTGGCAACTCAATCTGAAATGGTTTTAAAATATTCTTTGGATCATACTTACAATTTTCTACAAGCTTTTTGTCTGAGTTTTTAAAAAATTACCTCAAGCCAAGGGAAAAGTTTTACTGAGAGAAAGATCTATACACACAAGAATAGCTACATATGATTCCTCTTATATTCTAGAACATATTCAAGGCTAATCTGTAGTGACAGAAAGAGATCAGTGGTTGCTTGGGGGTAGGGGATGGGAGGTGGGGATGAGAGATTGTGAAGTGGCAGGAGGAAAATTTTGGGGCTGATGGAAATGTTCTGTATCTTGGTTCTGGTGATGTATACATGCATATACATTTGTTAAAAATGGATGCATTTTAAAGAATATAATTATATCATAAATAAAGGTGATTTTAAAAGACCAGAATGTGGTCTCTGTCACCATTTTCCCTGAAGGAATCAGAGGTTCTTGGAGAAATGGCTAATTTTTGTGTGAATCAGGTCCAAGATGAGCTTGGGAGACCTTGTTTTACTAGAAAGTAAGGAAACTTTCAAATATTAATGGAGTCATATCAAAAGGACATAAGAGACCATTTGACAAGGACTCACTTGCCAAGGTCACAACAGTTTAAACATCAAAAAGTATAGTAATTATGATGCTTGAAATATGTTGAATCAATGAAAATCTGTTAATTCACAATATTTTTTAAAAAGCATAAAGTAAGGAAAACTCATTTACCACCCCATTTGAGGTAGATATTAAAATAATGTCTCACTTTGAAAATGGGTAATTAGGGGAAAGAGGTAAGCATTTTCTTGTCTTTAGTAGGCAATGGATGTTGGGATATTTGAGCAGTTCCAGTGGATGAGATAAAATGATACTTTAATAATGCCAACTCATATATATATAGGATGAATTATAGAATTATTTTGAAAAATCACTACATAAGCTTTAGATTTGTCTGTTGATGTTAAAGCCATTATGTGAAGAGTTGATGGAGAACTCACTGTACATTCAGGAATACCTTATGAAATGTGGTCATAAAGGGAAAATACAACTGTAAAATGAGAGATTAGACTTTGATCACTCTAATCCAGTCATGGGTCAAGCAGGTATTATGGGTCTTCTGACCAGCTATGACCTATTCTAGCTAACAATGTTCAGATATAAGCTCCATAAAGTACAGCAGATAGTCACCAGAAAATAGGATATCCTGCAGACAGCTGGCTTAGTCACTTCAGCAAATCAATGTAATTTTAAAAGGGGCTGTTCTAGAATAAAGGAGTCTTAAGGGACATAAAAAACAAGTTGCCATCTTGGATTTCATGCCATTTAGATAAAGCAGCAATAAATGTAGTGTTTTGGCTAATTGGAAAAATTTGAATATGATTTGGTTATTCTTTATGAGTTCAAAATTTATTGAAATGAAGGAGTGAAGACTGAAAAAAATTACAGTACAGTATGTACAATTTGATCTGATTTTCATTAAAGATACATATATAAACATGGGTTACATGTATGTGCATTTGTGAGTGAAGATATACATGAACAGATAGTATTACAGTAAAATCTCATTTTGGTAAAAAAAATAGGTACCGTGTATATATGCATGTATCTTTACCTACCTAATATATATATACATACAACATTATCTTATTTTGGTTAAAAAAGTATATATATGTGCACACACACACACACACACACACACACACATATATATATATAGAAGAAGAACCAGGAGGATATGCCCAATCTATTAAAAGTGTGATATCTGGGTGGTGGGAATATATTATTTTTATCACGTTTTTGTTTTTTAACTTTAAAAAAATCTTAGTCCTCACAAAGCACACATGCAGCAGCTTATGTAAAAAATAATGTAGTTGGAGGTTGGGAAGGACTCTGCTATACACAGTTGCTCGAAGATCTGGCTCCTTCCATCCTGGAGAACCACCATCCCCAACACATGGCCTTCCGGGTTGTAGCAGAAGGGGATGAGAGAGGAGTATGCAAAACAGCTGGCTTATGGGCCAGGCTTTTATAACAACAAAAAGTTATTGTTTCAAAAAGTTTTTATTCTGACCGTGCTTCTGCATTATGTTAGTCCCTAGTCAGGCCTTGAGCCATCTTGCCTAAAATACTGCAGTGGACCCCAACCTTGATCTGAAACCACCACAATCCATCCTACAGCTCACTACCAGGTTAATCCCCCTAGAAGGGAAATACCAGCAGAGGGACTCCACTGAGGAATGTATATCCATGGTTCCTACCTACACTGTGGTGGGCCTGATATTCTCATTCCTCCAGGACTGGGTTCTGACCAGCATCTCCTAGCTAATCCCCAGTGCCCCCCTCATCTTGCACCCTGCTCGGCCTGCCCAGCACCCCTGCCCCAGCCTCGCACTGACCCCTGTGCCCACAGTCCTGCTTGAGACACCAGGCTGCACCTGTGGGAATTCTGCCTTCCCTCCCGTGCCCAGCTCTAGGGCGCCTTGCCACACATCTGGCATGCCCACCCATCCTATAAGCACCTTCCCTCTGACGTTCTGCATTTTATTTATAGCTTCTTTTACTTTAAGATTTTATTTATTTATTTTCGAGAGAGGGGGAGAGAGCACGCCGGAGTGAGCGGGGGGAGGGGCAGAGGGAGAGAAACAAGCAGACTCTGCCCCCTGTGAGAAGGGGTCACCAGGCTCCATCTCAGGACCCTGAGATCATGACCTGAGCCAAAATCAAGAGTCGGACGCTTAACCGACTGAGCTGCCCAGGTGCCCTTTATTTATGTTTCTAATGTTAACATTGATGTGTGTTGTCTGTCTCCCCTAATCAAATATCACCTTTTTGAATGCAGGCATTCTTATTCAGTTATACATCATTCATGGGATTGGTTCTATTTTTTGCATGAAGTAGTTCCATAAAATAGTAAATAGACGAACAAATGATGTTCTCTAATTGAGAGAAAATCCTCATTTGAATATTTTACCCAAGTTCTAAAATAACTATTTAAGGACAGCAAATTATACTTTTTTCTTAAAAGGGATAGAACGTACCCTCCATACTCACATATCTTACGAAACCAAGATCAGTAAATGAGCGTGAATGATATTCTCTGATCTGTGGTGAAGAGCGGGTGTCAAAATCAGTTCAGAGGACTCATTTGTGTCTCCTCTTTTGAAATTGCACTCTTAATGCCTGACGGATAAGGTGGGATTATCCTGTTTCTCAGTCACTTTGTCTCTCCCTTGTAACTACAGTACTGCGCGCTGATTTCCTTCAACTTGGCAAATCCCTTCAGGCTTAGAGATAAGGGCTTGTGGGGAAAGAGCAAAGAGCCAGAAGTCTCAGTCACCAAAAGGAAAATGGTTCTTGTTTCTGTGGAGCAGATGAGGCAGTGGTCCTGCAGGGACGCACTGGCAACAGGAAGGGAAACCATTAGGGTAACAACTCTTAACCTCAGGAAGACAAATACAATCTCTCTGAGTTTCCCTTTCTTTCCCAAAGAAAAATAGTGAAAAAGTAGTACAGACGTGCCTCCCAGAGTTGTGGCTACAGTCAATGCAAAGAATCCCAGAGAATTCTCCAGAGCCTCCCGTCCACGAGCCAGAGCTTCAGAGAGAAAGGGGGTGACTGCCTCCACCATCAGCCCAACGGGCCTCCAGGACAGGGCCAGGTGTCATGATAGATAATATTCTATTAGGAAGTAGGGCAGCCTCTTGAGGTGGGCAGTGTGTGATCTCCATTTACAGATGAGAACACAGGCCTAGAGAAGCTACTTGTTATGGGCTGAATTGTGTCCCCTGCCTTCAAGATTCCCATGTTGAGGTCCTAACTCCAGTACCTCAGAATGTGACTATTTGGAGGTAGGATCTTTAAAGAGGTAACTAAGGTCAAATGAGGCCCTCAGAGTGGATGGTAGTCCAATCTGAGTGGTGTCCTTATAAGAAGAAAGTAAGACACACACGCACGCATGCACACACACACACACGCACATGCGCGCACACAGGGAAGACCAAGTGAAAACATAGGGAGAAGATGACCATCTACTAAGCCAAGGAGAGGCCTCAGAGGAAACCAGCCGTGCTGACACCTTGACCTCTGACTTCTGGCCTCCAGAATGTGAGGAAATAAATTTCTATTTTTAAGCCACCCAGTCTGTGGTACTTTGTTATAGCAGCCCAAGTAAGCTAATATGGTACTAGAAATGAGTAGAGCTGAGATTTGAACCCAATAAATCCGACTCTAGAGCCTGCCCTCGGAACGGTACCATAACTTCTCCCTGCGCCAAATGCACTGGATCATAGCTTACGAAGTGTGGCCTGGCTGCCGTGCCTTTCAGAAACGGCCAAAGAGACCTCCTAAAGATGGGGGTAGGACTGTCTCCGCAGCCTCCTGTCTTCTGAGAGTAAGCGTGGTGGGTTAAGAGACCAAGAGAAAACCCAGGAATATTAGAAAAGGGACACTTCCATCCCTCTCCTCTGTGTCTATGGAGTTCCAACAGCGATAACAATCCTGGCCTCTCTTCGGCCTCTCTTCGCCGCTGTACATTCTATTCTCATTCTTCCCTAGGGGAGAAGCAATTTAATTCGATCAGTAAATGTGGGATGAACTCTCTTCTCAGCTTCATGAGTTCTTCCCCGTGGGGCAAGCTGACTTGCAGAGAGCAGGCATTCTCTGCTCTTCTATGCCTGAGTCTTGCTGGGGTAGCCCCCTTGAAGTAGGGAAGCCTGGTCTGTCCTTATGATGTCTGTGCCCGGCTGAGAATGACGCCTAATTCTGAAGTTAGCAGGAATATTTTACTCTTGCACTTAGCCATGTCCTAAAATTAAACCCCTGAAAAAACTCAACACATACAACGATCCCCCACGTAATTATGCACAGCAAAGTCTGAGAAGCTCTGCCCTAGAAAATATGCCTTTTCGTTTTTGTTATCCCTGACTCCCAACCACTGAGAAAGGTGCTAAGCAACACT
The DNA here is from genome assembly GCF_009762305.2 of Zalophus californianus. NCBI lineage: Eukaryota > Metazoa > Chordata > Mammalia > Carnivora > Otariidae > Zalophus > Zalophus californianus. The sequence goes on from NC_045609.1 coordinate 19,010,446, forward strand.
ACCCAATAATTAAAGTCTCCAGGCCCTAAGAAGCGGCTTAACAACATCATCACATACCGTGAACGCTCAGATTTTCTTCAGTGACTTTTCTCCCACTGTAGGATGAATGTGCTGGACCTCACTCAAGGTTTCCAAGGGCCCTGCTGTTGGATCCTCAGACAACAGATCCTCCAGCAACAGCTGCACTTCTGGGAGGCAAGGTGTGTAGACATTAAGACAGACACCGTGTCCTTTGCATGGCTTATGATTTAACTGGAAAGAAAAGAGAAAACATATGTGAAATAGTGGGACAGGGCAGTTGGCCCAAACTGGGGGGAGTTACAGACTCTCAGAGCTCTCCAAGGACAGAGAGAAGTTCAAGGAACCAGCAGTCAGGGCAAGTTCAGAGAGAAGGCCGCTTAGCCATCGGGGTCAATGTCATGGCCCTCAGAATGCTTTCAAACAGAGACCTGGAGAGAGAAAAGACTCTCTTTCTGCCTGGCCACTCCCAACAACTTGAGTCATCCAAGGCCTCTTAGTTTCAGTTGTTGATGAGAAAATCCTGAGCCACATTTCTAGAAAAAGCTTTAAATACTTAACATTCTCATCATCACCTGGTATTCCCAGAGCATGTTTTCCTTTGATTTTTGCAAGCACCGCGAGGCGGGCAGAAATACCTCACAAGGAAAGAAGGCTGAGGTACGGGGTGATGTGCAGCTCAGGACTCCCAGCACGACCATCACACCCATGTCACAACACAGCTGTTTGTGTAACCAGCCCTGGATCGTCCCCCTCAGCAGCCCCGGTGCCAAGTGGCAGGAACTCACTCTGGTATCCCCAAGAATGTGGACGGAGTAGAGATTTCTGTGCCAGCATCACCAATTCCAGCTTTTCCTAGGTGGCATTCCAAAAGATCAAGCAGAACTCTATAAAGAACTCATAATTTGTCTCCCTCATACCTGCTGCGCCCAGCTCCTCCCTCACTAAGGAGGAGGAATGTTGCTCCGCAAAACCCCTAGCAACCCTTGGCGGGAGCAGCCACTATGAGGCAGCTCCATGGCCATCAATCATCATTATCATTCTTGCAATCTTTATCATCTTCTAGAGTAAAAGGGGCTGTGTGTTTTGTTCCATCTGACTGACAGATCCATTTATACAACTGTCTAAACAAGACTAAAAGGAAAATGCTCATTTGCTTTGAACAGAACCAAAAAACCCCGCAGACTTCTCAAGTTTAAAATAAGCTGAGCTGCTGATTTTAATATTAAAATTTGAAGTTAAGACTGCAAAGAACTGGGAAGGGCTGGCTTCTGGCAGGATACTGAGGGGTCCCCAGCGGGACTGCGCTGGGATTTGCTGTGATGAGAGAACATTTCTTTCTCCATTGTCTTCTAACTTTATTCTTACAGATCCAAATGTCTCTGACTTCCCAAACCCATCATTTGCACATGAATGGTGGGGTCTGGGCAGCAGAGGGGCCTAAATTAGACACACCCAGGCTAGCGCCACAAAGAGCAGGAATTCAAAACAATTAGGAAGAGTGGAGGAGATTGCCAGTAATGCAGTGATGAGTCCTGTTGTCTTTGCTACGCAACATTAAACTTTCTCAGCAACTTCCATTCCAACATCTTAGGTAGGAACCTTCAAAGGTAGTGGAGGGTCTTTCTTCAGGGGAGTGAAGGGGGAAAATCAAGGCATGGAAAGCGCAGGAGCTGTGTGCAAAGTCACAACAAAAGACACATTTGGGTGGGCCCCACATAATTTGGAATCTACTCAATAATATCAGTGGTCAGCTCGGTGGATGAGTTCTTTGGGTTCTTTGTTGCAGAGATGTATCAAAGGTTCAGGGGTAGCTCACAGAACCCCCTGAGGGCATGCATCCAGAATCGGTGCCCCCAGCACAGCACAACATCCCTCTGGGAAGTACCTTCTAAGCCTTTTAAAGGGGATTAAATAGGTTGAACCTTGGAGGTAAGCAATTCAACCTTCATAAAGATTGGCAATATAAACAGAACGAACTCTTCTGAGGAAATTATTCCAGGTGCCCCAGTCTTTACTCCAGTGCTCCTAACTGGACTGCTGATTGGTCCCAGAGATTTGGGGCCCAAACTGCCCCATATATTGGGTCTCTCCCCTTTGTCCCACTTGGACTTGATCGTTTCTGAATGGTTACCCCCTGGCCATGTGCCCCAACCTCATCCTGGCCACAGACCCATACCATAGCACTTTGTACGTGCTCTTCTGACATCCTATGACCCCTGCTGCCCTCCAGACCAAATTCTCCAGACCATATGGCTGTTCACATTGTCCCTGCCTCTTGATAAAGCCCAGGTGGGTCACCAGAGCCCCATGCTTGGGACTGTAGGTTCTTACTGATAATTCTCTCAAATATAATCTGACTTTAAAAAAGGAAAAAAAAAGTTCCATTGGCCTTTTGGAGCTCAGAACTACTTGGCTGCAATAGTTTGGGATCAAACCAGAGGTAAGTAGGTGGGTTTTAGGCACATGGTTACATTTCACAGCTGCACAGGCGGGCTCCACCGCCCATTGCTGAAAACAACTTGACAGGACATAACTCATCAAGTTGTTTTCATTTCTTCGTTTCCTGCAGCTCCAACCACAATCCAGACTAGAGCGTGCTTTTTTCCAGGATTCCACTCTCCTCCTTTAGTGAGATAGGAAACCCTTTCTGTCTGTCTTCCAGGAAGCCTTCGACAGTTCCAGAGGTAATTCTCTCTAGCCGAAGCAGGGAGGTGAAGATGAGAGACTGGTGTGCTTTCTGTTTAGGAACGTTGCTTGTGTTCCTAAGAGTTTAGTTTGGCCTTTCTCTCGACTCAGAGCTGACTTAGATAGCCCAGAGTGGAGACAAGACAGGAACGGCAATAGTTCTCAAACCACGGTGAACTTGGGAGTCACCATAAGACCCTGTTAAACAGACAAATAACCGGGCCCCGTCTCCAGAGATGTTGGTGCATTATGTGTAGGGCAGGGCCTGGGACATGCCTTGTTAACAAGTTTCTCAAGTGAGTCTGATATAAATGTTCTGTATGCCCCATTTTGAGAAACACTGAGCTAGGATTAGAGATAAAAAACATTCAATGTGTTTAATGCTGTAGAAACCATGTCTTTAATTTTCTGTATTTCTGATGCTTTAACATCTGGGACCTTGTTGATCCTGGAGGAACTGACCTCCTGGCATTGGTCACTTCCCAGAGATAGCAAACTATGCATGGGCAAGCCTGCTTTTCAAATGCAAACCAACAGATTCAGAGCCCACACTGAACCAAACTTAAGGTCCTCTGCCCTAATCACCCAGGGCCAGAGAACGAGGGACAACTGCTATATAGGCCCCAGAGCCCACTGAAATTGTTCAAACCAGTTAAACCTGTTCCTTTTTGCAGAAATCACAATAAAGGCTCTTGCCTACATTCCCCTGTCTCCCTCTGGCTCCTGACCAGTCCTGGTACTTTCTCATGTACCCCCACCATCTCGCCACCCTCCTGTGCCATGATGTGCCCCCTCCTTTTGGGAACTGTGAGTAACAAATGCTCTTTTCAATGTCAGTCATCTCCTGTTGGCCTTATTATGCTTCAATTTTTCTATTAATAACTGTATTTTTAAACACCTGCAGCTTGAATTCTGGATGGAGACGTCAGTCATGAGTATAAGAAGATAACTCAGAATTTAAAAAAAAAAAAATAGCCTAAGATGCAAATAGAGAGTTCAGAAAATCTACATTTGGGAGATGTGATGTCACCATGCCTGGTCATGAGGGACAGCTTCAGGGAGGAGGCAAACCCGAACAGGGCCTTGAGAGGAGCATGAGACTAACCAGAATGGCGCATGGTTCCTGGCAGTGTTCTGTGGTCTTCATATGCAGTAGCTTGGGTCTTGGACCCCCAACCACTGGGTAAGAGTCTCTTCTTCCTCAAGAGACGGCACCTTATAGAGATGAGCAGTGTGGCCACCAGAGTCACAGGCCTGGCTCCATCCCTTACCGGTCATGTGATCTTCAGTAAGTAACGTGGTAGCTCGCTTCCCATCCTTCAGTGTCCTCACCCATGAAATGGGAATAACATCAGTACCTTCTTCATTAAATGTGGGAGATTAAATGTGAGGATTAACTGTGTTAACATCCCTAAGCATTTGGGATGGTGTCTAGTTCTTATCAAGAATTTGTTGTTTATTGTTATCTCATCTTACTAATGGGGAAATTGAGGCAAAAATAAGTTTAAGTCACTTGCCCAAACTCACTCAGCTAGAGTTAGAACTAGACGGGAAGCAGCATTCTAACTATGGGGCTGAAATTTTAAGCCACTAGAGGAAGATACAGTAATCACTTTATAATGATAAATATTTATTAAATAAATGAAGGAAAGCTTTCCTTCACAAAGGAAATGACATGGCTCGGGACTGAGGAACAGAATGTTCACAGAGGATTTAAGGAATAAAGAGTGAAATAGTGTGGCTGGGTGAAAAGTAGGGGGAAATGTAAGTAGTAAGAAATAAAGTTGGCACCATATTGAGCTGCAAAGTCTCAAGAAAGAGAATGAACCATAGTCTGGAGGGGGCATGCCATGGAGACGTTTCATGCCTTACCAACATTGGCAACAAGAGGATTTGTGAAGACAAGACTGACGATATTTGGTGTGTGATGAGAACCTGGAAAAGCCAAAGAGGGAAGAGTCCTAGGCATGATCCCTGTCTTTCCTAAGTGTTAAGTAGAAATGTAATTTCTACTTCCCTCCATTTTCCCTCATAATTTAAGCTTAGCAATGGCTTCATTTCGAGACGAAGCCCATGCTAGCATATTGGTTTTAAGAAATCACATCCTTACTATGCTGTGATTCTAAACTAAAGGCTCATAAATAACACGGTTTTCTCTAATTCTTAAACCTGTTGTAACTAACACAAACTCATTAAGTCATCAGAATTTGTAAGGAAATTTGGGCACAGATAGTCAAAGTTGCAGTCATTTAGAATTTATATGTTAATATTTTGGAACTATAAGTAAATTTAGAGAGAACAGCTAATCCAACACTTCCTCCTATCAAAGCCAAAAACAGGGAAGGGTCTTGTCATTTGTTTGCTTGGCAGAGAAAAAGGAAAGCAGACTCCTGAACGCTTATCAAACATTTTACAACTTCTGTCTTTTCAGCAGGAAAAAAAAAAAAGTTTAAAAGAAAGTACAAGATTCAAGAAATGCTGATGGTTGGTGATTAGCAAAGAGTCATGAAGAAATGATAGTGAGGATGGTTGCGATTCATTTATTCCCTCAAAACAACTTGTTGGGTGCTTCGGAGGCCAGACATGGTTCCAGGCATAGGTACCAGCAATGAGCTAAGTGTCCCAAGACTGGTTCTCATGAAGCTGACTGTCTAGTGGGGGAGATAGATTTCATATTCACGTACATGCATATGTGCATGCACACAAAACGAATGTCAAGTGGTGAGTGCTAAGTACAGCCATACTGTGATGTGCCTCGAAGATGGAGAAGAGGATGATGACAGTGGCAAGTTGACAAGGTTGAGAGGACACGCGTAAGGCAGTACCACATGGGGAAATGGGCTTTTCTAGCTCACGTGGTCTGTGGGCACCAGAAGGCTTCACTTGTAAGAGCTCCTCCCTCTGTACCCGGGTCATCTGAAGGGCATCAATGGGTGGAGTCTGCTCTGGGTGGGTCTGCCAAGGGCCTGGTCCGGGGACCAAGGGTCTCTCCTGGAGGGGCCATCTTCATGTTCGTGCTTATATTCCCGATGCCTCCTGGTCCTCAATACTCAGGGCTCAGAACTCAGCAAGGAGGCAGCTGAATAATTCTGTGGATTTTTAATCGAATGTGGACAGGGTTCTAAAACCCCAGAAGAAGACCCTATTCCTGCAGAGTGGGGCTCTATGGGCAAGGACATCCCCCTGCAAGGGGCTAGGTCCATGCAGGACAGCAGCGGGGGGCTTATGGCTGAAGGGTTGGAGGCCTTTCAGGCTATTAGACAAGCTAGCCAATTGCTAAACATCCACAGAGCAGTCGCTGTGCACCAGGCTAAGAAGGGGGAGACTTAAGGTATGGCTAGGGCAGCACGCACTCTCGAGGCTGCCTCGCCCCACCCCCTCCAACCTTGAGGGCTTAAGTATCCAATGAACAGGCTCACTAGACGTGCTCAGGGAATCTCAGATCCCAAGGAATACCTCACTGTGCCCACTGCCTGCCTGTCCCCGCAGGGTCCCTGGGACTGGTCCCTAAAGTGAGGTCCCAGGCAGCAGCGGCAGCACCTGGACACATGTTAGAAATGCAAATGCTAGGGCCCACTGCAGACCTGTTGAGTCAGAAACGCTGTGATGGGGCCTAGCATCTGCAGTTTTGCAAGCCCTCCAGGGCACTCCCATGAACTCTGGCCTGCTGTGCCCTCTCCTTGGCAGAGGCTCCCACACGGTACGTGGGCTAGGTCCTGGCTAACACCACCCCAGCCCGATCTGGCAGAGCTGGCCTACAAATTCCTTCCTCTCCAAAAAGTTTTGGAAGAAAAACGTCCAGCCTTGCCGACTTCGCACTAGCCTGACTCCCCAGAATGACTAATAACAGCACAGCTTTCTTTTCCAGTGAGTGATCAAGACCAGAAAGGAGGTGAGAAGGAAGCTGGAGGAAAGGGCAGACAGCAGGTTCCGGGGGCTGAGAGGAGGTGGGAAGCGTGTGTCAGGCCCGTCACTGCCTCATCCCAGCTTCAAGGAAGAACAAGGAGAGCATCTCACTCCTACCCCAGGGAAGGGGACTCTTTTCTGAGACAGTAAGAGCAGTGATGAGAATAAAGTCATACGAATGAAGATCATGAAGACTTACAAAGATGTCAAAGCCAGTTCCGTACTGAAAGCACTAAGTATACACTCTGGAAGGGCCAAAATTTTATTATATTAAGAAATGGTCTCTGTTGTCAGGCTTCTTACAGATTGATTGGGCGGGGGGGAACACATTTCTTTTAAGAAGATTTTATGTAAAACCCGATATTTAAAACCAATACACTCTAACAGCATAACTTGAGGTGAGGAAGGGGTCAGCCCTGCAGGGCCTCTGCACTCCCAGGGGCCCTGAAACACCTCTACTGAGCTCCAAAGCATAGTTTGGAAACAGGTGGTGTTCAGAGAGGGATGGTAACTTTATGGAAAGCTCCAGAGCCTCAGAGAGACAGGGCCCAACCTGGAGTCCAGGTAGGACCATGGTCACCAACCCATGGCAACCAAAACACCAGAGCCCAGCAGGAGATGGGACATGGTGCTTTCCAGTTGAAAACTTCCTGTATTAGTCTGCTTGGGCTGCCATAACAAGGTGCCACAAACTGGAAGGCTTAACCCCGGATATTTATTTTCTCATGTTCTGGAGGCTGGAAGTCCATAGTCAAGGTGTTGGAAGGGCTGGTTCCTCCTGCAGCTTCTCTCCTTGGCTTAGAGAGGGCTGTCTTCTCCCTATGTCCTCACATGGTCTTCCCTCTGTGCATCCGTGTTCTAATCTCTTCTTAGAAGGATACCAGTCAGATTGGGTGAAGGCCCAGTCCAATGACCTCTTTTTTACCTTAATTACCTCTTTAAAGACCGTTTATCCAAATACAGTCACATTCTAAGGTCTTAGGGTTGGAATTTAAACATATGAATTTGGTGGGGAGACACAATGCAGCCCATAACCCTTCTCCAAAGTGCTTATCTTCACACCACATGGAGCAGGAGAATGCTCCAGGAACCACGGAGAGGCCCCAGGCAGGCCCACACCACCAGGCCACTACTCCTTTGGCCCTGATGGCCACACAGGGCCCTATTTCTCTGCCTCTCTGGGCCTGAGTTCTGAGGGATACTGCCTACTGCCCACAGGCCTCAGAATGTCCTGGGACCCTGAAGGGAACTGCCTGAGGCCATGGATTCTTTCTTTCTGCACTTCCTTCATTTCTGAAGAAATCCAATGGCCTCTGAACTGCTAGACTTTTGTAAAAGGGCACAAGGTAGTGAGGCAAGTGGGAGCAAAGTGGGAGCAGGGGCCGTCGCTGGCCCCTCCTGACCCGCCACGGACGGCGCAGCATGCAGTGTCCATCTGCAGTTTACAGGGCAGGGACCTGCCTACTGTAACTTCTCCGAAGCCACCCTGGGGAACCTCAGGGCTGGCGGAGCTGGTCTGACCATCACCAGGCTGAGCAAAGTGGATTGATGGCGTGAACTCAGTCCACCATGGAAAGCGGGACCACCAAAGCCCATGACCAAGTCTTTGTGCCAGGAGCCCCAGGTCTGGGGGTAGGTTCCAAGAGCCAGACAGGGAGGGAAATGGGAGCCCACCTGCACTGGACACCACGAAGAGGAAAAGCTGCATTCAGGGGCCTCCCTGCCCAGTCTCAATCCAGCCAAGGTTCAGCTTCTTCTGAGGCCCACACTGGCTCTTCCTTGACCAGGTCTGCCTATAGCAACCTCACCCATCGTCTTGGAACTACCCTTGTCTCAGGCCCATGTCTGTGTAAATCAGCAGGTAAGCATGGGAAACGGAGGTAAGGGACTGAGTCCCCAGAACAGTCGGCAGAATGAGGGGTACTGCCCCCTGTAGTACAGTGTTATTTGACTCTCCTCCCGAAGATTCTTACAACCAGAAAAAACACAGAGAAGCCCTGAGCCTCCAGGATTGAAGGGCCCCTAACCCTACATGCCACTCTCCCTCTGACCCAGGCAGTGAGACCCTTCGCCCCGACCCTCTTCCTTCTCACCTCGAAAGGCCTCTCCTGAGGCCCATATCAACCCTGGCCGCTTGGGTTCTGGAACCGTTGTTCATACCACTTGCCACGAGGGCTGGATTTACAAGGTGAGACTTTGGTCCCTGCCTATAGTTTCCGGCACTGTGAACTCGAGGCTCACTGTTCTGGTGTGCAAAGGCATCTCCAAGGGGCCCCTCAAAAGGCTGAGGAGATGAAATCAGTCGGGCATTTGAACGCATCAAAGCCCTTTGAGTGTTGGGTCTTCTCTGGGAAAAAGGAAGCCCTTTATGTATTCATTCATTCTTTCCCTTATTTTTGTTCAAGTCATTTCTGCCTTCCTGGGTGAATTTCCTTGTGAGCAGGTGTGTTGTCTTATGCTCCCGTTTACCCTTCTATCTCCAAGCCCCTGGGCAGTCTAGCGTCCGTCAAGACACTCAGTGATCAGGGTGCCTGGGTGGCTCAGTGGGTTAAGCGTCTGCCTTCGGCTCAGGTCATGATCCCAGGTTCCTGGGATCGAGCCCCGCATCAGGCTCTCTGCTCCACAGGAGCCTGCTTCCCTCTCTCCTCCCTGCTCATGCTCTCTTCTCACTATCTCTGTCTGTCTGTCTCTCAAATAAATAAATAAGATCTTAAAAAAAAAAAAAGACACTCAGTGATCTCAGCACGTGGAATAAACTTGACAGCTCTGCAGAGGGAATCCGAAGACAACCATCCGTCTTCACTCCTCCAGCCTCCTCTGTGGACGTGGATGTCCTTCCTCCCACACTGCCCACCCCAGTCCGTGCTCTCTTGTCCTGCTGGGTCTCCTGGCTCTGCTCCTCCTCAAAGGCGGCCAACCAGCATACCCTTCCAAAAGTGCATGGCCAAATGCCAAAGTCAATTTCAATGCAAATGGCCAGAGAAATGCACTTGATTTACAGTGTGTGGTTTAGCGAAACTGCTTTCATGAGCTATCAGGAAACCAGCCTTGAAATAATTCCTGGAGCGAACACAAGGGTCAGCTGGAGACCACCATGGCTGATGTTGTAAGGAAGAGGAATTTGAACTTCCAGAAAAGAGAAAACACAGCCTGATGTAGAGCGCGTTGCTCAAAGAACCCATCTTAGAGAAGGACACTAGACACTTAGGTCAAGGAGCTTCTCCTCTGTTCATTGTCTCAGCTCCCTGCCCCCAGAAGGGCCTTGTCAGCTGTGAGAGCCGACGGCATTTCTTCACAACCTGAGGGCCGGGGCCGTCAGGTGACTCCCCACTGGCCCTTTGCTCCCACATTAAGGTGGTCCCAGGGCTGCAGGGTCTCCTTAGCAAATTGTCACAGTACTCAAAACGATGATGATGTGCCTGCCTGGCGCCTGACGGGCCCTGTCCCTTGTCAAGGTCTTTCTTAGCCACACTCTCATTTGGCCCTATAACCTTGTGAGGCAGGGGCAGGGAAGCGCTCCCCCTTTCCTCTGACAGAGGCCGGGGAGGCTGAGGAGTTGGCCTAGATGTGTACAAGTGAGCAGCAGGGTGCTGGCGGAGACCTCAGGTACCTTGCTTTCCACGAACCCTGGCCTCCCTGGGGGGGGCACGATGCCCAAGGCCCTGGAGTCCCCTGGACTTGCCTTCTGGAGCCCTGTATTCAAGATCTGCCTCTGAGCACCTCCAGCTGAGCCTTCCAAGCGGCCCTTTCGAGAAGCTATCTTCTCTGCCCGTCTCCGGGGCAGGTTTGGAAAGCCTCTGCTTTAGGACCCAGCTGTCCTGCTCCCCTTCCCCACCACCCTGGGGGCTGTGAGGACAAAGGAGTGCTTGGTCTCCCAAGAACTTCTCTGGTGGAAAGACTTCAGGGAGCTCCCAGCACACACTCCCATCCTCTGAAATGCTGCAGAGGGCCCCAATTTGGGACTGAAATAGATGCCTATAAAGATTCCCTCTCCAAAGCCTGGGTTGTCACTTTGTACACACAAAGTATTCTCTTAAAGAGCACAAAATATGGCTATTTCTGAAAAGTTTCAGTACATCCTTGAACGCCCCTCACCCCGGCCATTCTCAGAATAAAAGGGAAACAGTAAAGTGCAAATACTTTGAGGCATTCTCTCATTTCAAAAACTGCACAAAATAGGTATAGGACTTAAACCAGTGGCTGTGCCAAGTGTGAGGCACGCCTCACTTCAGGATCAGTTCTCAGGGCCAGCGCTGGCCCAGCGACAGCAGAACCCAAGATGAGCAATCCATCACAGGAAAGGATTTGGACTCTGCAGAGAATCGGCAGGGTCCCTGTGTGGTGCGGCCACTCCCCTGCTGGGAGGATCCCACCTCATGCCCGGGACCCCAAGGCAGGGAAGGCACTCTTTGTGGTCTCTGCTCTGTGAGCCTCCAGAGTGGCTCCCATCAGCCTCTTTTTTTTTTTTTTAACTGTGGTAAAATACACACAACATAAAATTTACCATCTTAACCATTTTTAAGTGTACAGTTGAGTGGTATTAAATACATTCATAACACTGGGCAGCCATCACCACCATCCATCTCCAGAACTGTTTCATCTTGCAAAACTGTCCCCATTCACTCCAACCTCCCGCCCCCTACCTTCCCAGCTCCTGGCCACCAGCATTCTACTTTCTGTCTCTGTGAAGTCAGACGACTTCAGGGCCTCCTGTAGGTGGAATCATACTGTATTTGTCCTTTTGTGACTGGCTTATTTCACTTTACATAATGTCCTCAAGGTCCATCTGGGTTGTATCCTGGGTCAGGATCTCCTTCCTTTTTAACGTTGAGTAACAACATTCCATCATGTGTGCATCCCACACTTTGCCTGTCCCTTCATCCACCGATGGACACTTGAGTGGCTTCTACCCTTTGGCTATTGTGAATAGTGCTACTGTGAACATGGGTGTGCAAATGCCCCCAGACCCTGATTCCAACTCTTTTGGGTGCATACCCAGAAGTGGAATCTCTGGATCACATGTTCATGTCTGTTGCATTTTCTGAGGAACGGCTACACCATTTTCCACAGGAGCTGCCCCAGGCCCCATGTCTGCCAGCATGGCTGCAACACTCCAATTTCCCCACATTCTGCTGATGCTTCTTCTGATTTCCTGCTTGGTGTTTGTTGTTGTTGTTAATGGTAGTCATCCTCATGTGTATGAGATGGTCCCAGAAGCCTCTTTTTAATCATGAAACATTTACACTTATATTAATACTGAAATTAAATTCCCAGGGTTAAAATAAGAAGACTATTTTACATCTGCCTTACGGTTTGCAGTTAATGGAGTACTTTAAGATGCATTACTTGATTTTATCTTTATAACACGATAAAGCACTTGTGACCCCCTTTTACAGATGAGGAACCTAAGGATCACCAAAGGAAACTAATGTAGGGAACACTCCTTTTTCCTCCATGCTTCCTATAAGAGTGCATTATTGCCATTTTTCATAGGCTTTAAAATCACTCCCCAGTGTTAGATCTCACTATGCCTGAATTTCGGCCTCAAACCTTCAGGCTTCAGGTCTTCCTTCTATCCTCCATCTATGAGCTCCCCTCTGTCTTCACATTCTAAGTGGCTGGACCGTGGGAGACAGCCTGCACAGTGGGTAGGCACTCAGGCTGCAGATGGGGGAGACAAGGTTGGAGTCTGGCCCTGACTTACCAACTGTGGGACCTCGGACGTGGTTTCAACCACTCTTTCTGTCCCCTCAGTGGTAGAGCTGGGCTGGTGAAAGCTCCTATGAAGAACAGGTGAGGTGAGGCGGTGTCTGCTGTGGGCCTGACGCACTGTAAATTCTCAGTACCCACCCCCGCCCCGCCCCGGCATGTTCTCCTCGACCACACCATCTGCCACAACTCTGACAAGGAACCGTTGTTCAACATTGACTCCCTGCAGAAACACATACTGAGGTGGACCTCGGCCCCTGCTCTGCTGGGCCTGGCCTAGAGGGGAGCCCCTCTCTGCTATAGCACAGCCTTCACCCAGGGCTCAACCCCAGGGCTCACTGACCTCCCTACACTCCATCCCATGCTCACCATTCTTCACAGCACAGAAATCATGAGGAGCCCCTGTACAACTCATGGCATGGCCCCTGCTGCCGAATTCCCCAGTCTGTGCCCCCACACAGCCCAGGCTGCACCTGAAGACATCAGCGCCTGGAGCGGAGACAGGGCTGAGGCTCAAGACCTGGTGATCTCCTCACCTCTGCTCTTAACAACCGTGTGGCCCTCAGCCAGACACTTAACCTTCAGAGGATTTGGTGAAGACCAAATATAGTGTCGTGACAGTACTTGGTACCTTGTAAAACCATATACAAATCTCAATTCTTATTACAGATGATATGGTCTCTAATCCCCTTTCATGTAACACTGTTTTCCCTGGATCATAAATTCCTAAAGAGGGCTATGTAAATTGTACAGTAATTAATTGAACTCCCCATAAGTGCTCAATAGATATATTTTATGATGACAGCCATATCCGTAAACTTGTAACATGGACCATATAACTGGTTGGCTTTTCTTTTTCAAGGTGCATAGAATACCAATGTGATATAAACATCCTGAGATATGCAGAAGTGTACCTTTGCGCCATCTATTAACCTCTGATTTGCTAGGCGGTGCGTATAAGGACATCTGGGCCATACATGATTTTAGAGATGTTTCTCCCAAACGCTGCGGTCTAGAAGCAATCTACTTCAACAGTCCTGTGGCAGTTTTCCCTGCTGACGGGGGCCCGAGACCAGGGCCAGTGCGTCTGTCCACTCACGGCCAGCAGGTCCGAGACGTGTCCCCACGTGCGGCACCGCGGCCTGCCGCCCTAGCCGGTTCTTATCAGGAACAACTGGTACCTCTCTCCCCACATAAACAATCAAGGAGAGGAAAGGAGAAAAGCCTTAAATATTTGCTTTCCTTTACAAGACCACCTACAAAATGTTGTGGAGACCCTGCAGGCAAAATAATCTGTCAGGATTCCAGCTCTGCCTGAATATAAACACCTAGCCTGCTCTGTGAGGGGTAGCTGGAGGCTCGCAGATGTTTTCACAGGTTTTCCTCTGGGAAGGGAGGAGGCCTTGCCTCTAGTTTTCATCCTCTCCTCCTGTTCTTTTGTTCTACCTCCTCGGGGAAGGACTTTATCAAAACAGTTTGGGTTAGAGATTATGCATGTGAAAAAAAGTGGCTTTTACTACAAAACTAGGGTCCCCTCACCCGCACCCCAATGTTCATAGCAGCAATGTCCACAACAGCCAAACCGTGAAAGGAGCCGAGATGCCCTTCAGCAGATGAATGGAGAAAGAAGCTGCGGTCCGTAAATACAATGGAATATGACTCAGCCACCAGAAAGGACGAATACCCAACTTTTACATCAACATGGGTGGGACTGGAGGAGATTATGCTACGTGAAATAAGTCAAGCAGAGAAAGTCAATTATCATCTGGTTTCACTCATATGTGGAACATAGGAATAGCACAGAGGACCACAGGGGAAAGGAGGGAAAACTGAACGGGAAGAAATCAGAGAGGGAGACAAACCATGAGAGACTCTGGACTCTGGGAAACAAACTGAGGGTTACAGAAGGCAAAGCGTGAGGGGATGGGGTAGCCGGGTGATGGGTATTAAGGGGGGCACGTGTGGGGATGAGCACTGTGTGTTATACATAACTAATGAATCGTTGACTACTACATCAGAAACGAATGACGTACTACATGTGGGCTAATTGAATCCAAATTTAAAAATAAACAAATAAAATAAAATTATGGGTCTTGGTTATAAAAAAAAAAAAAAACTAGGGTCCCCTTTCATTTTCTTTGAAGGACACCAGTTCCAAAGTGATGGCCCACATGGGCTGCTGGAGGCTATTGGCAGTAAGAACCAAGAGCCTGGGGCCTCAGCCTCCACAACTGACCTGAAGCCGTGGTGGATGATGAGCAGGGGCAGGAGAAAGGTCCAGAGCTGTACGGATCAGAGCTCACCTCCACCGACCCTAGTGTTCAGTTCACATGGGAGAGCCCAAGAATAAAGATGACTCGTTGCAATATTGTGAAAGTGAATTTGTACTAAGTGTCATCCATGGCATTCCCTCTGGCTCCCTGGTGTGGCCTAGAAGAGCAGGAGAGCTGGGCGCCAGGTGAAGTGCAGCTGCTAGGAGCCTCATGGCCTCCCTCTGTCAGGTGATCTCCATGTACACAACCCAAGGGGGTGGTGGGTAGAGGGCAGGGCAGAATGAAAGAGGGTCCTCCCTGGCCATTTTCTGCAACTCCACTCTGACCTCCTTCCTCAGATCCAGAGCCCTGAGCAGCCTCATCCTATAGCAGCTCCCCAAGCACTGGCCCTAAAAGTGGCCTTTGACTGAAGGCATCATCATATCAGGTGCTCTGCTCAGGGCTATTACCTCCAAAGGCCACCTCGGGACCTACGGGCTTGATTTGAGGAGGCTGAGGTACCGTCACCCCTAGCGTCTTCACCTCCCCGACATCCCTGCGAGATAGGCAGGGGATAAATGTTATTATCCTCTGAGCCTCAGTTTCTCAAGCTGTGAAAAAAATCAATTAAATTAAAAGCATTACGGTGGGGCGCCTGGGTGGCTCAGTTGCTAAGCATCGGCCTTCAGCTCAGGTCATGATCCCAGGGTCCTGGGATCGAGCCCTGCATCGGACTCCCTGCTCCATGGGAAGCCTGCTTCTCCCTCTCCCACTCCCCCTGCTTGTGTTCCCTCTCTTGCTGTGTCTCTCTCTGTCAAGTACATAAATAAAATCTTTAAAAATAAATAAATTAATTAATTAATTAATTAATTAATTAAAAATAAAAGCATTATGGTAACATGGACCTTGGAAGAACAGATTATGAGAAGTAATGGCAATGCAGGGAAAGCTCTTAGTAGACTGTGTGGCACACACCAAGGACTTGGTGATTGTTATCAAGAAAAGCTAACCAACCAACAAATAAACAAAAAAGCAGTGCTAGATCCCCAAATTTTTAAGTGACTTTCATCTGAATTCATCACCTTACCAGCTCACTATCTCCATGGAGGATTTAGGGGTTTTTTGGGTACTATCCCCAAATCTAAACCCCTGGTTTGTTTTAAGATGTCAGTAAGAATTTAAATGCCTGAAATATGATTGGAACACAGATGAGATTTTATGCCCACACAGGTGACTCCCATGTAATCTAACCCCCACCCCCCCCCTTTCAATGCCCAGCTGTGTTACCAGTGGGAGGCTGAGACCCTGAAGCACACTGCTGGGCCAGCCATCGCACTTGGCAAGGCTGGAATACAGCCTAAATGTGGCTTCTAAGGGACAGGATCATGTGGTCAGGCTGACCTGCGTGTGCGTTCCTGAGCTCAGACTGGGGAGTATGTGTGCCATCTCCTTTGGCAAGGAGAATTCCCCTACCAGCCACGCAGCCACTGCATGGACCCCACTCCCCCCGCCCACCCGGGGATCAGCTGTGGCAGGTACTAGCAAAGCCACTCCAGAGGAAGTTCATCTTGAGCCCCAGCCACCATTTTCCCTCCCTTGAACTTCAGCAATGGCCCCCGACTGGCCTTTCCACTCACCCCAGGTGCTTTGCATCCATGTTCTTAACTGTAGCCAGAGACCTCCATTGTTTCTGGAATAAAGTCCAAGACTCCTTATCAAGCCTGTGAAACCCCAGAGCCCTCACGTAATTTGCTCCACATCAATGCTATCTTTCAGGGCTCACGTTCCCACTAGCAGGAATTTGTATATGTGGTTCCTTTCTTCTAGAAGTTCCTTTGTCCCCCCAACTCCCCACTTTGTTCCCTGGCATAGTTGATTTCCCTTAAGTGTCCAGATTTCAATTCAGCTTCATTTGAGGACGCTTTCTTCAACCTCTCAGACAAGGTCAGGCTTTGACATATGCCTATGGTTCTCCTCATGCACTATGTCCTAATTCATGAATCTGTATTGGACCACATGCTTGATTATTTGACATCTGCCCCAACCCCAACACTCTGCAAGGGGCGCAGAGGCACAGGTCCTGTCTCACCACCCAGGACCGACAGAGCATATAACAGCCTCTCCCTCCGACGGGTGCTGAGCCCTTTGGGGAAGGCAGTACTGTTTACAGAGCATGTTCCAGCAGCGGGTTCTCAGCCAAGGACACCTAACATCTCTGGATCTCATTTCCTCATCTGCAATAGGGGTGATAATGATAAAGATCATCTCTCCCTCTTGGTGGTTGTGAAATAGAAGAGAGTTAATAATGAAAAGTATATAAAACAATGCCTGAAACAGTAAACACTTTATAATTGTTGGCTCTGATGAGAATGCCTGGATTCCCAATCAGCTAAAGACCTTTCTGTAAACAGTAAAACTATAAAGCTAATAGGAAAACTATAAAGTTATATATATTCATGCCTTTGTTACCTATCAGTGCGGAAAGGCTTCTGAAAGAAAGCTTTAAGAGTACAAATCATAGGCAAAAGACAGAGAGAGATTAGTTACATGAAAACAAAACTTCGGTTCAACAAAGGACATTATTGACAAAGCAAACAGGCGGATGACAGATTAAGAGATTATTACGAGAGAGGAACCTCAAATGAACAAGTAGTGTACAGAAAACTCAAAATTATAACCAGCAAATGAAGGGTATTCAGACTCACCAGTTATTAGAAAAACATGAACACACAGCAACGTATGTCCATTCCACACCTGTCATTAGACTGCCATTTGAGTTCAGAAGGTGGATGGTGCTGAGTCCATGAGGCTTTTGAGAGCAAAGTTCCCTCCTGCATGTGGAGGGGGATGCAGACCACTGCAGGAGCAATTCTGCTCTGAGTGTGCATCCACAGAAACCCTCACATGGTCCAGGAGGAGCTGGTGAATGTTCTCGCAGCACTGTCCGTGGTAACCCTAGAGACAAGCTACAGGCTGGCCTACCACAGGGGAGTGCCATGGAATCACACAGACAAGAAACACTCTGAGCAACCCGGACAAGGCAAGAAATGGGTGTTTGCTAACAGGATGCCATTGACATCAGTTTTAAAATGCATGCATGCAAAAATATGTGTGTGTGTATGTGTGTGTTTACACACATGTATGCATATGGGTTTATATATATGCCACATATATATATATATTTCACAAGACCCATACACACAAAACATGGCTATCCATGGGAGGAGTGGACCAGAGTAGGAAATGGGAACTACAGAGAAGCAAACAGGCAGGGAGTGTGAGTAACTCAATCCTCAGCCTTTAAGGTTAAAAGGAAAATGAGAGAAAGGAGAAAAAATTTATTGAACAAATAGAGATTCTATAGAACTTACACTGGATTACACCAAAATGCTCAGTACTCCCAAAGATGAGCTCCTTCCTCCACGGATGTGTGACTTGTTACCATGACCTTGAGCATTTCCTATGTTATTAATTACACACCAGTCCCATGTAAGAATCCTAGCGGGTCCTAGAACCCCTCTCTCACCACCAAGTCTAGGCAGTTGCCTAGCCCCGGGGACTAGGCTTCTGGAGAAGTCTCTGTCTGTGCATCCCCAGCCCTTTGGCTGGCCGCAGCCAGGCTCTTCTGGGCTCCTGCCACAGCCATGCCCTCTCACTTCTTTGCCAGGCCATCTTCTGCGTGGCTGCAAGTGCAGGTCCCATAGTGCTACTCTCGTGCTTGAAATCTCTTTTCTCCTGAGTCAAATATAAATTTTCATCAGAGTATGTGTCTCAGTCTGCTGAGGCTGCCATAAGAAAATACCACAGGCTGGAAGGCCGAAGAACAGACATTTATTTCTAACAGTTCTAAAGGCTAAAAGTCCAAGATCAAGGTCCTGGCAGATTCTGTTCTTGGTGAGGGCTGTCATCCTGTCTCAAAGATGGTGGCCTTCACCCTATGTCCTCAGATAGCAGAGAGAGAATACGAATATCTCTCTCTTCCTCTTCTTATAAAGCCACTAATCCCATCATGGGTCCCCACCCTCATGAATTCATCCAAACCTAATTACCTCCCCAAAGTGCCACCTCCAAATACCATCACATGGGGGGTTAGGACTTCAACATTGAATTTGGGGGGACACAAATATTCAGCCAAAAATAGCACATCAGGCCCCTCCACAATGGATACCATCCTATCCCTCCAAACACACCCCGCACTGCACCCATCCAATCACCCTCCACACTGCTTCTCCCTTCCTTGCCTTTGTGTGTGCTGTTCCTTCCAAATCTATCTGCCAGGAGAACCTGTCTTCATACTTCAGGATTCGGGTCTAGTCCCCCCGCCTCTGGGAAGCATTCTTGGTGCCCTTCCCAGGCAATATGGATCCTCCTTTGAGACACCATTGTGTCTTGTGCACATCTGAAGTTCCAGGCAGCTTAGATGTCTCCACCTGTGGTTCCCGTAGCCTCTGTGCTTGGATGCTGTCTGGTTCCCTCTTAACATGCGCTCTTTAAAGAAGGAAGCAGATCTTACTAAAAATTAAGTGTCAGGCCTTAGCACAGGGTTGGGCACAGAGCAGGGGCTCCAAAGAGACCTGCAGGATGGTGGAATGACTAGATGATTAATAAATGTAGCCCTCACCCAGTGAGCTCTAACAATCTGCTGATGCTTCTCTCTCCTTCGTTAGGAGATGAAGTCCTTGAGAACAGGGAGAGTCTTCTTCATCTTTGCATCTCCACTGGCTGGACAGGAGCAGGCCCATAGCAAGAGGGGAAGGTGGGCTTCACTCACTCGCTCTGGCTATTCCAGTATTTGGACAACCTGCAGCCACTGTGAAATTCCAACAGCCAGGGACAACTGAGGGGAAGGCTGGGGCAGGGAGGGTTGGGGAACCCAGATTCATTCTTCTGACAGCTGAGGCTCCCAACTTTGGAGGTTCTGACACAGGGAGTAGCCAAGGAAGCCAGTGTTCAGTGGGAATGGGGGGAGACACAGAGAAGGTGCGCACCCCTTGTGGGTAACGTGTGCATGCCAGGGAGGGGCTGAGGATGTTTGGGTGATTGGGAGAATGAAGGGTCGGGGCAATGCAGACAGGACAAATACTACAGCAAGACCTGTCGGAGAGCATCCTTGCTCCCAGGTGACATCCAGAGCAGATCAAAGCCCTGGCCTCTGACTCAGACCCTCCGACCAGCCCCTCTGCAGACCCAGCCACGGAGCCCTCTGATCTGGCTCTGTGGCCTCAGACATGGACTCCCCTCGTCCTCCAGAAGAAAAAAAAGACTAATTAAAAAGGAACAGTTTCCCCCCCCTCCATCCCCCTCTTAGTCAGCTTTTAGGAAAACCACACAATCATCTCAAGGATTCAGAGATCTTTTTCCTCCAAACCCATGGGGAACTCATTATTCCCTGTAGCCATCTTCTTGCCACTGAAATGTGCAGCCTGAATTCTTGTCTGCTGGAGGCTTCAAATGATGAACTAATCAGAGCACTGAGTCTGGAGTCCAAACTCTGGTCCACTGGGCCTCAGTTTCTCCACCCAGAAAGCAGCGCAGGCCTTAGTCTGTGAGACAGCACCTTCCAACAGGACTTTCTGCACAGTGAAGGAAACGTCCTAC